>NC_045638.1:97765725-98065725 GCF_009829145.1 Chiroxiphia lanceolata | reverse complement strand
AGAACTCTTGATACGTGTCAGTCTTTATATTGAGGTTCTGGACAGATAGATAGATATTTCAACTTGGAAAAAAAATGAAAAGTTGCTTTTGAGCAGAAATCCTTCCTAGCTGTTAGGGAAGGAAAAAACCCATTAAACAATATAGAAATATTTTCAGTCTCAATTTTTTCATCCTTAGATGTTACGTGTACTGGATCCAGCTGCACGTCCAGAAACATCAACAGAAGTTTCTTTTTCTGAGGCTTCACCATCTTCCTTCCTTTCCTCAAAGAAGAGTATTGGAAGGTTTCACCCATATACAAGATACGAAGATGTAACCTTCAATTGTTGCAATCACTGTCAAGGAGAGCTGATAGCCCTTTAAAAATTCAGCCAAGACAATTGCACATGCACTCCTGAAGAATTACACTAGTTGATGTTCAGCATGCTTCCCTTTGTCCTTCTTTTCATAATGGGTGGGTTTAACATTGGAAATCATGCAGTTTCTGCTTCTCTACCTCTTGAAGTTAGGGACTGGCAGGATTTCTGTAGCCTCTGGGATACTTCTTCTACTTCTCAGTCTGGAAAGCTACTTATTTTCTTCTACAAAGGCACAACTATTTAAGGTTTATAGTCTTATTAGCAAATCTTAATAAATTTCCCTTTAGAGGGAGACAGAAGTATAAGTATACCAAAGTAAATGACATGCTGATAGGTTATGTCTAAATTAAAGTAATGGAAAATGGTCAGCTCCATGCTTGCTTTTTTTTTTTTTTTTTTAAATCTTAGCCAAGGGGATGAACCATCCCCAAGTCTATGTGCAGCCTTTTAAATTTAGTAATAAAAAGGAATATGTGCAATGATTCTTCATAGCTGTAGGCTCTGAAGGGAAGAGCATATGCAGTGTCAGCCCTCCTGGCAAGAAAGAGGAGCTTGAATGAACTCTAGCTAAATATATAAATAGTAACTGGTTTCAAATGGATTCTAGAAAACTTGAGGGGTGTGTGGAAATTATTCTTGTGTTTTCATAAAGCTGAAATAATGGCTTTTCCATCTGTTTCAGCTTCTAGAGTGAAGCTGTTGCATAGCTAAACCTCAGAAAAGGCAGACTGATGTACTTCCTTTAGTACATGGTGTTGAAACCTGACCTAATCTTAGTACTCAGTCCTTGCCTAAGGTCTTCCTAGGTATTACAGGAAGATGAAGATAGGCACCAAGTTTGCACAAGTACTGTTATAAAAAAAAAAAAGTATTTTTTTACTTGTATGGTTTTTTAATCTTGATGTAGGTTTGAAGTTCTTGACATATGTTTGAAGAGAACTTTTAGCAGCTAATCTGCTAAATCCAAAGAAGCCTATTTAAGTTTCTCAGTTTGACCCCCAGATTTACCATATGTAGCTGTCTAGTTTAGGAGAGGAGTTTCTGAAATGGTTGCTTTTATCCAGTTTTCCTTTGAATCTCATACTATGATCAGATAAGTAAGTTAGAAGTTCTTGCTGTTGCTGATCATGCTTTGGTTTGCATGATGAAAACTACAATAAACTTTCTTTGCTTGCTTTCAAGTTACAGTTTTGGATTTAATATAGTGATATTTCTGACCCTGTTCAATGCACCATAAAAGGAACTATATGACATTGACCTGTGAAACCCTCCACCCTGCTGGTCTGAGGTAATGAACCAAGAAGCATTTCTGTTGTAGCTTACTACAGTTAGGGAGAGGATATTGTCTGCATGTGTGTGTGTGCACCTTTGTGAATTTTCCCCCTGGATTTGCTTGGTAGACACAAGAAGCATTTCTTCCCTTTGGTGTCAGGGAAGGTACAGAAAGGAGGAGGGTACCTACTACTCATGTTTCTCATTAGCATGTAAAATTTCATATTTATGTTGTCAAAAGCTGCAAGACAGCGCTCTCCAGTCCAACACCAGTACTCTCTCAATATGCCTGTAACTAGCTCCAAAAAAAAAAAAAAAAAAAAAGAGAAAAATGCTAACAGCAAATCTGCTTTGCATCTACTACACTTCTGTCTGTTGCAGTACTTCCAGAAAACACTTCGAATGAGGAAAAATAGAAGAGCAATGCCAGGACCATGAAATCTGTTGGATGTATAGCTGGACAGAAAGTTCCTCCTCTTTCACTGACTATGATTTCATGAGTGACCTTGGCATGATCTCTGTCAAGAGTTCACAATTTAGGTGGGTAAGGTGATGTAGTTTATTATAATAAATTTAGCAAACATTGACATTTATACAGGGAACCTAGCTTCCTTAACATTAGGAAAGATCATAAATTGCACAACCTTTTAATTCCATGGAATACAAAACTGCTGAATATGACTCACAGCAATAAGTTTTAAAAACTGTTGAATGCTTACCTACACGTTAGCCTTCAATGACCACTTTCCTTAAACCTTAAAAAGAAAATAGTCCTCTGGTCTAGAGCTGGTCAGCAGATTAATAGGAAGTGTACAAGAAACATGATTTTCCAACAACATAACACCTGGTACAGCCTTCATCACAAGCAGCAGCACATAGCAATATTAATCCAGCAAAAGTCCTACATCTTACATAACAGCCTGCATCCAGGAATTCATGGTGGAGTTAAGTATAAAGTGCCTTTAAAAGATGGGAATGTGTATTTGCCACCCTCATATATGCACTCATTTAGATTTGGTTAAACCAAGAAGATCCCTGAGTTATGTATAAAAGCAGGCTTTTCAACAAAATTACAAATAAATAAATAGGAAAATCATTGTCACTGAAGGAAATTGTTAAACTCGATTGAAAGCTTTAAATACACCACAAAAAGTCAGTTACTGTAAAGAGCAAAAACTCAAGCCATAAAAATTAAGAAGACTGTCACCAAGAACTCTGTGGTTACATCAAATTTTCAACTGTAATGGTCTGTGAAGTGAAAGGATTTTGGCTCTAAACTAAATACAGTGGATGTTCCGCATCTGCTTTGCTCTTCTAGCTTCTAATCTTAGCTGCCTTACTCTCTCTTTAGCAGCTAGTTCTGCTGCTCGTTTTTCTTCTCTCTTCCTTCTGAGCCATCTGTGGAGAGAGAAAGAGGACCAGAAGTACTGGCAGTTGCAATTTAAAGTTTTACATCATCCATTCAAAGGAGACTTGCCCCCCCCGCCCCCCCCCCCAAAACTGGAGTCACGGTGTCCTGCAAAGTAATGTTAGGTATCCTAGCTGAGACAGTCTAAAAGCTGCCACACCCAAACACAGGAGGCACTACCTTTCCACCCCAATTCTCCTGCTTCTGCACCTATCTTTACCTCCCCCACTTTGTTGAGGCAGATTAACATTATACTCATTTAATGGACTGAATCAGCCCAAGCCTGCTCTAAAGCAGGCAAAAAGGGTTTAGGGAGAAGATCCCTTTTTTAGCAAAAGCAATTCACTATTTCAGCTCAGGTTCTGACTAGTAATTTCACAACAGTGAACTAACAACATTAAGGAACTGATGTATTTTTGCTAGACTGTAAGTAAGTTTAAAAGGGCATATTCATGCAAAAAGCCCCCCCAAAGCAGTAAGGACTTCAGAAGTAAAAATGTACCATAACTACAGTATCAAGCTGATAGACTACAAAAGTTTCAGATATGGCTCCTTAGGAATGACCCTACTCACTCTTTAAAAGCTCTGTCGCATTCCTCTGTCCTTGGAAAAAAGGCAAGTTCCTCAGCTTGGCGTCTCAAAAGTTGTATCTGTCTTTCTTTCATGTGTTCTCGGTGCTTTTTTTTAAGCCATAAGTTGTAGGCTGCTTCTGGATCCCTGTTCCTCTCCTAATTAATAAAAAAGACATGTATACATATAGCTTATCATTAAAGGATCTTTATATTAATCACATTATAATAATTTTTTTGAACTCTGCTGGCATCTCCCCTCCACAAAACATACTTTATAAGCAAACTAGAGCATATGCTAATATGGCATGGAATATATACATGAGCCAGCATTCAAAGTGCTATGTTTAAAAGATGCTGAAATTAGCTTTTCAAACCCATCACTGCAATGCAGAGGAACTTAAGAACAGGATCTGAATCTCCAGCTTTTGATCAGGTCATGTGCATTAACCGCTTGCCAACAAGTTCTGATGGCTAGGAACATGCTTCCCAGAGTTTTCTGGGTGCTTGTTCACTGCAGGGTTCACCCAAGTCATTCCCCTGATAAACAGGAGTATCACTGTATCCCCTGTGATTTTATATTTAAGTTCATGTATTCCGCTTCCACGGCTCAAGCCACCCTGCCAAGCAGAACAACCCTAAACATGCAAGTCTATCTGGCTCTTCACTGAAAACAACGTAACAAGAACATTCCCTGTCGCTGTAAATTTTCATACACTTTGCTAAGAACGCAGGCTTAGAATTTGGTTTTCCTATTTAACAAGAGCACTGTAGATCCCAGCTTTACACTGTGAAGATCTTACTTTGATGCTCAACTCCTCCAGCTGCTTTGCGCGGCGAATTCGCTTTTCTTCCTGCAGTTGTTCTTTCTTCTTCTGTAACCAAGCTTTAAAAACTATCTCATTCTCTCTTCTCTTCTGTTCTTCTAGTTCCCTTTGTCTTTCTTCTTCCTTAAGTGGAATGAAAGGTGAATAAACTTAGCTTTTAAAAGAATCATCTTAATCTGCAAAGACCTTCACAGGCAATAAATAAGCCCCTGGAATTATATGAGAGACACACTAAAATACCAATGAAACGGGAATACTGAAAGACTGCATCATAGCTGATACTACTTTTAGGAAGAAATTACTTGGAGCACTTCTGCGGTTCATGACACAGTCAGATGCTTTCAGTCTAATCCTTTTTGTGATTACCTCAATTTCCATGATATATCTTGACTCACAGACATTTAAATAGCATCAGGTGAAAACTTTTAAAATTAAGTCTGCCCAATAGCTCAGATTGGCTTAAAATCACTTCAAATTGATGCAATTTAAAAATGAATGCAGCTCTCAGGCTTGATGGGTGACTAAACCCTAGAGGATATTTAACTACCAATGGATTGCAGGCACTACCTTATAAATAAGGACTTTTTTCTGGATGTGAAGTTGTAATATGTTTACTTAAGGAGTATTAATAGCTTTGCACTTTTTCTCAAAATGAAACATTTTTTACAAAATGAATTGATTTTTTCAAAATTGAAAAAAAGTTTCTTTTAATTATTAATCACATTTTAGCTGAAAAGAAGTATCTGCAAGGAGGAGAAAAGTTTTCCATAAATGCTTCAGGAAGCTGATTAGGACATTTTTTACTAGGATTTACTCTCTTTGACACAAAAGTTACAATCCGTACTCATTTCAACACTTGTAGAAATCTATTTTTCTTGCAAATAGATGCCATTCCTCCTACCTACACACAACTTCCAGATTATGCTCTAAACTTACAATTTGTAATTTATTGGAATGAAAGAAACCCCACCAAAATGAAGCAGATGGATTCCAGTAATGTCAAGAAATGTTTCATGCCTGTGAGATCCATCACAGAATGGAAGAATTCCATTCAAGAATGAAGAAATAAGGTAACACATTCTTACCTTTCTGTGAGTCAGCCAACAAAGGAAGAAATTTAGCACATGCTGTTATGAAAATAACCTTCCTTGCCTCCACCACACCACCTTTTACTTTAAATACACACAGCATGGTGTCGAGATCCAGTCTTGTGTGTGCAAAGAAAACACATCAATCGCTCATCACACTTCATACCCCTCATTACTGAGCTAAGCCTCAGCAACCTTTTTAAATAAAGCAGGCTAGACCTATTTCCACGGATAGAAAGCAACCTTGGAAGCTACTTTAGCCAGCTTACTTAGTACATCATGCCACAGAAAAATGGCAGATGCTTCAGGCTCTTTTTATAGAGCATACAAAGCAAGTTATGTTTTTGTAATTGTATCATCAAAATGCAAAGAGAAGAAAAACATTGAAGTTTTTAAAATCCTTGGTAAAGATTTCTGAAGTCCTTGTTACAGCTGTCAGAGGCTGACTCTCTATTAAATTTTTTCTGAGTAAGGAGCTGAGAAAGAATTAAAAGGGTTCTCACAGTCATTCTCCTGTGTAAATTTTATATTATGACTGAACAATCTCCCATATATTTGCCTAATTCATACTTCATGAGCACCCAGCTGTGAACCTGCCATTAACTTGTGGTTAACATAAATTTCCTGCATTGCAGTGTAATCTGTGGAGATGTGACACCAAGTGCTAAATTCCAGGAATAGTGGGACTGTAACAGAACCTAGGTAGAGGCAATAAGCAAAAGCAGTAAGCACAGTATAGCAGAAAGCAGCCTACCTATGAAGGACATATTAAATAAAGACTTAATTTCTCCTCTGAGCAAGGCATGATCCCATGCCACTCTGTGGGAAAGGAGCTTTGAAAGATTCTATACAAATCCCAGAGAATTATTATTATTATTGCTATTGCTAACTCTTTTATCTTAGAAAAATGGAGTAATGCCCTGGGCACATGATCTCTGTGATGCAGAGGAACAGGATGGTCACTGTGTCTCTATATCTTTACCTCTTTCCTCAGTCTTTCTTTCCTTTTTTCTAACTGCTTCCGTAATTCTTTTTGTCTGGGAGACAGACTGTAAGTGGAGCTTTTCACGGACACATCTGCAGACTGAGTCCTCTGTGGATTCTTCTGTTTTCCCAGACCTCTTGCAGCACTGACAGCAGAATTTGGACGATACTTAGGGTTAGATGGAGGCTTAGGGAAATACACACACTCTTCTTCGCTAGGAGAAAAAGAACGTGCTCCTGGTCTTACTGGAGGTATTTCCTTTATTTGAGAGAGACCACGAAAAGAACTGTAGTGTGATTTTGGAGACACATGGTGAGTTTCAATATCAGTAAAAGAAACACTTATTGGGGGCAAAAAGCCCTGGCTTTCAATATCACATAAACTTAAGAGTTCAAACTTCCCATCTTTTTCCACTAGGATTTTACCATCTGTCATGTCCTCATCTATGCCAGCACGTGGTGAAAGGGATGTGCTTTCCTGTCCCATGTCATTAGAAATATGCAACTGAGATAGCACACTTGAAACATCATCTCCTCCTGCAAAGTCAGTTTTATAAACTCCAGAATCTTCTAGAGGAGGAACTTCAAGATCCACCAACTCATCCTTGAATTTTAACCTCCGTTCTCTGTTTTGATCCACAGGAGCCTGATTCTCCAGCTCTTTGTTGGCTTCTTCGATCTTTTCTAAGATGTAACGCTTTATTTCTTCATCCGCTATCTCACTCAGTTCATCCTGGCTTTCCAGCTTGGATTCCTGAGTAGAGCTTTCTCCACTGGTATCAGACCCATAGTCCTCCTGTCCAGTATCTGACCTGGATTCCAAACTTTCTTCACTGGTGGAGTATCTCACTTTCTCACTTACATCTGCCTCTGAAAGCTGATCTAGATTTTCTTCAATTTCCTCAATGACTTCCTCAAAGCTGTCTGCAGCTTTAAGAATTTGTGCTTTGATATCCTCTTCACTTTCTTCAGGAGTCTAAAAAAAATAAAATAAACTAGTCTCTTCTCTCAACAAAGAACAGTATCAAAGAAAGAGAAAAGAAACAGCAACAGAGAACAGCAGTACTAACTATTCTAATTCTAAACAAGGCTGTCAAACAGTGTATATACTAACAGTTTTTTTTGGCACTAACAACTCTCTCATATTTTCTCCATCTAACCATGGCTTGTGCATAAAAACAAGGGTAAAATCAGCATAAAACCTGAACAAGTGTTGCACAAAGGAACCCAAAAGCACTTTTGAAACAAACATTATTTTCAATGAACACTGAATTTTCTGTTTTAAGGCAATTATAACCAAACCAGTTAGTTCACTGGAATGTTTTTCACTACAATCCCAAATAACCTTCCTTGTCAAAGTTCAGTGAATGTACCTACACATTTCAAATGATACTGAATTTTTTGCTTATGATTCCAAATACTACTCAATTTTGTCTTCTATATAAGACAAGTAGCATTTAATGTAACAAATACCTCTCTTTCAACAAGGTTTTCTTTTTCTTCGTCATTGGTTAGCCATTCCAGGTCTTTTTCAAAATCATCCTCATATTCTACATTTTCTGTTAAATCGCTGATATCTGCTGGATCTCCTTGATCTTCCGTTTCACTCATTTTGGTGATGTGTTAGAGTAGTACTACAAAAAAGGAGAGAGAATAAAATGTTTTAAAACTCCAGTGGCACACAAATATAGAACATTGGTATCTCCTCTGGCACCCACATCAAATTTGTGAGCAGTATCAATACAAGCACGTCAGACAGTGCCACAGCACCTCAGGACTAAGGATCACTGATGGTTTATAAATGTGAATGATTTTGGCCTTTCCAGCTCCTGCTACTAGGAGAAGATTTGAGTTAAAGCAAATCAAGGTGACTTACAAGTCCTAGAAGAACCATGTGAGCCACAGCTTACCTTAGATCAAATTACCAAAAAGCTTCTCATAACGACATATTAAAATAAGACATTCATTGACTGGACTCCTGACAGAAACCTCCTGCTAGAGTGCCTGAGCATTTACAGCAGCTTTCAAACCACATCCCCTCCACTAGTAATGGGGGCAAATAAAGTTACACAGACACCACCTGAGACTGTTGAGAAAAATATTCAGTTTTGGTTTGAATTTCTGAGTAGGGTAACAAAGGGAAATACTCATTAAGCTGTTAGTCAGGCTGGATATAGTCATACTCATGACAAAAGTGAAGGTGAGCTACTATAAGGACCGAGTCTTTTAAACAATCTTGGGACTGCATAGCACACAGATGCCATCAGCTCCTGAAGGACTGCTTAAAAGCCGGTGCTTGGTGCTCCAGGCTGACTGCCTGCTGCCCCTCGGCTCAGCTCACTCAGTGGGAGGCATCTGTCTCCATCTAAAGACACAAAACATGTGGAGACACTCACCAGCCTAGAGAGCTGATCCTGCTCCTTGGACAGCTTTAGCCACTCATAATTCCCTCCCTAATTTGTTTATTACTGTTTACAAAAGCAACATGGAAAAAAACTTCTTGATTATTTGAAAGTTCATGTCCTCTTTGTACCCTCTGCTATGGCTGGAAGATGCCACTTCTGAGTGTCTCTCTAGTAGGACAAATCCATGCCATTTACAACATACTAAAGATCATGATTGTTTTGACAGGACAAGGAGTAAGGGTACAAATTGAAAGAGGAGAAATTTAGGACAGATATTAGGAAAAAATTCTTCACTGTGAGGGTGGTGAGGCACTGGAACAGGTTGCCCAGGGAGGTTGTGGATGCCCCAACACCGGCAGTGTTCAAGGCCAGGGTGGATGGGAACTTAAGCAACCTGGTCTAGTGGGAGGTGTCCCTGCCCATGGCAGAGGGTTTGGAACTTGATGATCTTTAAAGCTCCTTCCAAACCTTAACATTCTATGATATGAGCATTAGCTTATGGCAGCGCAATATGGGGGTAAGAGTTAGCTCTGGCTCTGGATGGCCCTGGAACAGCAAGACAGCTCTTGCCATATGACCATCCTGCCCTTCCAGACAAGAATCACAGAATCACAGAACCACAGAATCAAAAAGAGCTGCACCTGGAGTTTCCAATCTGTCTATGCATTTTGCAATGCATTTTGTGAAAACCCTTTCATCCAAGGAAGAGTGCTGCTCTTTTAGACTTCAAAATTTAGTCAAGATTTGTCTAAGAGAAAAAGTGGTAATAGAGCTGGGCATTTTTTGCTGCAAACTTGTACAGAAACTTTTAAAAGGTCTTTCTTTTCTTTGATCCATGTGTTGTTCAAGAAAATCTGGCATTTTTTCTTTTTCACTTCTTTTAAGCTATCACTTGCCACCAGAGTCACTCGTTCACGCTAGATTTCTCAGAATTTAAATTTTTACAGCTCTTTCAGACTGTTGCCTTGGCTTTCCACACCATGTCTATTTCGATTATTTTCCTGCACCACCTCATATGACATGTAATGATTTTTGCTGGAAAATGCTCTTTCCTTCACAAATATCGTTGGTTTGGGTGGTGACGTGTACCTGGGTTCTTAATAGAGGTTACTTTGCTCTCGTACATATTGAGCACAAAAGAACTATTTCTCTATGACTTCATCATTATGGTAAGAGGACAAAAAAACTGCACAGCTGAACTGTGCCTTTAACACAACATATTCACATTAGCCTGTGGCACTCAACACAAACACTGAAAACTGTTCAATTCATTTAGTTAGAGTATAATGATGGGGAGCAGCATAAAAATCAACTTCTCCTATTGTAAGATAAAGTAGTCATGGCTGAAGAGCGAATTTCCAGTTCTATGTCCTTGTTTCATAGAATCACAGAAGTTAAGGATTGGAAGGGACCATAAAGATCACTTTGTTCCAACCCCCTGTGCCATGGGCTGGGACATCTCCCACTAGACCAGGTTGCTCAAAGCCACACCCAACCTGGCCTTGAACACTTCCAGGGATGGGACATCCACAACCTCCCTGGGCAACCTGTTCCAGTGCCTCACTACTCTCACAGTAAAGAATTTCCTCTATCCTAAATTTCTCCTCTTTCAATTTGTACCCATTGCTCCTTGTCCTGTCACTACAGTTCCTGATGGAGAGTCCCTCTCCAGCATCCCTGTAGTCCCCCTTCAGATACTGGAAGGTGCTATGAGGTCTCCACACAACCTTCTCTTCTCCAGGCTGAACACGCCCAACTTTCTCAGTCTGTCTTTGTAGGGGAGGTGCTCCAGTCTCCTGAACAACTTTCCGGACACCTCTGGACTTGCTCCAACATGTCTGTCTTATGCTGATGGCACCAGAAAATCCGGATTCAGCTGCTATTCTATTTAGGGTCTCATGAACTAAAGTGATTCAGCTTTAAGAGGGACCAAAAGTATTCAGAAAATCTCAGACCTTCATTTCCACCTGCTTCTGTTCTAACCGGGGTGTGTCTGTGGGGGGACTGTTCCGCACACCTTAGTGACACCTCTACGTGCTTACACTCAGGCACCGCCACAACAAAAGGCGGGATATAGCGATGGATTTCTGTTGCTTTGTCCCTTCGCGCTAAACCATACACACACACACACACACACACACACACATACAGGCACACAGACCCGCAAACCCGAGCCCAGCGCTGTTGCGGTGTGGAAGGTCCTCACCAGCACCACCTGCTCCGCTCGGACGCGCCGCCCCGCCCGCTGCCCGGGTCCCGCCGGGTCCCGCCGCTGCCCGGCCCGGGGCACAGGAGGCGCCGCCGCCCGCCCGCAGCGTTGCCGTGGCAGCAGCGGGGCCGCCCCCCCCTCACCTCCCTGCGGCGCCGGTCACCGCACGGCGGCTCCCGAGGGACAAACGCCTCCTCCCGCTCCGCTCCCGCCGCCGCCGCCGGGCACGGCGCTGGAGAGGCGCCACCGCCCCGTTGCCATGGAGACGGGGCTCCGCGCCGCGACCCCCCTCCTTGTCCCCCGCTTCCGTGTGACACAATTCCATTTAACGCCTGGGAATTAACGGGAAGCAGAACACTGAAGGGCGCCGGGGGACATCCCTCCCTCCCCAGGACAGCGGCCGGCGGCTCTCCCTGTCCGGATGAAAGCCCTTGGATGCTGTTAAATTATGCACTTGCCAGGGAAGAGCCTCAGTTTCTGTGTTGTATTATTCATGATGAGCAATCCGATCACCGCAAGAGCCAGCAGTGTCAGAATTCGGGCTTTTGTTAATCACGGAATCATAGAATCACAGAATGGTTTGGGTTGGAAGGGGACCTTAAAGATCATCTAGTTCCAACCCCTCTGCCGTGGGCAGGACACCTTCAACTAGACCAGTTTTTCTCAGAGCCCCATCCTGGCCTTGAGTGATTCTATGGATGGGACATCCACAATTTCCTGGGCAAGCTGTTCCAGTGCCTCACCACTAATGACAGACAAGCAGTGAATCTCCAGAGAAACACCTCTCTGTGTTAACCACACTTTGCTCCTAGAACTTGGAAACGGGAAGAAAAAAAGAAACAAAGAAAATCAGGAAAACACCCTGAATTAATTCCCATCTGGAAAAAAAATACCAAAAAACCCCACCCCGATTTACCTTCAGGGCCAGGGAGCTGGCAGAGGTGTCAGGCTCCTCAGTAGAGCTGAGGGGGAGGTGGCACATCACAGCCTCCTCTATGGGGGACTGAACAGCCCTCACGGGTAGCGGATGCCACATCCCTGTGGTCAGCAGGTCCCCAACAAGCTGTGTGACCATCAGACTCACCATGGAGCACACATAGGGCTCCCTGCAAGGGGAAGCAGCTGCTGGCAGCTCTCCAGGGTGACCAAGGTTCATGCAGCATCACAAGATGCTTCCCAGCACCATATTTTGGGGGATGACTCTCCTCAACCCTCCTGCCAGAACGTGGCAGCATGACCCCCTGGGGAGTGGAGGGAGGGAGTTGTCCTCATTGGCAGTACTGACATGGTGCCTACCACACTGTCCTTCACACAGCCGTGGCCCCCGGTTGGAAATGAGTACACTGGCACAGCAAAGTGAAGGATGACAGCCTACAAGGCCACCGACCTCAGAAGGCAGCATCCCTGCTGTACTAAAGGGTTAATGTTAATGGAAGAAAATACATGCAGAAAACAGCCACGAAACCAGGGCTTTGATAACTCTCAGAGTAACTTGAGTAGAGTTACCCTTTCACTCAGTCACAGGGGATAGAAAAGCTAAACCCCTTCAAGGTGGGGTTCAGGAGATCTCTGAAGGCATCTGTCATCACAGGCCACATGCCACGGGAGGAGGCTGGACTCCACTACCTCAGGATTTCTGCTTATCCTACACCATATAGTGAGAAAGAGAAACAGGTTTTGTTTCCAGTGGGCTGGAAGGACTCCCTAATATTTACTGGAGATAACACTCGGGTATGGTTCTTGCTTGGCAGTAGTTCTTGCTGTACCTGGAATAACTTCAACCACTGACCTCACCTAGGGCATGCAGTTATCCCACCCTTGCAGACAATGCACTGAGTTTCTGATTTTCTACATTTTATAGATAGGTGTCATTGACAAATTTATAGCACAATAAAATTCAGAGAACTTGGCACAATACCAAAGCTTTCCACTCTGCTTTTTTCATAAGACTATCCTTCAGCTTAAAAGCCAGTGCTAACAATTTCATTCACAAGAGATGCTTTATTTGACTAATAACAAATCAGCATGATTAAGACAAGGATTAGACCCCATTGTCTGAATATCAAGCTGTGATGCTTGGTAATGATAACTTAATGATATGAGGTCAACCTAAATTCATGCGTGCATTCATTAACCCACATGTCATTAAATGTAGGTTTTCAGATGTTCCCATCTGTGAGGAAGCTACAGAGAATGGTTACGAAAAATGCTATGAAAACAGCAGCTAAGCAGTGCAGGGCTCCAAGGACCAGCCCTGACATGCTGACTGCTCTTTTCCATGTCACTAATGCATCAGACACTGTTCAGGGAACATTGTTTCATGCAGAGAGAGTACATTTCACAGAGAAAGGCTGCATAACACCTCCAGAGTAATGGTGAACAAGCACTTTACCACCTTTGTATGTTATGTAGGAAACAGTTGACACTATTAGAAGCCACTGGGAACAGGGTCCAGAGCTCCCAGTTCCATAGCCAAAGTCCCTCTTTCTTTCCCAGTACTTGGCTGCGATCACACCGACAGAGAGGAAAACGCAACCCCTTCCACACGGAGCCCTTCCCTTTCCCTGAGAGTACCACCAGAGCAGCCAGCTGTGTCACACAAGCACACAGTGACGAAAGGGTTGAGTGTAGCCCTGCCATGCCCTTGTGGGCTCTCACAGCCAGTGCTAGCCCAGAGGGACAGCAGTGGGTGCTGCTCCCGAAACAGCAGCCTTTGGCAGCTCTTACTATTCCTTGCTTTTTTAAACAGAACAAGCCCAGCACGTCTCAATGTAACAGTCATCCCAGGAACTAAACCCCCTCTTTAGCTTTAGTCTAGGAACTATACTGTCTTGATCTCACCAGCAGGTAAAATCTGATGCAGGACACACAGATTCAGTAGTAACACTCACCTCCAGCAGCCCAGAGAATCAACTGGAACAAAGAAACAGCCACAGCTTCCCAGGCAGAGCCGTGTGTAGTATTTATCTCATCTCCATCAAACTGCACTGCATGCTGTATCTCCAATGCAGAAATTCAGCTCCTTCACAGCAGCTGTGTGTCCCTTTCCAGCTCTCTCAGCTGTACACGATGTGGCAGAATGCGATGGGAGGAGCAAGGAGGATTGCCACAGTTGATGTGGACTTGCTTCTCTTGAAGTCAGGAGCAGCCTCAGGGTTCTTGTCACAGCACCTTGCACCAGCACCGCATGTGAAACATTTGAATCCACCTGAGAGGGTAATGCTATATGCCTGTATGAGCTACTAGCTGCCTTCCTGACATATACAAGCAGAGATTTTAATCCCTCACACTGTCAAACTCATCCCTGCACAGCTTACTCCTGCATTCACCCAGAGATGGCAGATGAATGAAAGTCAGAGCAAACTTGACATGCTGACAGTCCTATCCTTCCTGCCTCGCAATAAAGCTCTGAAGGAAAGAATTGTAAAAAAGCCTCCCCTCCCCCTTTCCTCCCCAGAACACCCCTCTTCTCTTGCCTTTCGGGTTGTGCAGAGGGCTTGCTGGACTACTACCCACACCAACCTACATCAAACTGGCAGCAGGTACTCAGAGATCACTTTGCCCTACAGCCCACCCTGTACTATGAGGTGCAAGACATCTAGAAGCACAGTGCAGGGACAGCTCTCCAAGGCAGACAAGTGCAGGTATGGACAGCATTTCTTCCTTAAGGCCTCAATTTTGTAATTAGGTCAATGTAAATAGAAAGGTCCTCCTGCATGGCAAACCTACACCTGCTCTCCCCTGCTGTCACCCTCAGTGAGACTGATGCATCCTGACCAGGGTTACCCTACATCAGCGAGTGAGGACTTCCCTCACTGGACCAGTCTGCACTGGAACTAGAGTTCAGCAATTAAGAATCTTTAATATAAGACACTTGCACAGAGTTCTGCAAACCTACAGAAGCTAGCCAGCTATCACCAGCTTCTTGAAGACTAGCTTCTTTTTGCGTGTTTTGTCCTACATAGTTTTCCTCTTTGTTACAAAGATGCTCAGAAAAACCTGAAGCAGCAGTGCTGTGGATTAGCAAGGTATCAAGATAGAAAACAAACACTGGTCACACAGGATATCTCCGAGTAGTTTTATTTAACAAAAATATCTATTCAATTAGAAACCAACAATGTCAACATGGTTACAGAATTTCATAGGCATCATTAACTCTGCATACAGCTCCAGTCAGGCTCCATAGTCACCTCATCACCACAGCAACAGCATAGCTGGGAACCTGAACAACATCCAGGTATGGCTCCCACACATTAGCAGACCTGAAGATGTACACAGTGTAGTATACCTCTCTATTGCAGTTGCCACAGTTTCATTACTTTGGCAGACAAATCATTGCTATTGCTGTAATTTGTTAGTTAATTTTTGACTTGCTTTTAAAATAACTGGGCTGTTCCCCATCAAAGATTTGTTCTCTGTATGAAAAACATGATTAAAATTGAGCTGCTCCTTTGGGTCACTTGACAAGAGTGCCATACACCCACTCCTCTGGCCTTGCTGCAACTGCCATCAGACCAAGGAACTCAAAGGACAGACTACCCCTGCACCAGGACAGCTCATCAGCTAGCATTTCATGGCTTCAGATTTTTTTTTTTAAAACAAAAAACAGCAGAGAAAGGAATATATACATGGGTGGGTTCAAGTTTCCATTTCAGGATAAGGCTGAAGTTTACGTCTGTAAATGCCAGTGCAGCTGAGCCCTCTTTAGGGGACTGTTTTAGGAGGCAGCCTGCAAACACAGAGAAGCTTTGGGGAGTGGGTTCCCCTAAGCAGCCAGCCTGGAAAGGGTCCCCAGGCCCCAGATCCCAAACACATTAATTATTCACCTTGAGTGATAAAGGCTTAGGCTCACAGAAAAAAAAGAGAAATGTCCCAGTCAGAGGGAAAACACCTTCCCAACCCCAATGCTGTGAAGTTTCCATGGCACTAAAAGCAAGTGATGAACCAAAGCTGCTTCTTCAGCTGAAAGAAGGAAGAACCTCTAACCAACACACAAAGAGAAGGCATGGAGGGAAGCACAACATGTTGCACCTTCTCCCTTGCCAGCTCTCCTGTACACTTAAAATCACCAAAACCTTCACAGCAACAGGGACAGTCCACATGCCATTTCCACAGTATACTGCAGATATCTGTTGCTGTGCTGATCATGGCACCTGAATATCCAGGTGCCCAAGCCCAGGACAACTCTGTGCAACTCCTTCCCAGTGCTGAAGCAATTTAGAAAAAATAAATTATTTTTTAAAAAGAGACATGATGCAAGTCCCAAATTGCTTAAACTGGACAAAACAAAAGGACTGCCCACTCCAAACATTCATTGTTCTGCTCACGTGGAAAGAAGAGGTAGCATTAGTGGACAGAGACCCATCAGAAGCATAAAGGCATTTTATAATAAGGGGGAAAAAACTGATAGACCATAAGTCATCATTTTTCAAAGCCTCAGACAGTCAGTGTGCTAACTACCATAACTGAAGGTGTCTGTTTAGTCACCAGAGTCACAGTTCTCTAAGGCCACAAAGGATAGCTTAAAATCCTGCAAGTCACCTTACTTCTTAGTGCTAACATCCACCACCCCACTGAAAAAGTTCAGCCCCCAGGGTTGTGAAGCAGTGACTCCTGTAATCACAGAAACCTGCAGCCCTAAAGGACAAATGCAAAGTTTTCTAAGGGTCCCTTGGATTAGCATCTTCTCTATTTAAACTCCCTCTTAACTTCCCCTCCAGCTTTACAATCCTTTGGGTACTGGCACAAGTAGTTTTGCTGATAACCAGTCCAGCAGCATTACAAATTGCCCCAGGACACAGTTATGTTTTTGGGGAAGCACCATGATCAGCCATGGGCTGGCAGCAGTGGTGACAGAAGACGGGAGCAGGAGAAACAAACAGTACAAGCTCCTCAAGGAAGCATGTGCGTATGCAGAAACATTAGTGTACCAGTCCTCAAAACGGAGCATCCAGCATCACAGGGTAGCCCCAGTGAGAGCCACACTGCAGAGCACAGCCCTAAGGCCACCTCCTGTCCCAGGCCTGGGGCTCTCCACAGAGAGGTCTATTAGTGTGCCCTCACTTCTGCCCTGCAGCAGCACCTCAGTGACAGAGAGAGCAGCAGTTGTGACTAGACAATCACAAAGCTGCCTGCAGACGGACAGCCTTAGACTAAAACCTCCCAGGGTTCTCATTCTTTGAGAAAGCTTTACTGTTCTTTGCTGCACATCCATATATGCAACAGAAGAACGAAAGGCATTTTAGAAAGAAGATATTTGTTCTTACTTATGTAAGAGCTAATACATTTGCCTTCTAAAATGTGCTACTAATATAGTATAAATACAGATCAAATACCGTTAAGGTGACTGCTTTGGGAAGAAAAGGCAGAGATTAAAAATAGATCTATATCTTCATATGTAGTCACCAAGAGTCTTCGCTTGGTGCGCTACTGGCTTTCAGGAGATCTGCTTTGCATCTGCTCTTGTCTTCTGTAAGCTCTCACAATACTGCATATGCCACTGACCAAGAACACCAGTGAGATGACCGCAAAGTAAGAGGCGTAAATCATGAACTGCAGAGAAGAGGAAAAGAAAATAAAAAGAAGTGGTTAAATCAAGTGGTTACCAAATTTATAAGAAGGTTAATAAATAAGCTCCCTTCCTCCTCTAAAATATCAGAAATCAGTGATTATTTCTCTATATACCCTTGATCCAGAAACAGGCAGCTGAGAAGCTTTACAGCTTGGTTTACCTTGCTCCCTCCCTCCCTCCCTGCCTCCCATCAATTGAGGTAAGAGCATCTATCATACCTGAGTGAAGATGTCCAACCCAAGCCCACTGGCATCCACAACAATCAAAGTGAGCACAGTCTGAAGTGCTAAGGCAATGAAAGTATTGACCCCAAACACCAGGGCATACCGCTCCACGCTGAGATTTGTAGCGATCTGGAACCTGGAAAGAAAGGGATGACGAGAAACATAAGGACAGGGAAAAAACACAGGACTGCACAAATGGGAGGAATGTTTCTGGACAAGACGACTATGCAGCCTTAGGAGTTACATCGACCGGTCCATTATTTTTCACAGCTCAATTACCTTGCACTGATAGTGTACTTTTCTAAACAGGTTCATGATGGACTAGAAACTAAAAGAGAACCTTAGATACATGCAAATTTATTAAAAAAAACAAAACCAAAAAAACCTTAAAACAGCACTTCGGGAGCTCTCTGGGTTTCTGTTACTGAAGTAGCCCTCCAGTTTGATGTAAAGGGTCTCATCATGCAGAGAAGACACAACACACTCTGATCTCAGAGAGATGTTGGCAGTCTCCAAGTGTCAATCCATTGCAGTGTGGTCCATAACCTCTGGCAGTGATACTCCTAACCAGAATTCCCTTTGCAGTTTCCAGTTTCAGCATCACTCTTCATACTGAGCTGTCTCGTAGTGATTATGCATGTGTGGTTCAACAACAGTTTTCCTCCCCAAAGTGACAAATAACACTGAAGAAGTTTTCCTCCTTACAGGTTAGGGAGAGTTGATGCTTTAACACAGACAAAGCATCATCCTCTCCTCATCTGTTACCACTTCACTCCAGCCATGTCTGTAAAAAACATCCCCCTGGCAAACAGTACTATATAATATTTAAAAGTAGTCAGTTTAGTGTCATAAGAGTTTTAAGCTTGGGCATGCTGCCAGCTAAATATATCTCCAGGCCTCAGTTTCCAACCAGAATCACAACACAAACCCTTGCAACAGACTCTTGTTACACAGAAAATACCCCGCTTTAACAACAGCTGTAACACTGAGAGCAGTTTACATTAAAAAGATACTCACGTTGCTATCGTGATTAGCATCATGTAGATAATTCTGAAGACAACATAGGACCCATAGCACACCCAAATGTTATGAACAGTGTCCATGACATATACAGCAGCAGCAATGAGAAAGGAGAACAGGGCAAGTGCCACTTCACCCCACATTGCCCAGGATGTTTTTATGTGACCCACAACAACGACTGCAACAGCTCCTGTGAGAGGAAGGAAAGCATAACCATTAGTAATTGCAGTTGGGGCAATTTGGAGACCGTGTATTAGGAGCTGTACAGCCCCTGACAGCCAAACATGATTGAAGTGGAGGACATGAATGTGACCACCTTAGAGGCTCTCCTTCCTGACCCCTCCCTTGCCTGGAACCCTGTAAACTCCCACTCGCTTTCACAGAAAAACAAAAAAAATACATAGGTCAATGCTGATGGCCTCTGAAGTCTCCTCTCCACAGCCCCAGGACTCAGGCCACTGCTGCTTAGTTCTCTGCACTTGATTGTGGTAGTGCTCCAATTGGGTAATTTCTGTTGAGAAATGCAAACCCTGGTTCTCAAAAGCACTCAGCTAATTATTTTGTGCTGCTTTAGGAGGGTAGGAAGACATTACCTACTTTGATGCACAGTTGTTAGAGCTCTCTCACAGGAGGCACAAAAACCTACATTTACTGTCATCAGCACGTTGGGCTGTAAGAGTAAGTAAGAAGAGGAGTCCAAATCCACATCTCCTGGGATGCAGCCTAATCACAAGGTACAATCATGCGCTACTGATTGTGCAAGAGCAATCCTTTGAAATCAGAACAGGTTTGTAACTCTGACTGGATTTTATGAAGGGGAGATGGGGAGAGAAGACAGATCACAAGATGGAAAATATGTGATATTTCATGCAAATCAATGAGCAGACAAGGTGTTCATGCAGAACCACTTCTGTAGCTACTGAGAAGCCTAAATACATATTACATTAATAGAAAATTCCCATCTGGGGTAGGCCTTGTTCTGCAAACAAGCCAAATAGCAACCAACAGCATAACAGCACCGCTGTACAGAGCAAACTAGACAAACAGCCTACTGACAAAGGGAGGTTTACTGGGGATCCGTGAAAAACAGGATTGTATTCAGCATTATAAGTACAGAAGTGCTACAGTGCAGCATCTAAGCTCTTTGTAGCCCTTAGATGCCCTATTATCTTTGAAAACCTTCAAGCACACCAAGACTCCTTGTGCTCCATCAGTGTGCACAGGCCTGTGATCCTGTCAGGCCTCACATCAATCTTGCAGACTACAGAAGAAGGGAGCTATGCCAAGGGAAAGGAATTTACTACCCCCACTAAACTCTTCTTCCCAGTGCTTGTTGTGACACTATGTGACTGACATTTGAAAGTCTGGCTCCCCTGTAGCAAAACCCTGAGATGCAAAAAGAAGGTAAAGTCCTAGGGCCTTCTTCCTACTTGTCTTAGCAATTCTGAAATTTGGGAACAGACATGACTCTCTGGGATCTCATGGCAACTCCTGAAGTTGTGCTCTCCCTATGTGTAAGGGTTGTATCAGCCTGACGCCTAATTAAGATATTCAATCTGTGTCCTGCCATGAGACACCTGCAGCTGATCCAGTTGTTTCACAAGCCAACCTGATAAAGGACTGACACATTCCCAAGAAAGTGCACGAACGCAGCTTAACAGTCAGCTGACCTCCCTAGAAGGAATACTATTTCTCTTGCCCAGGACAGGAAGCCGACAGGGACGTGAGTCACCATGCTCAACTTAAACCCTTCTGCAGGGCCACACAGGCAAGGATGGCAACACCATCTGACACAAAGGTTGCCAAACACTGCTCATAACTGAGCACAGAATGACTAAGAGCGATGAAAGTGATGAAAATGATGAAAAATCAGATCTGAGATGCACCAGGAGAGGTACATCTACTAAAGGGAGAGGAGTAAACAGTATGTTCTTCTGTAAGTCTGAGGCTTCACTGAATAAAGCCGACTGCAGCTCCGGTCACCCACCTTCAAAGACAATGCAGCTCAAACTCAAGGTTTGGTGCAAAGAGGACCTAATAAGATGATGAAGAGAACAAAAAGCTTAACCTTACCCAAGAACACTAGAAAAACTTGATTTCTTTGGCTCAGAGCAAAGATTTTGCGCTAAAATACAACCATGGCATGACATCAGAGATAAATAAACTGCTCATTAATAAATTTTAACTGGGAATCAGAAGCTAGAGCACTTGCTCTAGTGCCTGGGGGAGTCAGGTCACTGCATGCTCATCCTTAACAGGTCCCTTCCAGTCCTGATATACACTTCAAGCTTTTAGTTGTGACTATTACTTCACTAAACTTTACTTCTTTCAAGCAATTAATCTGTGTCAACTGAAAGGATCTTCTGGTTCTGTCTTTAGAGCAGTTCAGGGCCAGAGGCTAATTTGCTTTTAGAAAAATGTCACCCAAAATGATTCAACCATTTATAAAAAAGATAGTAGAGAAAAAAAAATCAAAATGGGAAACTAAAAACTCCAGTTTTACAAGAGTTTAGTGCCATCCACCTTTTTTTCTAACAGGTCCATTGCTCATAGGCCTTTTAAAAAAGGACCTTTATAGTAAAGATGTTTGTGGTAAGGTTTGAAAAATACCCCTCCTTTCTTTTTTGGTTTTTTTTTTTTTTCTATTTTTGTAAATCTGCTGGCATTTGACCACATTATGGGTCTTCCTTCCCTTGATACTGATTCTTTTCCTTCCTGGGAACAAGGCAGGGTGGTAGAGGAAGCCAATTCAAACAAGAAAGCAGAGCCACAGCATCATGCTAGGGTGGAGGAACAGTGTATGACTGTGTGCTATTTAAGTGCAGATTTAGCACACTAAGGATTACTGAATAGCCAAAGTCTTCAAAATCAACTTGCTAACAGTTTCAAAGCCAACTAACAATAGGTTGTAGACCAGCTTTTAGAACTATAAACCAGCTACAACATCCTACCAAACTTCAAGAGGCGGGTGAGTATGCTCAAGAAAGTATTAATAATTTATTTGTATACCTTGGTTTCTTTTGCCCCCAAGTATGGGATGTCCACAGCAGATGATGGAACAATGAGTCCATCAAAGAAAAGGAACATACTGCAGCAATATCTAGAAAGCCTCTCTAAGGGTAGGATAGCTATATGAAAAAATTATTGTCCTAGTTCTGGTAATGAAACAGTATTGAACAACTTAATAAACAAATGTTTGTGTTGACTGACCTACCTGTCCCTTTCAAGTCAACCAACTTCTTTCATCTTAATAGCTTCTCCTCTTAACAGTGCTGAAATGACTAAACATGGCTCACTGCATGCTGTATGTGTACAGGAAACCTTCATATGTTCCCTACACTGCCGAAGGAAAACCAAAAGCACAGGACCTTTAGTCTGACTCTGAGTGGTTAAACCAAGCATAACTCCACTGCCATAGTGACAGCCAAGAACACACAGCCAGCCACAGGCCTGAAGCCTTCTGCCAAATACTTCAGAATGAAGACTGACTTGGGAGGCTCCTTTAAACACCTACGTCCTGGATTACAGGAATCAGAGCTGTGTGCAGTGACTAACTCAACACTGAGCACCCTACCTGTGTCTGTCAGGGAAGCTTACCTAGGAGCGTCGAGGCTGCCTCCACGGCACCGTTGTAGATCTCTGTGCTATGAGAAGGCAGCACCATCTCCCACAGCCCCTGAGCGTAGTTGATGACCTGGAAGTATCCACAGGTGGACAGTGCCCACCACACGGACCAGCAGAGCATGGTCCGGGAGGAGTAGCACTGCAGGAAGTCCCGCCAGAGATCCTTGAGCACCTTTACGATGTCTACTTTCTGCTCCTGCATAGATTGGAGAAGGAAGGGGACAGAAATGTAAAGTTTTTGTTTATAAATACTTCACGCTGGCCCACAAAACTGCCCGTTTCAGGTGGTCTGATCACTGATGAGTGACAATACCACTCTTGGACACAAACCTCCACAGAGTAATGAATAAAAAGCTTCCCCATCCCACAGTCTCAGGAACTGGTCTCTGCACTAAGCAGGGCCATCCCCTTAAGTGCAGAGGAAGGGTTCAGTCCCAAGCATCCCACCATCTCTGGCTCTCCCAGTCGGGGAGCAAGAACTGCTGATGTTATACGAGCAACAGAAAGGTACCAGAGAAGAGACAGAGATGAACAAGACAAGATATCCACTTGGACAAGACAGGATCAGAAGTCAGCCATTTAAATCATAAAGGCAAAAACCATCACTGCCACTTTTAAGTCGTGATCCAAATTTTGTAGCACAAAGAACATGAAAGAGGAGTATATCTCTCCACAAAAAAAGTAGTTTTTCATTAGTACTAACATTTCGAGTTTATTAATATTCAAAGAAGCAATCTCATTACAACACACTCTACCCCTGTTAAAGCTCACCAAGGCTTCAAGAAGGTGAGAGATATCATCTGGGGATCTGAAGAGAAACAGAAGCTACTTCCATCAGACACTGCTGTCACAAATGGCAGCTCCTGTACATACAAGTGTCCTGACAAATGGCATGAAATTAAGTGCCCTGACAAATGGCATGAGGTAAAAAATGAATCTTTCCACTCCAGAAAGAGCACACTAGGGGGCAGACCCTTAAGAAATATAATTGAAAATAGATCAATTCTAGCAACAGGGGATGACAACAATCAAAATCGCTTTTTACATGCACACTGTTACAGCCCTGTTCTTTACCAATTTATGTCAACAGCAGCAGAGGAAAAGAGCATGTCTTTACTTTGTAGACAAGAGTTCCTGATAACATTTGCTGCATGCACACATGTACAGAGTGTGTGCAAACGAGCAAGACCCTTCTTGGGTGAGTCAGAGGAGCAGTTAGACTACTTATGTGAGACTGGGCAGAGCCCCAAGGCCCACCCAGCATCTCTGGCCCCTGTGAACCTGGATTCCCTGCAGGGAAACACACAGCAGTGTCACAGGACTGAGCTATTGCGCATTGTGCTGTCACAGGTCCAGTTTCAGCATGGTTTCCAGACAGCAGCAGCAACTTTGGGCTCTTGGCGGTATGCCCTTTGCCTGGGGGAATTGTGCAGCATGCCTGGGAAAGACTATTTTCCATGAGCAATAAAACTCATTTTACAGTGTTTCTACTAACACTCCCAAAGACCACAGCCTGAACCCTGTCCTGAACTTGCTTTCTTCCACCCCTTAAAGTGTCACTAATTTCTAAGCATCTTCATTAAACACATGAAGTTCCATTGGTGCTTTGCCCAATGCAGAACTCTTGTTCTGCATACAGAGACCATTCCTCCAAAGCCCAAGAGAACAACTTGGGAAGAGGTCAGCTTGTGACAATGTGACCTTAGCACATAATGCCCACAGAGAAGATTTCACACGAAGCTTAAGTTTAGGCACAGGAAAACAAGGGAAGGAAACTGTCAGATACACTGCAAAAACTGATTTGGCATGTTCAGCCCAAGCATGTGCCTGATAAAGCAGAAAGGCCCATCTGCCCTCCTACCACCTGGCAGTGCTTCTTCAGTATAATTATTCCTACAGCCATTCATGTTTGTGAGATATGGTTGTTGTTACCTCAGGAAGGAAGACTATCGTCACACGCCAGTGCTTCTCAACTTTTAGCACCAAGTATAACTGAACTCTGGGGAGTTATGCAGGTGTACTTGCTCCTTCTTTAAACTATTCACCATTACTTTGGAACCACATGTACTCTTACAGGGTGGGAGTAGGATAAACAAAAGGGATGGATAAGTTATATGTTAGTCATTACTGGCACAGAGCTTGTCTTCACAAATGTCCTTCAGCACACAAGCATAACACAGTTTAAAACACTTTTGCTCACACAAGATCGTGCTGGATGGGGCAGGATTAAGTCCCTGGAATGTTAATACTTTTAATTCTCAGCTGTAGCTGGAGAAGCTGAAAGCAGCCCTGGATGCTGCCTCCCCCAAACCAGCTAACTGTGGCTTACTTGCTAAGTGAAATACCCACTGCTGACTAATCCAACAGCTGTGCTTACCTTCTGGCTTGTTCTCAGAACTGCAAAGGAGTCCAAGGAGCAAGGCTGACCTTTCCCCAGGCCCTCAAATCCCCCTGTTGAGAATCCCCCTACAGGTGTTTCCCTGGAGCAGTGGGGCAGTGACCTGCCCAGCAGGCAACTACACACACACATTGGGCCTCCAAACCGGAGGCTGCTCACTTATCACCTTGTGGGACTCCACACATCCCACCACCCAACAAGGGTGTCTGCACACTTGTTTCCATACAAGTGACTTTGCTAGAGGTTAGGCAGCCTACAAAAGCCACAAGTCAGGGCACTACCTCAGAGCTCTCATGGGCTGCATTAAGCTGCTATTATGCAAAGGTGTTTCCTGTAATTTATCTGTATTCTGACCATCTATAAAACATCAATGTCTGTCTCCAAGTGCTCTCAAGAACTACTGCAGTTCCCTTCCTAGACCAGTTTCCTTCCAGGATCATATGATAAAACCCAATTAATACACAGCTTATTACTGCACAACTTGCACAACAGTCGAAGAAACAAATGTCAAAATGAGAGTGCAGGAAGAATTGTCTCTTTTCTGCAAGTCACTGATGCATCCAGAAGCACACACAGAATTTGTATATATACTGAATTTTTAGTGCCCCAGAGACATCCCTTGCTTTGTACCATTGAGTGGCAATTTGATGCCCAGAGCATTTTAATTATAGCATCGGAAGACACGGAGAGCAATTTCAGAAAACTAAGGAGCAGCCTACCATGCTCAAACAGCAAAAGAATGCCAGTAATAATTTTCCCTGTGCCATAAATAAGGAAGTGGGCTAAGCAAACAGATAGTTTTTTGATGTCAGATATTACATCTCTACTGCTACGTACATATATGCACATATGCATGTGTGACAACCACATCAGTATGGCATCTTCTCCTCATGAAAACCCAGGGCACCACTCACCTGTTTCTCTGCTGAATGACCCTGCCCATTTAAGGGAACTTTTGTCTCATCCTCCCAGCCAGGTGCGCTCTGCACATCAGGATGATCTTGGACAGCCGCTCCATTTTTACAGTCCATCACCTTCATTTCACAGCTGAGTTGTTGACTTGAGACGTGGTGAAAGAAAAGGCTTTTTTGTGGCATCGGCAGAAACCATGCTGTGCCAAAGGCAATGGATATGCTGGTTAAGGAGATAACGTTCAAGCTGAAGAGGGACCATCCTGCCACCGACACAAGGACCTGCCCGGACACCGAGCCCACCGTGTAGCCCACCAGGGTGGCGCTCCGGCAGTAGCTGGTGACCTTCTGGTACAGGTTGACATCGACGACGCTGTAGATGTAGGAGTAATAGGCGATGTCGGTGGCCGTCCCCATCCCATAGAAGAACTCGAGGAACTGGACGGCCCGCAGCCCCTGGGCGTACAGCAGCATGAACCAGGTGACGATGAGGCTCAGGCCCTGCAGCAGCACCACGGGCTTGTACCGCAGGTAGTCTGTGGCCAGGAACACCGGGAACAGCAGCGCCAGGTAGGAGTAAGTCCACACCGGGTAAATCTCGTTGAACACCTGCGGGAAGGAGAAGGCGGCGGTGACCCCCAGCACCCACAAACTAAACACAGACACACCGACAGACACACAGACACACCCCGCGGGGGTGCGAGGCGCCCGGGGACGCCGCACCTGGGTCTCAGAGAGATTCTTGTACGGCCCCAGCAGGTAGCGGGTGAGGAAAGGCTCGGACGGCCGCACGCTGCAGAAGAAGCCGTAGGCGCAGAGCAGCCCCGTGGGCAGCGCCCAGCAGCACACGCCGCCGCCGCCGGCAGCCCGGGCGGAGCGCCGCGCCGGCCGCCCCCCGCGGGGTCCCGCCATGCCGGACAGGGGCAGGGGCGGGCCGGGGGCGGGGGCCGGGGGCGGGGGCCGGGGCCGGGGCCGGGGCCGAGGCCGGGGCCGGGGTGGAGGCGCTGCCGGGGCCGGACGCGCTCCCGGTGGTGGCCGCGGGCCCGTCCCGGGTCACCTCCCGAGAGGCGCCTCCCGCCGCCGTCCGGTGGAGCGGCGCCCCAACCCCATTGGCCGGCGCGCGCGGGGCGGGGCGGCGCACCGCCCTCTGATTGGGCACGGCCACCCCTGTGGGCGGGGCCGGCAGCACACGTGCGCGGGGGGGGCGGCGGGGCACGGCTGGGGGTCCGCGTGGGTCACTGTACCCCCAAAATTCCTCATCGCCCCGTTCCCCCGAGGGGCAGGGCTCGGGACAGCCGTGGGTCACTCATCCCCCAAAATTCCTCATCTCCCCATTCCGAAGGGCAGGGCTAGGTACCCCTATAGGTCACTCTCCCCCCAGAATTCCTGATCTCCCCGTTCCCCCGAGGGACGGGTACAACCCTTTCCTGAAAACCACCTCAACAAAGAGGTGCTTTTCCTGCTGTGTTGTGCTCATTCTTCCTTTCCTGGCCCAAGCACGTTCACCTGCTGACCCCTGCCGCATTCTGTCCTTTAGCATTATAAGAGCTGGAACGGCTTCTGTGGTTTAATGAAGCAGCACCCTATTCATCCAGGAGGAATATTAGACAAGAGGGGAAAATAAAACTATTACATTCAAAGTCATTATCTAAAGTTTTGCCCAGGACTACTATTCTTAAAGTTTTGTCAATCTTTTAAACAATTTGCTGTTTTGCTCCTCAGTCTATCCCACATTTTCTTTTTATCTACTTGTTTTGCCTTTCCCTGTGCTCCACTCCCTTGATCTCCACCACATTGCTACCACTGCTAGGGCTTCCCACTCTATACCTACAGTTTGTTCTACAAATTGGCTGATGCCGTGGAAAATTCGCACCAGGGGTCAGGCCTCCCATCTGTGCAATTGCATATCTTGCCTCCTACCTGGAGTCAGTAATCAAGGAAGCAAAATGAAATCTTTTCAGAGGGCACCTGGCTGGGTGGGCAAGAATAGGTTCCTATCAGTCCCAGGACAGAATTTCTTGAATTGCAGAATATTATTACTATCTCCATCATCATAGAGTAATAAACATAGCTAGGAAAAGGTTTGGGGCCATAAGATTACTCAGCTGTCTGTAAAACACAGATAAACATTTTAGTCCTGTATCATTTGGCATCGGTAGTTTGCTGCTTTCTGGCTATCTTCTGGGTCTAGCAAAGTTTCCATTGTTCTGTATGTTCTCTTTTGTAATAAACCTGCAAGGCTTATTAGAAAAAAAAAATAAAGAGGAAGAAAAAAAAAGTCAATGGCCATTTCACTACACTTTAGCTTGAAGCAAAAATCTACATAGAAAGAATCAGCTCCTGTTAATATTGAATCCATCTCAGCCATGTGCAAGGAACTACTGGTCTTTTAATGTGGCATGGTTAGAGTGAAATGAGCCAAAACGATGACTGATAAACATGTTGCCGTGGGGAAATGAACAGAAACCCACAGTTCCCTCTCACTTAGCTCTTAGCAGCACCTCTGTTCTGCTGGCATGTGACTCAGTAGCAGGTGATAAAGGGTATATGGGCTGTTAGCAGGAGGTGTAGAGCATTGCTACCGATCTGGGTCATCATTTCATGCTGAGCAGATGCAGGAGGAAAGAATAAAACCTTGGAATTCCCATGGTGTGCCTCGCCTAGAGACAGCAGTTCCCACAATTTCCAGGCTCCTCACAGGATCTAATGGGTGACCTTGGTCCCTTCCAAAACAATAATCCCTAGTGTTGTGCCACTGGAGCTCAACTGCTGTTTCCAGGGGATTGGCAGGAGTTGTTACATTTGCTCAGCCCCTTTCCTTGAGGAGATACACAGTCGGTCTGCCAGGCAACCTAGATTTCTCCTCCGAAAACTGCATGAGAAAAAGAAACTGCAAAAATTTTCGTTTAAGTACTCCAGGTTTTCTCAGGGTTTCTTTTGTTCTCAAAAGAACTCACCTTATTTTGTTTTCATGGAATACTTTCAGCCTTTGGAAACAATATAAAATTTGATTCCCTGAATTTTTACTTCTATCTTCCCTAGCCTTCCTCCACATTTTCTCTTTTCATCTCCCCAGTCTACTAGAAAAAATAAGGAAAGGTTAAAGAAGTTTGATAGTAACAACCTCAACACTTCCAATAATTTTTTTCTAAGATGGAAGACATAAGTTGTGAAAAGTAGGGTTTCTTATACTTTCTTTCCTTAATCTTACCTATTTCCTTCATCTCTCAGCTTCTGGCCCGCAGTG
This sequence comes from Chiroxiphia lanceolata, assembly GCF_009829145.1. Taxonomy (NCBI): domain Eukaryota; kingdom Metazoa; phylum Chordata; class Aves; order Passeriformes; family Pipridae; genus Chiroxiphia; species Chiroxiphia lanceolata. The sequence continues at coordinate 98,036,608 of NC_045638.1, read as the reverse complement.
TACTGTGGAGGAATTTACAAAATATATGTGCATGAAAAGTTCTCCTGAAGTTTTATCAAGTTGTTTGGAGAAATGCTTCTGTAAGTTAAAACCTGCACTCTTGTGAACCTGTTGTTCAGAATGCTTTCTCAGTTGGTGAGAGCACTAAGATGGTACAAATATTTCAGGAACTATCCAGAAGGAGGGAGTAAAACAGATTTGTCTTTTGCTGAGCATGGAAAGAACAAAGGCCCATAAATGCGACAAACAGCAGCAACTGCTTTCTTTGTTTTTATTATTTTGGCTGTTGTAATTAATCTGAGGAAGGATACTTAACTAGTATTCATATTGGAATGAAACAGAATTAGCAAGAACAAAAAAAGGCCCAATTATTTATGAAATGCAGCATGATTAGTTTAGAAAAAGCCTATAGATTACAGTTATCTGTAAGAACAGTAGATTGGCTATAACCTTGGAGGCCTGTGCCTTCTACTTCTCCCTGCCAGTTGATCCTTTGATAATACGGAGGCTTTGAACAGGAGACTTACAAATATTATGCAGCCATGAAAGGTCAGCTTAAAAGCTTTGGCATTCATTACTTTATTCTGATAGCATGACTTCATTTCTGTTACTTCCTATTCTGCAAAGGTCTGTTAGTTCCAGAACTCCTAAGATGTCACATGTTGAGTAAACATGAGCCCACATTCAAGGCTACCAGCACAGAACATGTATTTCTCTGATATCAGTACCAGTGGAACAAGGCTATTTCACAGGACCTTAGCTAGTAAATTACTGTTTTTAAAAAAGGCAACAGAATTGACTCAGCTTCTTGATCCCTTCATCTTAATTCTTTTAAAATTCCTTCCCCTCTTCAAAAAATAAAGATGTATAAATCCTACTAGGATATTCTTTGAATGCCACAGCTGTTTTGGAGCAATCCTGGAGCCATTCCATCTTTTTGAGAGCAAGAAAAATCTCTGTTCTAATTTTGTATTGTAGAGAAGTGAAGGGAGGGTCAGCAGTCATTGTCATAAATATATTGCTATAACTAGATCAATTATCCACGCCCTGTAAGAAAATGTCCCTTGCTAAGAGAATGCAACAGATCTCTGTAGTATGGGCAGAACATATTTTCTGCTTCTATTTTACTATACACTATCTGGAAGTCCAAGATATTTTTGTACTGTAGTTCAACACAAATCCATGCTTTTAATTTTTCTCAGACTTCAGTAGTTCATGCCTTGATGTCCACGCATTCCACCCTGTAACTCCTCCAGCTCTGCCTTCATCACCTATAGTTCCATACACGCAAGATCTTGCATTTAACAAGACTGGTAGGCCAAGTATGTCCTTAAACTGCGTAAAGGTGTGGAGGGCTGGGGGGAAAGCAGCACTGCAGTTTACTGGAACACAGCTGATAGAGAAGATAGCATAAAATTCAAGCTTACCAAGACCTGCAGAAGCATTAGGACAAACAGCAGCCATCAGTATAGGACTCATTAGGAGGCAGTTTGCTATCAAAAGTCTCTGGCAGAGAACTTCCCTTCTGCCCCACACTCCATAACAGGCTCTGCATTGAACACAATGCAGACTGAAGCAAAAAGCTGTTAGAAGAAAGGCATTTATGGCTGAGTTTGTGGAATTGCTTGCCACAGGACATCAGAATAACTCCTGAGCTAATATGGATCATGTACAGCACTATACACTTCCATTATAGACATGACATTTTAAAATATTTTGCAGTCAGCTACATGGGGAAATAAAATGGAAAAGCCACTTAAGTCTGCTAAAAACAGTGGACAAATTTTTGTGGGAAGTGCTTAAAAGAGATTACAATAGTGGTGTTACAAAGAAAAACAAACACCTAGAAGAAACATACCCTTTACTTTTATTAAATGTAGAAGCACATAGGTTGGTCTGAATGACTTGGTGCTTAGTGTATCTAGGTCACAAGTGGGCTTAACAGACTGTTGCTCCCAGTAGGAATGGTGTTACAGATGTGCCGAGGAACCCTGAGAATGATCCCATGGCCTGTTTTGGAGAGTGCTGTACAAACATTCAAGAAGATGGAGTCGCTACCTGGAGAAGATTATTGTAATTAATGCATGATGCAAGCACTGGGTGTAGCAAACAAATGGAGAATGGGGCACAGTAATGATAGGAAAGTGTAGGTGGATAAACTGGTTATGATGCACAGCTAGCATGAATAAACATAGCAAGAAGAGGATTATTTTATGCTGATTAAGTGGAGTAACTGACTCATACAAACCGGCAATTGGTCACCATAGAACAGTGTTGCATCTCATTTCTATGGTATTTAAGAGTAACATATTGATAAACAGTCTTCCCTAGCACATATGTGGGTATGGGCATAGCCTCTGCCTTCCTTCCTTAGGTATGTATCAAAAAATTCTTTTCCCATCATGGAAGACACCTCATGAGCATCAGTGCTTGTGAAGTTGCAAGCCCTCTTTTTTCCCCTTAGCAGTATCCTAAAATTCTGATCACCCACCGGCACTCATGGCCATTTCAGGGGTGCTGGAGGATGCTCAAATGGTTGGTTATTTGTCTGGAGTCCCAACCAGATTCCTCCTTGATGCTTTTTTTGCAGAGTTCTCCTGACACTTCACATAGGCATTCTTTTTCCGTGCATGTTTGCTGACGTTTCTAATATGGGAAGTGCCCAAATGCCCAGATTCACATTTGCACCTGCGTTGATGCACAGCTCAAGAGGTTTCTGAGAGAGTGAACACAGAAACATGATCTGCATTGGCTTTAATCCATGGGTAATATGCGGCTTTATGTCTCTGTTATGTTCTACTATGCCAGCGGTGTGGAGGGAACCATCCAGTTTGCAGACTCCTGGGAACCTTGGTGAAGGTGAGCTGGGCTCAGCTTCAGTCCAGCTATTCCTGCAGTGCAGGTGTCATGGTCAGAACCATTCACAGAAAAACTGCAAAAATGGAAGTGACATCTATTCTATAAGGAGAAGTTGTGCTTACAATTCACATGAGGCTGCCTGTATCAGCTTTAGTGTTTACAGGGCAGTCTGTAAAAACCTGTCTGGATACTGGACTAACGCATCAGGATCTGAAGAAACTACGGTGGTGCTGCTGTCAGTAACTACTTTAGAGCTGCTCAACTGTCTTTACACATACTTCCAACTCCTTTCCAATCCAAGTGCAGACACAACCAGTTTCACAACATCTGTGTGAAGGAGTACAGTCATCACCTCTGGAAAGCAAAAGGACACACTTGGTGGCACCTCATGAGTAAAGCACAAGACTTCAATCACAGCGATCTCTGTGCTTTCATCACCTACAGTTGGTCAGCTTTGGGCATCCTGCGTCCTCCTGGAAGTTGGAACAAGCATTAGAGGGCAGCAACTCCATTGTAATGCTGTTGGAGGCCAAAAGCTGTTGACTTTGACCCTTTGATCAAAGGGCCATTGTGAAGGCATCCATCCAGATTTGTGAGTGAAGAAATTATTGGCTGTATTACTCTGAACTTTGTCACCACATTTCTCCCTCAGTCCGAAAAAGCTTGTGTTTGCTAACCTTCACGCCGCCATACATATCTTTGAGAAAACTGCAGGAATTCTTACTCTCCTCACATATCTTGCAAATAATCCCAACCTACAAAGGATTTCATGCCACAACGTGTAAAAGGTTGTGTAAGACTGACTGTTTTAACTACGAATTTCCAAATGCCTTGACAGATTCAATCTAAGCTGTTTGCTTCATAAAATCAGTAGAAGTTCTTTGTTTTCCAGTCATCTATGGGCTCACTAAACATCACTGTGGTTTGGCAGATCCACTGCAGATATATTTTCACATCTTCCTTGCTGTAAACACGGACCAAGAATTTGCTCCAACATTTGCATTTGGAAATAGTTTCTGTACATGATCTGGCCAGGATAGAGTTAATTTTCTTCACAGCAGCCTGCATAGTGCCTTGCTTTGCATTTGTGACTAAACAAGCATTGATAACATACCATGTTTTAGCAATTGCTGAACAGTTTGCACAGCAGCAAGGCCTTTTCTTTTTCCCACCCTACCCCACCAAGTGGGTAGGCTGGGGCTGCACAAGAGGCTGGGAGAGGACACTGCTGGGATATAATATCCCAGATGGCGTGACATTGTGCTCAGCAAAAAATGCTGGGGGAAGGGAGGAGGGGGAAGGGAGGATGTTCAGAGTTAAGGTGTTTGTCTTCCCAAGCAAGTGCTAGTGTGCCAAGGCCATGCTTGCCAGAAAGTAGCTGAACACCTCTCTGCTGATGGAAAGTGGCAAATGAATTTGTTATTTTGCTTTGCAGCTTTGATTCACCTACTAAACTGCCAAACCACAAGTTTTCTTTCTTTTGCCCTTCCAATCCTCCACCATCCCGTCAGAGGAAAGATATCAAGTGACTGAGTGGGGGCTTAGTTGGCAGCTGGGGTCAACTCACTGCAGTCCTTTTTGGTGTCCAACGTGGAACAAGAGGACTTTGAGATAAGACCCCTGACCAGAGTGTAGAGGTAGAATTTATAGCTGTTAAGTTGTTATTTGGCAGGGTTCTGTGCTTGTTTGCCTTACTGTATATTAGAGTCTGGTGCTTGTTAGTAACTGGTTTGGACTTTTGATGTTTATTGTAGCACTTAAAATCTTACTCTGCTGTGCCGGAGAACATTTTGCTATCAGCGATGGCCACGTGCCTGGTTTGGCACAGGGCCCAGGCATCACTGCTGTACCTGTGCTGCTGCACTGGACAGGCTGGAATATCAGTGCTATGGGGTTGATTCTCAGCATAGCAACTCACAGGGTGTTGTGGTTTAGATTTGTGACTAGAACAGTATTAACAACACAGGGGTGTTTTAGCTGGTACCGAACAGTGTTTGCACAGAGTCAAGGCCTTTGCTTTTTCCCCTCTTTGCCCTGCCAGTGTGGAGGGTGGGGGTGGACAAGAGCATGGGGAGGAGATGCAACCAGGACAGCTGACCCCAGCTAACCAAAGTCCTATCCATTAGTAAGCAGAAGCAGAATCTTCAACTTGTAAAATTGATGCAGATATATTGAGTCATGCTCCTGCAATCAGTTTTGCATTTGTGTGACTTTACATAGACTCATACATATATATATAAGAACTAATTAATTATTTAGAATATTTATGATCATGGCCTTCTTAAACATAAGTGGTTTCACAGTTTTCACATAAAAACTTGGTTCTGCTGAGGTTAGAAAGCATTTATTAACTGTTTTCTAGGGTAAATTCTCATCCCAAAGTTTACATTTTTTTTTTTTTAGTGGCCATGTCTTGGTATTGCAATTTCATGGCAACAAATATAAATTAAGCACTATTACAAAATATTTAGAAACTGATCTTTTAAGAAGAAGTAATTATTCATACATTTTTTTCTGTTTGAAATTAATTCTAATTAGCACTGAAAATTCCCATCAAGCTGAAAATTTTACTTCCATGATGCAATATTTCACTAAATATTGCCAAAGAGATACTACTGTCAAGGCTACTATACAAAATAAAATGTTGATGCTTTTCATGCTACAATATTATCTTTATTTTCCAGTGGAAAATGACAACAGTTTGTAACATAGTATAAAAAAAAAAAGATAATATTTGTTTAGTTTTTACACTCTTTTCACTCACATTCTAAATCTTCTCTTTGAAATGCCTGGTCTATGAGACAAAGAATTGAAAAACTACTGAAATAACTTGGATAACACCAAGACAAACTACTTTGAAAAATCCACCCTGCCGAATGCTACCTAGTGTGTGATAAGTGAAATGCTGCAATTAAACAATTTACAGGACAGAATCCCAAAACATGACTGAAAGCTGAGCTAGAACTCTGGAATAATGAGTTCATGGACTGTGTATCTACTTTCATCACATTTAGCCATCCTGGGAAAAATCCATGTAAGCTCTATGCACAAGAGTGAAAACACTGTTAAAGTGTAAGAGAAGGTGCAGATGTTTCTATTACCCAGTTTCATCCGATCCTCCTCTGCCATCCCCAGGTTGTACTGTCACTGAACAGCTACAGTTCTCAAAGCTTTCCTAATCAAGGGAGCTCCTCCTCCCCATGATCTGTGTGTCTGGGACTGAGTGTCAGGAGCTCTGGATTCTCACTTTGGTTCTATCATTGCTGTTCCATGACCCGCAAGGTTAAATCACTTCTGTTTTCATTTCTGGGATGGAAAGATATTGCTGATTCTCCCTTCCCTTGCCAGGGCACTGAAGATGAATTATGTGAAATCCACAGCATTTCAGGTGTGCTGGGTATGCAAGAACCAAATCAATAACGTGAATCCACATTCTCTGAGAAGGGGTTTAGACATGACTCAAATGCTGAGATGCGCTCTACTGTTGTCACAGTGTAGATTACAGACATGTGGAGGTGAGAACACCCCTACAATCATTTCTTACCAAGGCATTGCTGGAATGCAGCACTACAGCTCCAGATGAGTACAGGTTTTCCCTCTCAGCCCTATGTATGGAGAACATCCACCTGATATAGCTTTCTATTCCTCCTCTGTGCTGCAAAAACATTATCAAATGGACATAATCAGGGCTCAAGATTAAGGTCAAAGTCTCCATTCCTAGATCTAGAACTTAATATTAAGTAAAAAGTAAGATAGAGTACTGGTCAGAATGAAGAAGTGATAATACAAATCAGAAGGGACCTTTATTTCTTCCCAGAGAAAAGAAGCTGTTTTCTAAAGTGTGTATTTGTAGGAATGAAACGTCTACCAGAGAAATCTCTTCCAATTCCCACTGGCAAAACATCAAGGTTCTTTGATGATGTAACATTCAAACTACTGTGCATGACTGTTTTAAGGGTTTTTCAAAAAACATGTTCTGCGTGACAACTGCTGAAAGGTTAAGAGCTCCCAGACTCGCCAGTCCTTTTCACAGCCAGACCCCCACCAAAATCACAGCCATAGAGTTCTACCCGAAGGGCAATGCCACGATACCATGTTCTTGGAACAATGCGGATAAACCTGGACAGGATGGGTGGGTTAAAGAAATGCTTGACGTGCCCGTTGCTGTTTTCATTACCCAAGAAAACCTGCAAATACATAAACACACAATTAGTTGAAAGGCAGTGCTTGAAAAAACTCTGTGGTTTGTTTTTTCAAATGTTTCCAAGCTGTTGTATTACCCATTGAGGACAGATGGACTGGCTCATTTCTGATTTTACAGAAGACACATCCAGTCCCTTCCTAACATGCTGGGTCAAAAGTAGTTCAGGTCAGCAAGATTTGAGTCTGAATGAACAAAAATAGCCTCATTTCCATCTACACCACAAAATTTGCCATTCTAATTTCTAATGGACCTAAAAACCCAAACTTCCCTTATTTTACCTCTGCCAATAGCCCTTGTGGGTTAGGTTGGTGTGAGGTGACATAGGCAAAAATATAAAGTACTGTGTCTGCCCTGTGGGTACCTGAAGTTCCCCAGCTCTGTTACAGGAATACTGCTCACTAACATTACTTGACCTTATAAAATCAAGCAGAAATAGAAAAGAGGCCCTGCATTATTCATTCAAATTAAATGCCCTTGTGCATTCAAATTAAATGTCCTCCTTTACAAACAGTGTCAGCTCCTTTTATCATATTGACTGCCTTCTCTACAGATATGGCATTCTTTCCTTCTATTATTGTTAATTACAATGACTAAAATCAGATGGATATTGTGACATTAAAATGCTGGGGAGCTGGGGTTACTACAGATAAAGTCCTGTGAGAATATCAGTTTGTCTGAGCATTCTGGCTTTGAGCCTTGACATTGTTCAGCATCTAAACCCAAGCAATGATACAATGGCCTGAGCTGAGAATGATACCTTTGCGACTGAGCTTGAACCTTCTGTGTAGGATTTCCACTCTGAGCCTTCATTGCTGTATAGGATAACATAGGTTTTCACAAAGTTTTCAGTAGACATGGACGTGACCCCCTGGGTGGCAATAGCAGTTATCTTCTTAACTGTGAGGAGATCAATTTGCAGCCACTGTTGGTTGTTGTTCAACTATAGTTGATAAAGAAGTTTGTATATTAGCAAACATGTCTCTGTCTGTATTTGCTTAAGTGAAAAATCTTGTTTAAAAATAGTTGAAACTGCATCAAAGTGCATCAAAACTGTACCAAAGAAGTGCAGAAGACTAAAGCTGAGGCAAGTCACAAGCATTCTTGGTGAACCATACAATTTACTTCATCTCTGCAGGAGGTATACTTGCAGTCTTAAGATTTCCACATTAATTTCGAATACATAACAAAACCAACACAGATTTACCTCCAGTATTAAAATGTTACACATAACACTAATACCAAATGCTTATACAGAACAGCAACTTCCAGCAAATTTCAAGGTGTTTCGTGAAGAAATGCGGCTCCATTTCAAAGACACAGAAGCTCACATGCCTTGCCGAAGGTCATCCACCCCCAGATCCACTGAGCTGCACTGCTTATAAGCCAACCCCAGGAAAGGTTTTTTTAACCCCTTTGAAATGAATATTCAAGTTGCACTCATCTCCTGATATTAAACAGGCTATTCCCACTAGGAAATGCTGAAGCCTGTGGCCCAGAGCACACCATCCATCTCTCAAAATATGATTTCAATGTTGCTGCCAGAAGTTCAACAAGTTTTCTACTGGAAGAGGTGAATGGGCTTCTTCCCAAAGGATGGCTGTGAAGTAACCCTGTCATGCTTGGCACTGGACACAGTGAGCAGTAGGTGCAATGGTCACACAGCAGAACAAATTTATTAACTATCTGTTCTGTTGCCATCCCTGCTTTTCACTTGTTACCTTGGCTCGCCAGGCATTCATCTTTCCTTTCTGATTGAGACGAGCAAGTGAAGGGTCCCATGTGTTAAACCAGGATGTCTTAGCAGATGAGGCTGTTATCTGGGTATTCTTGATCTCTCCATTTTCCATTCCAAGTGGCAAAGAGCAACCTGTTGAGAGAAGCACCATGTTATCCCCAGTACATCCAAGTAACCACAACCTAAGCAACAATGTTGGAATTGAGAACATCCACAGTTTTAGTTTCCTTTAAACTATTAGGTAAAAAATTTGTCAGAATGAAAGCACCAGCACATGACTCCTTCTTACCATCTACTTCACAGCCCAGAAGCTCCATGCGAAGAGTAGGCCTGTTGTAGACCTGAGTGGGGTAGAGTCTGATGTACCTGGCAATAATAGGGGGATCAATGGTGTTCTCTTTTACCTCATAGGCATTGGAATTACCTTCAAAAATCTGTAAAAAAAACCCAATCCACATATAGTTAATTTAATGCAGACAGAAGCTTGGATGCTGAAAGCTTGCTCTGTTACAAATATAGTCTCTTTTATGCCATTAGCCCCCCCCACAGCAATGGACCACACTGTGCTGCAGGGCAACTTGAAATATCTCATGGTCCCATCTTAGCATATTTGCAAGCATCTGAAGGCCTCAGTTTAAATAAACAACCCATTTTTATATAAGTCTGTAAGAAGACATGAGCGAAGAGACAAAAGGAGAGGTAAAAGACAAGAGGTTTTCAGTTTGGGAGTTATACCATAGAAACCTCAGGGTAAACTGAAGGGAGCTGGTGATAGGTAGGGCAGGAGCAGCTGGGCATAAGACGAACCTCTTTCAGGGTACAACCATGCTTGGCCTTCTGCAGGCAATTCAGATAGCTCAGCATTCAACTGTTGGGACAGCAGAAAGGGAGGGACAAGAAGGAGGATCTAATCCCAAATGAGGTAGGGCCTGATTTTTAGTTCAGGCTTAGGAAAAAAAAGGAGGGAGAGATGCTTGTGAGAAAGCCACACTCTATACAGTCCAGGTCTCAGGGCCAATCCAAACCCCAGTCTAGGTGGTTCCTCAGGTTACAGTTTGTCTTCTGGTCTGAATTTTATTAGTTTGGTAAATGCCCTTTGGGGCCCCAAGCTGTAGTAGTAAGTCTCTGAAGGCCATAATTTTTTCCACTCTCTCTTAACATAAAACAAAACTGTCATCTCACTGCATCATCCAGTGATGCTGCAAGGTTGTTGCAACCCCTGTGGCACAGACAGACCTTTTGTACTGGTGAGCTGTCTCCTTTGAAGGTGTTCCACGTCCGTTTGTCTTTGCTGTAAACAAGAAAAAACTTCTGGATGTACAAGGACCTTAAAAACTGCTTGGCTCCCTGTGTCTGTATCCCAGTTAACAAAACTTGTCTTTGGAAGTCCACCTAGGAACAGCAAACAGCAGTTATAAAGTCAATAATGCACAGCAAAATCCATATCATTCTTCGACATTTACACAATAGCTTTGACCCCTGCCTTTTAACACCCACAACACTAACATTCTCAAAAGGAGCAACAACCAGATGCCAGAGTCCAAGTTAATGCTGTCTCACTCTCATTTCATTTGTGTATTTATTCATGTGTGCATTTAATTTCAGAGGCCATTTTACAGGGTTCAGCACAGCACTGCAAAGGCATCTCAAAATTATCTGCGTGTCTGGGTAGGCAGAATTCCACTAACCCGGTTTTACAGATAGGCAAAAAGAATTAAAGGTTCACACTTTCATAAGCCACTTCTACTTTTTGGATATGTAGGCTATGAAAAGGCACATGACGTTCTGAAGTGCTGAAAAGCCACCATTCCAGCTCATATCATATCCAAGCACTTAGCACATAAAAACAAATCAGCAAGATGTTCCTATCAGCAATGAAACTCATTCTTTGGGATAAGTCTCCACATGTCTGCAGTAACCTCAGCTGCTAATTACCATGGCCCGCTATCTAATTCTTTCTCCTCCCAATGTTATTTCCAGTTCTACATCAGACCTCCCAACCTTCTCCCCCTACTTAACTCACATAATTTAGTAGCAAGACAAACACAACAGCCATCTGCTGAACTTACACTGAAACACTAGCTTGAGTTTTCCTTTTCTCCCAACTGTCAATTTTAATGAGACTCGTAAGAAATCAACTATTCTCCCTAAATTTGGGTGCAAATTGGCTATCTGGTGCAAAAGTCACTGGGTTGGAAGAAAAACATAGAAGTGAGGTGATTGAATGATATATTGCTTGAAGTCATAATTATAAACTTATTTCCCTGTGAAGCCAAGGACATAGAAGCACACAAACCAACCAAAAAAATTATTTGAAGCAATGCTTGAGAATATTACACTTTAAATGATCACTCAACAAACACATACATATAAATATGTACCGCTAGATAGACAGAGGGGAAAAAAAAAGGACTAGAAAGAATGACTGCCTACAAAATGGTTACAATATGAATTGTGAGGGTAACTGTCCAGTCAATGGGCCTCTACAGCAGTAGAGACTGTGTTACTGCAGAGAGATGGACAGTTATGACATCACCACAGCACCACTTGTAACACCTTCTCAGTTTTCCCCAGCAGTTTTCTCAGTGACAACAAGAGCAGCATGACCTTCTAAAATAAACTCTTGGAAAATCAAAGCTCAATGATGGTCAAGCACATGTTGTACCAACCATACCTGGATCCAAGAGAGTTTTTCTTCTTTCATTATAGTACTCCAAGCATTGTATGTCCCAGAATTGTCTAATCGGGCTAACTTAGGTTCCCAATAGTCTAGACAGAAAATATGAACAAAGCAAGAAATTTAAGAGAGGCACTGAAAAAAAAAAGAAGGCTGTAACTAGCTACTGATCTTGAGTGCTTCATTTTTAACCCCCAATCTGTCTTGGGGAAAAAAACCCACCAACCCAGCATCGAGAGATTCAAATGGTAATCTAGGATAATTTGGACACGGTCAGCCACTGAAAATCAGCTGTTACCATGCAAAGTTTTATAGTTGGCAGAATGACTTTTAAAATAGCAGCTTTTTATGCAATATACTGTCTGCTGATTTGGAATCAGGGTCTAGAGTTTCCTAAACAAGTTTTGGCTGCCAGCAGGATCAGACACAAAATGTGCTCTACATTCATGGAAGACAGTTCCCCTCTGCATAACAAGGTTTCCATGTTAACAACTGGTATAGAATACATAGAACAAAACAGCTTTCAAGCCTTCATAAGACTTTGTCAGGAAACAAAGAAAGAAAACCAAACCCACAGAAAATTAAGTTTTACAAAGTAAATAGTTTATTTGTTATTTCAAGGGAAAGGATGTGTGTTCCTGCATGTATGTGTAACCTGTACATCCTGATTTGACACTGTCTGTGTAAAATTATAACAACTTCTCCAGCAAATGATCCCACTTTTATACCATGGGTGAACTTGATAAATTAAAGACTCTGTGATTGCTCTGGATGCCAGGGTTCCCAAATCTTTCATAACAGATGTACTTGTCTCTTCACATCTCATCTCACATACAAATCTCAAAAGCTTTTTGTATGCTTGGTGTTCATTTTCAAGCAGGGAACCCACAGGACTCTCAAGTTTGTGGTACTGATGGCAGACTTGTGACATTGTTAAAACACAACAACGATGGCTACCCAATACACCTCACAGTCTCTGCTTCTAGCACTGGAGAGATTTTTAACCTGACAGCTGATTCACTGCTGAACAGTTCTTGTAAGAAATATCATGAGATGCTGAAAAAATATGGAACTACACTTTTCTGGAGATATTTAGGAGTGTGGAAGGACCTTTTCAAGTATTAACTCACCTATGTGATCTGAAGCTTCAATCTGTGAATCGAGTATAACTCCACTTGCCAGACCCATTGGAATCCTGCACTCTAAAGAGAGCACAGTAAGTTTGTTGTTAAAGAAAATGAGTGATATACCAGTATATATTCTGGTGAAATCAAAGACAACATCACTCAGAACAATTCTTAGTAATACTATGACACCACTCCCTTCCCATAGAAGTCCAAGGTAAGGTCTGCAATTTCTCTCAACAGATTAATCCACTGGTCACCGTGGGGAAATCTCGAATTCAAAGCCAGTACGCTAAAGGAGTAAAGCTAGCATGCTAAATAATTCAAAGCTAGTATTGCTAGAAGCTAAAAATTTTTTCTTTGAGAAGAAATTTACAGTAACCACTCCACCCTCTCTCTGAATGCACAGATAGTCTCCTAGGTTTTTTGCAGAACAATCTACCAAATTTATTTTCAGTGATCCTGAAAGGGTAGAGAAGACTTCATAGCTTGACTCCTCCAGCCAAAAACCACCTTAGTTCAGTACCTTTCTCTATAACCAAATAGGATGTCTGCATTCCTGCTTGCTGATATTCCCCCACTTCAGTGTCTAAAAGCCACCAGCCAGGCCTCTGTGGCTTCATTTCAATTGTTCTAAATGAACCTTAAAAAAAAGGAAGAGAAATGTATCAGAAACATTATATTACAAGGTTGATGTAATTGAGGCTGAATGTTAAACCAAAGACCATCCTATGACTTAATTCAGAAATTTAAACACACATCGCAGAGAGAGCAAAAACTACCACCATCTCAGTGATTTCTTTTCTTAGTGAGGAAGTTCTAGCTGGAGAATGAGATTAGAATTGAATGATCAGATCAAAACCCAACCTTTGCTGCTGGTGCAAAGTACAAAACCTTGGATGCCTGTCAGATATATCTGTATATATCTGACACTAAAGTGCTGAGCTGTGTAATGAACAATGCTATCAAGTTTATTACATAATGCAGAGATGTTAATTCTGTGGTGTTGGTTATAGTTCTCATTCCTGCTGCCCCAGTGGGTTGTTCAAGTGACATAAAGGATAGATGAAAAGAAGCCAAAAGTAGATGGGGGAGAACCAGATCTATAGGCCTTCCCCTCACTTTCTGCATGACCCAGGAGTGCCAAGGATTGAGCAGGAAGCAGATACTGTTTTGGCTGCTTGCTGCACTCTTTAGAAAGCACAGTACATGCCTTCATTGTTTTTCCTATATTCCTAGTTACTGCAGACATGACAGTTCTGGTTCCCATTTAAACAAAAATATGTAGATTTCATAGTGAAAAGCACCACCTTAAAAAATAATTAAATAAAATAGTGAATAAACTACCAAATGTTCACTAAGCCAAAGTCCTATTATTCCAATCTTGTTTTTTTTTAATTTCCTTGTTGTCTTCTTTTTTCTTTTAAATTTCTTGTAGCTGGCAATACAGGCTTCATAAGTGCTGTTATTGCAGACTTGCACTGCTGACAGCGATGGGGCAAAGGAATATATCCTGTAGCCTAATGAATACTTTTAGCCTATTTCTTTTCTCCCTGGACATAAGAATTCTCCTACGGCTCACATTTGTTCTTTCTGTTCTGTATCACACACCTTGACATTCCAAAAAAAGCTCTCACCATAAGGAGACCTTGACATTGGTGTGATGAGGACACAGACTGCCCTGGTCACTCCACAGAACTTGCTCTGCTCTGACACTTACCTGGAAGGAGTGTGTATGTACCAAGCTGATGCTCTGGCTCTCCGTGTTCTATGAAGGTCTGACCATGAAAATGAACAACATGAATGTCTTTTGGACCACCCATGTTCAGCAAATGCCATCGGACCCGTTCACCTTCATACATCCTCAAGCCTTGCAAATTGTGGGTAATCCCATTAATGGCTGAAAAAAAATATTGTTAGTAAGAAAAACTGCTCACAAAACAGGTCTCAAAGTGCTAGAATGGAATTATTAAAATTAGTGAAATATTTAATGAAGTAATGCATTTGGGAAAAACGGCACCTTTTCTCCCATTCAAAGTGCAACACACTTTACAGTCTACGTATATAAATTCAGAAAATCCAGTGACCTCATCAGAGGATTTGAGCTAAGTTTGCTAGCAACACATGGCAGCCAGGAGAACAAAGAGAATTAAATGTCAAATGGGAATACCAGGTCCAAAAGAAAGGACAACTTTCCAAAACACGTTCTCCAGCTTGCATACAGGCATACAGATACAACTGACATCTTTGGTTAATAATTGATTTTACGGACCACATTTTCAAAAGGCAGATTCCATTTCTCAACATGTCCTTTTCAAACGTGGTCACTCACAGCACACAGGCATCAGCTTTCCAAAGACGTAAACATAGAGTTTCACTACTGACCATTATTTCACAGAGGAAAAAGTGTTACCTTTGAACATTCAGCCACTCACTTAACTCTACAGCACTAAAATCTCTATAGCCACAGAGAGGTATATTAAGGGCTGTTCTACAGCTGCTTCGAATTCCTCAATAGAACTAGCCAATTTGTCAAATTATTACAATATTTTTAAATTTCTTGCAAAATGTTGTCAGGGTATTAGCTTCTGAAAAGAGGAGGCTTTTTTGTTTCTTTTTTTCTTTTTTTTTTTTTAATTTTAACATGAGGGGTAGATGTATGTAAGTGGAAGAGAGAAGCTTCGTATTGAAAGTTTCAGTCTAATATGTCCTTTCTTCATTTTAATAGAAAATTTCCAGTCATTGCTAACCTTTACATTGCTAAGCCTGACGATTACGGGTACAATGGATAATGACAAAAAACCATTCACATAATTAATGTGTAGGATTTAGGCACATTGAAGACGATTGAGAGCTGAGACATCTCCCCCAGCATCTTTCTCTCTACCCCAATAAACTGAATAACTGGAAAAATGAAATAAGTACCATAAAATTTGTGGCACTGCTGCATTCCTTGTGTCTTCTCACTACAAGGCCTTCTAGAATGTTTGTCGAAGTACCAGCTTTTCTCTTCATCGAAGACCATAAAAAGCAAGAAAAAGTCTCGGGTAGATGTCCCGCTGCTGTTTGATTTGCTGAAGGTTCCTTTTTGACAGATCAGTATCGGTCCAATCAAACCAGAGTGAATATCTTTCTCCTAAAAGGTAATACATCCACATTAGATGTAGAATTGGATTTCCCAAAAGATGTAAAAAATCCCATAGCATTCTGCAGGATTGCATCAGACCCTAAAAATCTAAAGCAGACTCCAGAATTGCTGTTGCCTTGTATTTTTACTGTCCCCTGCTCAGTCTACCAGAGTTCCCCAATTTGAATTCCTCAACAGCTTATGTCCTGCTTTAGCTGAGTGTAAGAGATTAAATGTCAGATGGGAACATCAAGCCCAAAAGAAAGGACAGCTATCCAAAGACTTGTTCTGCATCTTGCATTTCTACAGCCATAAAGTAACATCATCTGGAGATATTCAAAACCCAACTGGACAAAATCACGGACAACCTAGTGTAACTGACTCTGCTTGAATTGTGGGAGTGGACTAGATGATCTCTAGTGATCTCTTCCAACATAAATGCTTCTGTTATTCTGTGATCAACCCCAGCAACACTACCACTTCTATTTTGATTTCCTTACCATATTTAAATCCGAGTAGTAGATCCATGACCGACAAGCTGCTCCTGACCGCACAGGTCCCGATCTCCTGTTTGCATACCATACATATATGTAGCTGTTATTTGGCTGGACTTCATCATCTTCCTTAAACCAAGCAGTAGATTCGTCATCATAAATGCTTCCCTCAGAGGACTTTTCATAGAGAAGTCCATGAGCATGGAGGGAATATGGTCTGGATGCCAGATTCTTAAAATGAACCTAAAAAAAAATAAAATAGATACTATTCAGCAAATTCAGGCCTAAACCAAAGTCCCCACAAAATACATTCCCATATCCTCAAACCAAGGTCAAGATTTGTATAATGATTACAGGCTATGTTGTACATGGAAAAGCTGGCAGAGATAGCTTCTGACATTTCCATGCTGAATCACCATCTTGATGTAGGTAGATAATGAAAAATCAGAAAGCACAAGTCTAGCTCCCTGTCTTCCACTGAGTCTAGGCTCCTAGGACTTTTACTGCTGCCCCTCATACCTGGAACGGTTTAGTTACTGCAAGTAGGGAGGCAGGGAGTTCCTACCTCTTATGCTTTGCTGCAGTTGTGCTAAAGAAAGGCACAAATTGGTAACTCTAGGCTCTGTATGTATCATTCTCACTGAAATCAGTGCTTCACACTTGTCCCATAGAAGCATCAGGGTAGGCAGATTATATATTTACCTCTCCCTAGAGAATGACACTCCCAAGCTATAAAAGCCTTTTTCTGTTCTTACTCATGTTTTAAATGTAGCTCAGTGTGCTCCTGTTGCACACTACTCCTACTGAAATAAGCAGAAAGCAGTGAGATCTACTCTCCCTATCTAAGTCCATCCCTATGTGTTGGAAGACTGGATGAAGAAGCAGAGAAGGGACTTTTTATAGCAATGTGCTTCCTAATGCACTGTATCACCAGGGATACAGTATCTCGCATCCTTGTTGATTGTACTAGAACTATCCAACCCATTTACAGCAAAGGTTTTACAGGAAATTATATATTTTTCAAAAAACTTTATATTAATCTTGAACACAAAATTACTAAGTTCTTTAAAAAAATTAAGAAGCTCTCTTTACATATAAAAAGTAGCATTTCCAGTGCAATCTGAGTTTAGAAAACTCATTTTTCATTAACATTAAACCTAAATCTCATTTTACATTTGACTGATAAGCCAGTATTTAATGTTGGGAAACATAAGAAAGAAAAACAGAATTTAATTTACTGTGGATAGAAGAGAAAAAGGATGTATTTAAAGAAACACGTCAGAGTGCTTGCAAGTCCACAGTGCAATTTCTAGCTTTGAAAACTGTTTCCCTATCATTATCTTTTAAAAATCTGTTGTTTTTTTAGGTCTATTCCATGTCACATTCTAAGACTACCATAAGAATCTTATCCTGCACACACATTCAAAACATCGACTTACTAGGATAACGTCGTCCACTTCAGCTCGGATAACTGGCCCCAGGATGCCAAGGTGTTCTGCGTATTCATCTTCATCCTGAAGAGTCGTAAAGGTACTGTCTGTATAGCTCTGGAAAATCACCTTATATCTGGTGCCATCTTTACAGGTTTTGTCACTCATCATTGGACTGAAAGGAAATCCTCAGTTAAAAACCCACACAGTGAAATAGAAATAATAGCTTTGATGAAACCCGAGAACCAATATGTAGGAACATTTTAGAATATAAAGAATAAACACTCAAATGGCCTCACGTTGTGCCAAGGGAGGTTTAGATTGGATATTAGGAAAAATTTCTTTACCAAAAGGTAAAATTGTCGAGCCCTGGAACACTTTCCTGCCCAGGAAAGTGGTTGAGTCACTAGCCCTGGAGGTATTTAAAACACGTGCAGATGTGACACTTATTGGACATAGTTCAGTGGTGGCCTTGGCAATGCTGGGTTAAAGGTTGGACTCTATTATGATCTTAGAGGTTTCTTTCCAACGTAAATGACTCTATGATTCCATGAAATAAGTGTCAGATGATTCTGCAAATCATAACTTGCAATGTTTAAGCAATTCTAGCTCTACAGTTGTATGAGATCCTTCAAAAATTTGGTCAGCTACCACTGAAAGACTCCAACTAGTCTCTGAAAATCCACCTGAGCTCTATTTTCCTTTTATACCAAGAGCCTTAATGTGAATGAGAGCTTAGCTCAGTGTAGTGAGCACACCACCTATATCCTACTGTCTCACAGATGCACCTTCTCTTCAACATACTGAGAAAATATATGCCATGGGCTCTGTTAAATTCACTGGAACTACCAGGAACTACTGGAACTACTAAATTCACACCAGCTGAAGATGAACCTTACTGGAGAGATCTATACAGAGCTCTAAGCATAACATTTTCCTTATTTTGCAAATGCCCAAAGAAACTGTCTGTAGTACTTTCGCAAGTGCCATTTATACAGACTGAGGTGAGGCAGGAAAGTGGAGGGAAAATATCCATCAAATAAAATGGAAATTCAATTTGAGAAATAATATATGTTTGGAGATTAATTTTGTATAATGAAAATTTTCTTGCTCCTGTTTTATCCACTTTTGATAAAAATCCAAAGTTGTGGCAGTTTTGGTCTTGTTTATTTCAAGGGCCACAAGATTTAGGATTTTGTTGAAAAGTGACAAGGAATTCTATGCCTTGTAGGGTGAGCACTGATCCTAACTTGTATGAATTAAGACAGTAAATTTTTAGTACAGTGTTTTTCTCAAGTCACGTATATTCTTCACTGTGGCATAGTGGTCAGTCTTCCCTGTCAAAATATAAGAAGACCCCTCAACAATAGGTTTTGTGATTCAGTCACCTTCTGATTTCTCTAAACAATGCAATAATTCATGCAGCTTTGTTTTTATTTTACAGCCGGGTGGTTAATCACTTTGCAGATTTCATATACTTTTCAATATTGCAGTCTTGTGAAGCTGGAAAGTGCTTTATCCATTTTACAACAGAGAACTGAGACACTACAACCATTTCCTGCTAGTGCAAGAAACTGTGATTCATCCTGCCTATAAGTTCATCCTGTATATATCACATCAGTTAGTCTGTTGAATTCCTGGAAAGACTTTGCTCAAGGAGGTCTCTGTCCTGTCTCTAGCACAGGTACCAAGAATTTGAGCTGCAACTAAAACAGGTCATTCAAGTATAACAAAACTAACTGCAAGTTTCCCTCTTACAGTGAATTTTTTAACTTCTGTATTAAAGAGTGATTCTAATGAGTCTATAAAAGGGGGTTAAGAAAACAAAAAACAAAACCCCAAAATAAACAAATAAACAATAGAAGAAGAGTTCTTAGCTATGTTCTTAGCTATGCTCTTGATTATAATAGTATCTATCACATTTCTAGGGGGCCCAAGCCTCCCATGGAAAATTCTTATGATACTGCCACTGAAACACTGGAAATCACATGGCACATTACAGATGCTTTTAAGTTTATCAGCATGTGAATCAACATTCTGCCCATGTGTGTCAGGATGGTGTGCAAAATGAAAACAAGCGATTTAGCCAAACCTTTTTTTATATCCTGCATAGTTCCAGCAGACCTCTTCAGCTGCAATATAGTATCTCCTCTCGTTCCCTCTGCTGCGCAGGTAATGTTCAGCAATGTTCTCTGGGTTACGCTGCTCGTTGATATTCAGCTTGGGGTCTGTCATGTATGGGTCATCCACGTTCACATAATGGTACTCGTATTCAACACCTGATGTTTCCTCCCTGTCAGATTCTCCTGTGAGAATCTCGTAGTCTCCATTTTCTTTGGGAAGCCCAATTGTGATCGATGGCCTCAGCTGCCGCGGGGTGAGTGCGTAATTTTGCAGCTCTCTGTGCCTGGCTCTGCTCAGATCCATTGCATGGTTGGCCTCACTGGGTGCCCCTGTGGTGTTAGTGCAGCATGGCAGTGCTGTGTGGTTGGTCTCACCCGGAAACATCCCTGCCAAAGAATTGGTGACCGTTTGGGAGTTTTTACTCCTTGGGTCCAGCGACTGGATCATTTTTGGATCTTCCTTCTTTTTCCTTCGGATCTTGATGGAGGTTCCAGATGTACTTAAAGTATCATTCTTGTTTTCTTCCTTTCCTTTCTGAGTTGGGTGCATGTGGCTCCCTTTCTGGTTTTCCCCCACTAGATGTGAGAACCCTTGATACTTCTTCATATCCTCCTTATTTATGAATGCTGTACCATTTCTGCCATGATGATTTAACTTACTGCCAACAGATTTATCTAAATTTGCCTCTTCTCCCAGATTACTCTTTGCAGACACCAAATTCCATTCCTCACTAGTCATTTTAGATGAATATTTCCCTACTCTGGGCAGTGATGCTTCTAAGTTCTTCACTACTGCAGGGCTGGAATTAGGGCTTGTATCACCTAAAATATGATCTAAAGATAAAGCATCTGCTAGTTGATCTTTAGATATCCTGGGTTCATAAAGGCTGGATGCATTAGACTCATCTCCTGCTATGAGGTCCAAAGCAAGTGTCACGTTAACTGCACGCACAGCATTTTCCATCTTAATTTCCTCCTCTACCAGTTCATCACCATAATCATTCAGAAACTGGGCAGATCCCACCATGGCTATATTGGAGGTGTTCTCTGTGTGATTCACAGAAGGAGGTGCACTAGTCTTGTCAGAAAATGAGACATTTTTATTTCGTACGTGATTTAGAAGGGCATTCATTTTTTGGACAGAGTAAAACTTCATAGCCAATGAGCTTCGTCTTTTCCTGTTAATGTTATAATTTCCTCCTTCTGGGGTTTCCACTTGATGTTCTTCTGAAAAAAATTTACTGTCCTTTCCACCAGCTGGAAGCTCTTCTGGAACATTCATTGGGCCTTCCCCATTGCTCAGCAAGTGTTCACCTGCAGACATGTTACCATGAGCTATGTCATAATTGCTTTGGCTTCTATTCTCAAATACCAAGTCAGCCGTTTCATCACTTGTGGTAGCTAAAAATAAAGCCTCTTCTGCTGCAATTGATGTGTGATTTGACTGGAATGTTTCGGCCTCGATTAGGGGAAGAGGAGTGATATGGGTTTCTAAGAATTTAGAGTTGTTTGCTGATTCACTACCATTTATAGCTGTCAGACCAGAGCTGGCTGCCACCTCAGAACTCGTGGCATCAGTGCCTTCATACTGATCCCACGCTAGTGCTGTAAGGTTTTCTTTTTCTTCATCATCTGCTGTCTTCCTTGAGCTTCGGATGGAGTAAAGAGAAGCCAGGTAGGCCTGATAATCTAAGTCCTCTGGATCTTCCTCTTCTTCTTCCACATCTTCCTCAACTGAGGCGGAAACAGCCTTTTTTTCAGTCTTGATGTGAGTGAAATCCACAACATCAAACGTGTAATCTTCCTCATATTCACATCTGGCATCTCTGAACCTCAGCCGCATGCCGTAACTCATCTCTGAGGTACCCCAGGACGCTAAAAGCCAAGTACCTGCAATGGAAATAAAAGTGTTATGAGAGTGGACATTGTCTATCATGTAAGTGGCCAAGGCAAGTGGTTGTGTTTGTTTCTACAGCACCTGTTATAGCAGAATGCTAATTTTCGTCTGGGATTTTCATGACCTCTCATTGCAATGAAAAATAATTAATAAATGTAAATAAATAAGAGCGCATATAAATAAATACATACGCCTAAGAGATGGAACTGTTCTCCACAGATTAAGCTGTATATAGGACTTGAGTCCAAACATAACCCGTGAAAGAGATGGATATGGAAAGGAAAGAAAGAAATAAAATAAGGGATCCTATGTTTAGATCAGCATCTGAGATTGGGACCTCTTGAGATAAAGTTTCAGTTTTATCCTGTCCTTAGTGTTGTATGCACTGCCACACAGATAGAACATTCTAGGTAAAAAAAATATATTCTGAGGCAATGCTGACAAGGATCTGATATAGCGTCTTAAAAGCTTTTGAATGCATAAAGGATAATCTTTAATAAGCATAAAAAGAAAAAGTAATTTGAATTTCCAATCTGACACAAAACATTAAGCTACCAAGCTGAGGCATCTTAGATTAACTTAAAGGTTTTATAATTCTTCCAAAACCTAGTCAGAAGTTAAGTTCTCTATTTGAACCTAGGATCTGCAGAGAAGAAAATACAATCTCTTTCCCTAAACAACATCAAATAGAGTTCTTTGCTTGATACTATTTGCTTTTGGAATTGACAGAATAAACAGAAATAAGAGACCCTGAGTAAAAGAGTCTTTTTTATTCAAGAGATCACATAAAATTTTTCCTCTATTTATCGGAGTTTAAAGTGGCCTGCATAATTTTCCTGATTTCTAACAACAGCAAATTTATCAAAGAAAACATGTCCTAGATGGAAAGAATAGATCACATAACAAAATCAAGCAAAGTACAACTTACTACTGGGGAGGTTTCCATGAAGTCTAATGGAGTTTTTATGATTCTCGAGTCTTGAACAATAAAAAGCACTTAGCATACCATACATTTTTAGGTTATAAGGTCTTGATGCTGTGTGATCACCGAAAACAAGCTTTGAGAACATGGAGAATTTATTATTTAAATAAATAAAATATACCCCCAAAAAATGGTATTTTAAATGGGATAAGGATACCTAAACCTTGTGGGATTTTAGATGATCACTAAAATCTCATAAACTTCAATGATGAAGAATCTCTGTCCTTTTGGAGGTAATTCCTAAAGTGTGTTCTAGCAACCATTTTTCAAGATATGGTGTTAATCCTAGTTAGATGTTGAGATGTATCCAACAGACCAGTGACCTTGTGCAACCAGGCAGACTTTACTGCTGTTAAATGACCACAAGCCTAAGGTAAGGTGTAGCTATTTTGTCCGGTAATGACTAGCATAATTTGACAGTTTTGGCCCATTTTAGCCTGCTAAGGATGGAAAAGTATGTGGCAAAATTGGAAATCATACAGTGCAGTTGATACTGGATCACTTTGAAGAAGAATCTTAGAATTGCCTTAAAATGATCATTACTAAGCCCAATTCTAATTGTGCAGTGGAAAAAAACCCAAACTACAAGACGACCAACAAAAAGAGCCTCAGTATAGCATACAATTATGCTGAGTGCTAAGTCTGTGTAGCCAACAAAACTCCCTATACATCAATTGTACTGGGGCAATGATTCAACGGTTTCCAGCACTGTGTTCATCTGAAAAGTTTTCTTTCCTATTTAGGTAAGTCATTATAGATTGGAGATTAAATAATATCTTAGAAGAGCTGTCAAACACTATAGTTCTACCACTTACCACCATTGTCCATTTCCACTGTGACTGATTCTCCACTCATCGGGAAAAGGTTCAATGTATCTTCATATTTCCCTCGATACAGAAAAGAGTGTCCAGAAAGGCGAACAGAGACAATCTCATCATGAGTGCCAACACTGGAAAAGTGCCACTGAACCACAGTATCTCGGCAAAATCCAAGAATTTCACTGCTGTCAGACACATAGCCATTTATTGCTAAAAGGAAAACAAAGTAAAGGTGATCTCAATATTTTCAGAGTAAGACTTTTAAAACCTCCTGTTCTTTGATGTGAGTCCACTGAACTGGACTCACTGGAAAGAGGCTGGCACAGGGATGAAATTGCAGTAGCCTTGATGGAGATTCCATCTCTGGAAATAGTAACTCTAAGGCAACAGGGTGTTGCATTGAAGTTTAATTAACCCCTGCCTTTGCTTCAGGGTCCAGAGCAAGCCTAGTCCCTAGTGGCAAGGTGGGAGTTGGCCTCTTCTCACAGACAGCTAGTGATAGGACAAGGGGAAATGGTCTCAAGTTAGACCAGGAGAGGTTCAGATTGGATATTCAGAAAAATTTCTTCGCTGAAAGAGTGGTTAAGCATTGGAACAGGCTCCCCAGGGAAGTGGTGGAATTGTCATCCCTAGAAGCGTTCAAAAAACAAGTGGACATTGCACTTTGTAGTATGGTTTAGTGGGCATGGCGGTATTAGGTCAAAGGTGGTATTAGGTCAAAGGTTGGACTTGACCTGATCTGGGAGATCTTTTCCAACCTTAATAATTCTACAATATTGCATATTTCTGTACAGTGTCACCTGGTATGGTTAGAAGTTCCCCGACCCTCTAGAGAATTCCCTGATTACACATACTTCTAAATACAAGCAATCACTGAATGCTCAGATTAATATAATCTTTCATATTATTCATCTTGATATCCCACTCACTGTGCATTACGTTTGAGTTATAGAACTTGGGATCATCCCTTTTAACACTGGCTGGGTTGCTGCAGTACTCCTTGATGTTATCCTCTAGGTACCAGCTCTTGTTTTCATCGAACACAGCAAACATTGCCTGCTGCTCTCCATCTGCCTTTTTCTGAAAGACAATCAATACAGCAGTCAGATTTTATGAGCAGACTCAGTCCTACAATCTTCCTTACTTACTATGGGAGAAACATAAGCTTCACCAGAGTCGTGGTAAGCATGATCCAAGGGCTGAGGGAAAGGGAGCAGGGGGTCCAAGTTTTAATTTGTGGTGGAGCACTGAGCAAGCCACTTGCACTGGTTGTACACAGATAGTTTAAGACTGGGCTCTCTATAAAAGTACCAGACTTCTGACCTGACCCGAGCATATGCTTTTGACATTTTTTTCTCCCAAGTGATGCTGATGCCTTTGCCAAGTAACATTTTGATGAATGGCAATGAGAACCACTCTCCTAGAACTCTCCCATGCTGTTTCAGTTGTTCTGGATTAATTGATGTCTGAGACTGTCAGATGCTGTTGAGTTATATCTGTTACAGAAAGGGACCAGGTCTGATCTGAATGTCTTTAGAGTATGAAGATATAATAGCAGCAGGAAAATTTATTATCAGGTCTAGAGATAGACTTTCAAGTCAGGTTGACCTTTTGCTGATATGCTGCTCTTGCTAAGAAAAATATAATTCCTCTACTGCTGCGGACAGTCAGAGGACTGTTTCTTTGAGTGAATTCTTCAGGAACCTATTGGTTTAATTGTTCTCTACAGAACAATTCTCTGAGGGAAGCAAAACCAAATTCACTGCAGATCAAATACCATTATTTGAGCCAAATCTGTCTCTCAGAAGTTTCCAAACATGTTACCTGCACACCCTTCTGTGTCAGTGCTTCACTTTTGCAAATCAGCAGTGGGCCAATCAGCCCAGAGGCTATATCTCTCTCAATATTTACAGCACTATGATATAGCCTTGTAATACATTGAGCATCCTGTCGAGTGGGTTGGTCTGTTTTAGAGATTTTCCACTCGTAAGTGTATGTCTTCCCTGGTTCAACTCCTCTACTCTGGGTGCCATTGCCTAAGGAGAAACAAAGAAGAAGAACAATAATAACACAAACTGAGAGCCAGGTCTTAATATCAAGCTGCACCTTTCTAGGTGCAGTTAGGTCATTTCAAGCTGCTTTGAGATAACTGAATGAATTTTTTCTCTCTCTAAGATCGTGAACAAGAACAGAAAACTAAGACACCATAAAAGGGTATTTGTCTCTGCTTTGCAGAAAATACCTTGGTGTCTCTATAAGGCAACACAACAGGTGAGCAGAGGCAGAGAACAGAACTGAGGTCTCCCAGTCATGCACATTCCTAGACACAGCACCTCCTTCAAAGCAACAAAACCATCCACAACAGTCAGTGATAGGCAAAATATATTTCACAAATGTTTTACTTGTGTGGTCCAGAGGATAATCAGCTCCTTCTGCATTCTTTGAAAGTGTCACTCCATGGAAGTAAATGCTGTAGGGTCGACTGGCCTTATTTTTGAATACAACCTATATTGATAGGCAAAAATAATAATAAAAAAATTAGTATTCAATAAATCCTTGTCTGAATACATAACAAAGTTTCCACTATGGTAGAATTTGCCTGGTTTCAGCCCAGGAAGTGCCAGAAAGGCAAAGGGATGTAATAAATATTGTCTGATAATATAAACCCACAGTCTAAATGATGCTAGTACCCTGCTTCTAGACTTTGTAGAGCCCACTGAGTGAAGTTCAGCTCCTTACACCTGGTCTCTGGAAAGTCTAAAATGAACACCTGTTCTTCCACTTACTAGGCATACACTATCTCTGGAAATATGAAGTTATTGACTACACTTCTTTGTAACCTTCAATATGGGAGAAAACAAATTTAAAACCAAATCTTGTCCCCAGTTCCAAGATCCAATGTGGATATGCAAGGAAAAGGTAAAATGTCCTGTCTATTCTTGATGAAAACAGGAGGGGGGAAAAAAAGAAAGAAGGAAAATCCCAAACACAAAACATGATAAACTCAAATTCAGAGTCACATAGTCATGGTGGAAATTATGGAAATTAAAGGTCACAGAAATTTGTGATGCATCATTAAGTGACAACAGAAAGACAAGCAGATGTGACAGCAGCACAAGCCTGTCAAGCAAATGCTTTGTAGTTTCATAGCATAACTTCATGAAAGAATATATGGAAATTGAGTACCATTGTCTAAAGCAGCCAGGAAAAAAAAAAAATCAACATAATACAGGAGGGACTCATGAAGTTTGGTCTTACATACAAATCCCCCCCAGAAGTCTATCCAAGTTTAGCTTTTTTCCCATTTTGGACCAATGTCAACATATATTTTGCAAAGAGCGTGAATGAAGCATGTTTATGTTGTAAAATAAAGCACAAACATGGAAAATATAGAGGGAATGCCAAAAAATGCAAGCTAAACACTTTCACTGTCATACCTTTTAATAGGGCAAATATTTATAACATTAGCTGGTTTTGACAAACAATACAAATCTAACTGGTTCTTTTGTATCTCTGCCCCAATGAAAATTATGCTATAGTATAAATAATCTCTGCATTTATGTTACTTACTTTGACTTTATCATTAAGTTGAGCTCTGATAACAGGGCCCAAGATCCCAGTTTCCTTTGGGCGGGGATTTTCCAGACGTTTTGTGAAGGTGGCATCAGTGTATTGCCTAAAAATAGCTTTTTTATACCTTTTACCTATGAGATTTGAGAAGTTGTCCAAGTGTTGTGTTTTATAGTGTCTTAAAAATAAAGGAAAAGACAAATGATTAACAAAACTTGATTAGTAACATCTTTTAGAATACAAAATTAGTACTCAAGCAACTGGTAGAAGCTTCACTGCTTGAAAAAAAATCCAAACCCCAAACTGACCTAACGCTCTTCACCCCAAATTCTAACCTAAATTAGGTAAGAAGAATCTTGGACCATTACTTGTGTTTCAGTATCACATATGACCAATTAGTATCAGAGTTTACATTTAATTTAACAGGGTACACATGCAAGAAAGAAACAAACTGAAGCAGTGGATACATTTTCAAGGTAAGACAACAGAAATTACTGTTCTCCTTTTACAAAAGTATAGTTGAGCATAGAAAAAAATAAACAATTTGCTTACGGTAACAAAGTCTCCAGGTGAAATAGGAACAGATAATCTTAATGCCACTCAAGCACTATACAGTAAATAGTGTTACACTGAGGTTTAAAACATTAAAATTTTTAATGTTGAGAGCAAAACTAGGATAAATACTGGGAAGTTACACAGAGTGACATGTTCATCATCACTTGCACTCCAAAAAAGGTTACTAAACAGGGATAAATTCTGTAGTTTTGAACAAAGGGGGGAAAATCAGAGCACTGAGGTGGTTAAGTAACTGTGTGACTACCAAGAAAGATATAAAACTTTGTTCCATACAGTCCAAGAGCAAATAAGGGAAGAAAATCATGCCAAAGGAGGAGGAATTATGTGAACTCTATATTTCTAAGGAGGTATATGAGACTATAACCCTTACAGAATAAGGGATTTGTCTTGTTCTGCTTGATCCTTAAAGGTTCTTATGAATATCAGCTTGTAAAGGCTTGTAAAGACACGAATGGCACTGGGGAATTGACAGACTGCAAATTTAACCTTACAGTGCACTGGTAGCACTGTATACTAAAACATCATGTATGTTACAGAATTCCTTCTATTTATCTGAAGCTGAACAAAATAGCCCAATATATTGGGTTATTATTATGACTTCTACTACATCTACATTGATGCCATGCAAAGGTCATTTATAGAGAGATACCTCTTTTTCCCGGTCCCTAAACACTTTATTGCACTGAACTTCTAAAAACTTTTAAACTCCAGAAATATTCCCTCCCTCCCTCCCTCCCTTTCCCTTCCTCTTAAGGATTATTTATTTCAGCAGAATTCATGTTAAAAAGTATTTTAGAAAATAGGTTTATATGCTACTTTGGGCAATTCCTAGAGTCATATTCCTATTTTGGGTTCCCTTTGAGAGACAAAAGGAGGTGTCCACTTTTGGGCTCCTCAGATAAGAAAGTCATTGACACTGGTGACAGTCTAGTGGAGGGCCACCATGGTGATCAGAGAGAGAGAGCACTTGATATACAAGCAAAATCCAGATTTATTCAGTTGTGTGAAGACATAGTTAAGGGAGCATCTTATTTTTATCTTCAACTATCAAATTGAGTATTATAGAGAAAGCAGGACCAGACTCTTCTCAGAATTGCATAGCTAAGAGATGAGACACAATGGACACAAGGTGCAACATGAGAAAGGCTGATTAGATATAAGGAAAAACTCTTTCACTGTGAGGTTGCAAAGGTGCCAAGAAAAGCTGAGGGGTCCCTGTCTTTGGAGACAATGAAAATGCAACTGGATAAGGTCCTGTGCAACTGGATCCAACTTTGCCGTTGGATCCTCAGAGGCCCTCTCCAACCTCAATTATCCTGTGATTTCATGTTAATATTCCATATTATGTTCACAAAGTATTACTTTACCTATCAAGGCTGTCTGGAATAGTTGGGGCATAATCCCAAGTAACTTCTTCTGCAGCAATGAAATATTCCCAGTTTTTCACCATAAGACGTTCTTTATAGGAGAGTTGACTCCTCTTCACCTCTTTGTCCCCACAGTCTCTTACAGTGAGGTAACCATGCATTCCAGCTAATTGAGAAGAAACAGTACCACAGTGATTTCCCATTTGATGAGCTCTTACCACTCCAACTGTGTTTCTCATTCCTTTAGCTAAGGCTGCCAGTAAGCCTTTGTTCATCTGACTGCCATCTTTTTGGGCCTGAAAGCTACATTTTCCTGTTTCCCCCCCTACCCCAAACATATCTTCAGCTCTTAGAAGACAGACATTTCTCTCATATTTTAAAACACTATTGCTGAAAGATACCACTTTCAGATGATAACAGCAAATATTTTCATCAGATTGAGCTACCCTTAGCTGAAATCACTCAGCTTCTCAGGAAACAGGTGGTTCCTTACTCATTTGATAATGGTGCTTATCTGAACAGCTCACAGAGACTTAGATGCTGGAGTATTGATTCACTGTTGCTCTGTGACCTGCACACAGCAGGTAAGTCTTTTAGTTCATCATGCATTTTTAATTTCAACAAAATGCCCTGTTCTCCAGTGCTTTCTTAGTGAAACTACAAAAACCCCTGTACTGTTGCAAAACAGTAGAAGCTATTTGGGACATGAACAAGAGAAGGACAACTCTACAGGTGCCTAATAAATAGATGTTTCCTTGCCTTGCAGGTGCTTTTGGACAAGAGAAGATATGAGCCACCTTCCTTCCTCAGTCACTGTCATGTTTACTGTGGTTGATGCTCCTCCCACCAGGTTAATGGTAGAAACTCGGTGATGTCTTTGCTCCATGGACTGGCCATTGACATGAATGGAGAAAATTTCTGGCTTGGAACTCATTCCTATCAAGTGCCAGCTAATGTTGTCATAAGCACAAGCCTCTAAATCTGAAAGAGACACAAGAACAGGGTTCAGAATACAGGAAAATCATTCAAGTTCCCTATGCACACTAAGTTTGAAGTGAATCTTCACTCAAAACACTGAAAAAAAAAAAAGGAATCTGACTCCTGGGATCACTGTTTGCAACAAGATGACGTTTCAGAAGGTTGTAAATGGAACAGATACCAAAATGATGTATGTTAGTGAAAGATAGGTGTTTACATCTTATCTGGAAGTGACAACCTGATTTACAGCGAGGTGACACAAAAGGAGTGCCCTCTTTTGGAAAGCTGATCTGTCCTTGCTTGGGGGGTGAGAGGAGGACCGGGGCAGGGAAAGAGACGAACAAAGCAAGGATCCAAGCTAAAGAATGACATGGAATCTAGTGACAGTAACTACCCTAACCAATGTTTGCTTAAAAAAAAACCACTTAAGACACCCTTTTGTATTTGCTCAATGGACGGGAGAGAGATAAGAAAGTAGTTCCTTAGGAGAACAAGGGAAAAACACTAGTAATAAAACAGCCCCATTACCACCTTCCTAGTCTTCTCACTTACTGGTAATTGACTTTCTACTTCCAGGAAGTTCTTCACCTAGTATGTTCTATATGCTGTAAAACAAACAGTTCACTTAATCACATTACTCTCCCCCCATCAGCTGAGTAAAAAATTGAGGGAATTTAATTTCTTTTTAGAGCTACTAATCCTGTTCTTCAAGCAGAATACTTCTAAGAAGTAATCTTATTGTTCCTATCAGCAATTTGTCATGACTTCCTTCCAGCAATACAGCTTTTATTCTAGAATTTAGATGCTCACAGATACATTCTAAAAAAAGGTTACAGCCTTTTTCTACCATTTCTCCACATTCCTATTTACATGCATGAAAAGCAAATAAAGGTAATATTCAATGTTCATCAATGCTAATTTCATTTCACACAAGTCTGAACAGTACCTGGTAATGTTCCATCAGTATAGCCATTAATTGTGTACTTGACTGATGCTGATCTTTGCCAACTCTTGTTTTCATCAAACACACCAAACATCAGTACATACTCCCTGTCAAAAAGTTTCTGTGACCCATCCTCATTTAGGCTTCCTATGAAGGAGAAACAACAGGTTTCAGTTTGAAGCAGAAGTAAAGCAGTTTTCACATCCATGCAGTTGCATTCACGTATATTTAACAGCTTGTTCCCTTGTTACCATGTAATGGCAGAGCCTGACCAAAATAAGACCTTGAGAACACTCATTACATGATTTTATTTCTGAAAGTACTTTTGGGTTGTGTAACCACAAAATCAAAAGTCTGTAATATCCCAGAAGAGATAAACACCATGCAATGAATTGTGTCAGACAATTCTGGCAATGTGTTGTAGGGATTGCCTTAATGAGTGGGAGTGCCAAACACCTTCTGTTCACAATCAGGTGCCACCCTCCCTTTTGAGACTGTGAGGCACAGAGAAGAACGATGGCAGAGCCACCACCAGTGTGAACAGTACCTTTTCAAGAACTACACTGAGGTAATCGGCACCTTTAAAAAACTTAAAACTCAGCAAACAACATTTACATACAAAAGACTTCAACAGATACTGCTGAAATGGATCAGGTACAATAAATTGTCCAGATGATTTTGTGATAAAGGTGCAAATTCTATCAAGAAGCAGAATTCATTCTGGACATGTCACACAGAACTGGTGTTATTTTATTGATCTTTCTGTGGATTGCTCACATCAAAAACTTCCATTTGCTACTTTCAGTACATAATCTGGTCCCTCTGGACTGCAGGGACTAAAAATTTGGGAACTTGTTGATAATTCTACTTATGAAAAGAGGCTGTGGAAGCAATTATCTTTAATACGATCCCTTTTATTTATGAGAGGCTACAAAGTCCTGTTTTCTTTCACAAAAGAAGTCTCAAATCAACAGAGAAATTTATTTACTTGTCATGCAAAGAGCATTCAGGCAGTGCTTTAACTCAAAAGTCCAGTTCTTACAACCTTCACCACCTATGCTGCTCTTAATGTGTCCGGATGTGATGAGTTGACCGCAACGAGCAGCCAAACACACACACAGCCACTTCAATGCCTTCCCATCCTCAATAGGACAGGAGAAAAAACAGGAAGAACAAAAATTAGTAAGCTCATGGGTCAATAAAGATAGTTCAAAGGTGAAGGAAAGATGGATAAAAAACAAGCAACACAGAAGAAATCACTCATTATCTCCCACAAGCTGACCGACGCCCAGCCAGTCACTCAGGAACAGCCACCCTGGAAGTCAACAAGTCAACACGCCCCCACTGTCCCCACATTGCTGCTTCTTCCTCCATCTCCATTTTTTATTGGATAATGATGTTGTATGGTAGAAAATATCCCTTTGGCCTATTTGGTTCACTTGTCCAGACGAGTCCCCTCTCAACCTCTTGTCCACTCCCAGCCAACTAACTGGGGAGGTCTGAGCAGGAAAAAGAGAAAGCCTTGACACTGTGCAAGCTCTGCTCAGCAATAGCTCTAGCATGGGTGGGTATATTATCAATGCTATTTAGCCACAAATCCAAAACACAGCACCATATGAGCTGCTGTGAAGAAAATTACCTCCATACCAGGCAGAACAAACACACAGATATATTGCACACCTGCCATATAGAGGGCCCAGTTAAAGCAACTGTGTTCAGAAATCTCAAAAATGTGCATAGTGAGCTGTTTGTCTTTGCTCTAGCTAGAAACATATGGTCAAATTTGCTTTAAGGTACTGGTCACCCAAACATATTCAAATTCATATCCAGCAGAAGCCCACAATATATGCATGAATTCGAGAAGCCTGAAAAGGAATTAATTTCAAAGTAGTTGTCCATATTAGCTCCACCAGTATACCATGAAATGCATATAATCACAGAAACACAGAGAAAGAAATGAAACCCTAAGAAATTAGGAAAATAACAAGTCCTAGATAATACTAAAAGCACCAATTCTCAAAAAAAAAAACCAAACCAGAAGGAAGATAATTAATAGTAATGCCACTCCTTTAAGGTGATATAATGGGTATCTGTCAGTCAAGAGAGTGTTCTTGTGTAACCCCACACCAAACTAACTTTATGTTTACTTTCAGGAAAGCTCTGAGGTCCAAGTCCATGCCGTCTACAGTCTATACAAAATTTTTGACTCAAACTGCAAGAAGAGGATTGAGCCAAATAACTCACAGTGCTTTCACTATAACAAGGATATACAACTTGGAAAAACTTATAATTTAAGGGACCAGCAAGAAGTTTAAGTAGCTTACAGGATGGTATACTGTTTCAAATGTCCCTCAAACCAGTGGTATGTATCTAGCAGCTATTTACAAATCCTACAAGATACCAGATTAGTGGAGATGGAATTCAATGGTTGAGACTGCTAAAATCTAAAGTCTCTGACTGCATGCAAAAACAATTTTAAGACTTATAATCTGTTCAAATTTGTCCATATTTTCAAATGACTAGCAAAAGACACATTGCTCTGCAATTTTAAGCTCTTACAGAAGAGAGAATGCTCCAGGCTCTTGATCAGATAGCCTTTAAAAGACATGAGTAAAACTATTATTTCTTGCCTTATTCTCTGAAGTGGCTGAATCATTTCGAATGAAGTTTTAAAAAGTATATATTCTAAGACAAGCAATTTGAGGTCATATATTTAGCAGTTAAGCAACTGAAAATGCAATCAATACAGGCAAATGTATCTATTTAATAATGCTCTCTGCACATCCTATAATTATAGGATGCATGAAAGCTGGCATTTAAAAATTTTAATATCTAAAAGAATGATGTTAAAACCCATTTATTTTACACTGAATGTAAAGATGTGAAAAAGAAAATAATGTATCTTCCCTCAATATCATACAGCCTCGACTTTGTTAAGAAATGAAACTGTATTACCTCATGGTAGTCTTAAAGCATTTCATTACCTTTTTTACAGATAAGCAGTGCTCCAATCAAACCAGAGTTAAAATCCATTGTCATGTTCACATGAGAATAATAAGCATAAGTAAGACAAGGAAGGTCAGCTTCTCTTGGACCAACTTCTTCTGATATATCCCACACATATGTATAGACCTGGCCTGGAAGTACAGCATCATCTCGTTTTTCTGCAGATGATGTTCTGTCATCATACAGGGAGCCTGCCAAGAAAAGAGTCAGTAGGGTGGCATGAAGACAAAGAGCAACTAAAACAGCTGGAATATCCTCCTACAATCAGTTCCAAAAGCTTTGTGTCTTGCCTATATGATACTTCAGCTTCAAACAGATAACTCATGATTCCACTCACACTGGGGAGAGTAGCATGGGGAGAGTAGCTACCCCACCATCCTGACAGATAAAAGATGTCCTAGAACCATCACCACTGTCAAAAGGTTGGGTTCTTCATTAGTCTGACTAGGTTTAGGATGGCATGAAACTTCAGCCTCTGCCCACTGATGCTCTGCAGAGGAATGCTGCTCACTTTGTCACCTTCCTAACTGTCACAAAGCCACTGTTTGGGCTGGCATTGCCTTGCTGCCTTAGGCCTTTTGTACACTGCATTTCCAGATAATGAGCG
The DNA here is from genome assembly GCF_009829145.1 of Chiroxiphia lanceolata. Lineage (NCBI taxonomy): Eukaryota > Metazoa > Chordata > Aves > Passeriformes > Pipridae > Chiroxiphia > Chiroxiphia lanceolata. Next base: position 98,002,091 of record NC_045638.1, on the reverse strand, counting down.
GTAATGGCTCATATCTGTTCCTGCCATATCCAAGAGATTTGCAATATGACAAAGGGGAGCCAGAGAATCAAAATCCTAGGTGCAAAAGGCACATTAATAAGTCAAACTGAACCACCTATCACTTCCCATGAGATGTTTTGTTCAACTCTATGAGATGGGGTTGCAAAACTCTTTTTGTACCCACACAGCAAACAAACCCTTGAATAAATTTGTAAACTGCAGGTCAGAGCTCTGCCTCAGTACCCAGGGCAGGGCAATCCAAGAAGCATGAGCAATCAAACTCGCTTTGTGCTGGTGCAGACATTTTACTGTTAATTTAGTCATAGTTTATGATCTCTTTTTGCTCGTCTCACGAGGGTTCCAGGAGCAAAACACCACAAAGCTGAGCACTAAATGCTGAGTATCACAGCAGCATGATCAGCATTGTTAAATGCCTTTACCAATAATGCCTTGATGTATGCTATTGAAAGGGATTTGAAAAGGTTTTAACACCTGTATTTAAGAGTTTACATGTCCCGAAATAAGATATTTTGCAATTACATGGGGGTGCACCAGATGACCTCCAGAAGTACCTTCCAACCTTAACCATTCTGCGATTCTGTGGAACAGTGTCACACACAGGCAGCTGGTCAGGAGACTGCACATGTCAGGTGACACTAATATTCCTGGACAGTGTATTATTAGATTCTAATAATACACTGATGAACAAGAAAGGAGCTAACAATGGATGTGACGTTTCAATCCAGGATCAACACATATTTGTGCTACATGTATCCTCAAACATCCGTCTGGACCTCTCTCAATATTTCATGCAGTACTTTACATGTAAATGAACAAAACACAGAGTTTTTACAAAATTTACCTTCTTCATGTTTGCTGTAAACTAGGCCTTGGGGATGAATACTGACTGGCTTGTCAGCCATATTTTTAAGGTGAACTACTAGAGTATCTCCCACTTCAGCACGCAGAGTTGGTCCCAGAAGTCCTGTAGTTATTTAAGATAGAGGAAAATATGAGCAAAGCAGTATGGTTGGTGTAACAAAGAATTCTCTCCCCCATTAAGAAATATCAGCTCTCAAAGTACAAGTTGCAAAATTGATACAAAGAATGTAATATCACTGCAATGAAGATGTCCCATAAGAAGGCATATGGGGATTTAAATCCTGCAGTTCTTAGCCGGGAATGTTATAAATTGTATATCTTGTAACTTGCAGTTAAAAATCACAGGAAATAATAGACCGGGGGGGGGGAGGGAAGTTATTTCCAGATACAAAAAAGATCAAAAAGATTAATGTTGAGGTTCATTAGAAATTTATAGCTCTTCTTCATATACAATTTAATTAAATTTTAGGAAGACAGACATTTTACAGTTTAAGACTTTAGAGAAAGGCATTCAAGTACATTCTCTGAGTAGCACTCTCAATGCCAGAAGTCACAGAACAAAAAGATCTTTCCATCCCAAAATGTTATCCAAATAAATAATCAGATCCATGTTGCAAATTTCTTGAGGCATTTCCTACAAAAGGTTTCAAGAGGATCTTTTATCCTTACTCCCCATGTGGCAAAAATAAGCAATGGATGAAACTGCTATGACAACTTTTGGCTTATTAGGCTCTTTTCTTGTAAACTATTTTGTAAATTAGAAAGAAGCAGATTTGGAAAACACAAGAGAACAAACAAAACTGAAAGGAATCAGATCACAGGCTGGGTCTTTCAGGGCAACTTGTCATAATTTCATATCAGCAACCTCATACACATTTACTTTTAAATCTAAATCTGAACATACAACATCTGAAATTATTTTACCTATTAACATGAAACCTAGACAGATTACATAAGCATTCTGCCTAAGTACCAGAACACAAGTACCATACTTATGTACGGCATGAGCATGAGAACTTGCTTCCGTCCACTTAAAGCATCCGCAAGCAGTAACAGACACAAAGGCAAGGGGACATCTTTCACACTCATCCTTACAGTTTTTCCTTTTCACTGATCTATCAGAAACATACTTAGCCTCAGGCCTTGGGCTCTTTCCATGTGCATTTATAGTGACACCATTGTGACAGTGCCATACAAATCTAAATGCATATGGGAAGTCTCATCAGATGCTGAAAACAAAGGGAGCAACTTTGTACACTGCAATTAATTTGCAGACAGTCACAGCCTCTGAGAGTCCAGCCTCTCTGTGGCCTTTGAAAGCCTCGTGCACTGTGGAGACTTCATCCTCTGTGCTTATTTGGTTTACGTGCAAACAATGGACACAGAAATACAACCTTGCTTAGCTTGTCACTGGATTTAAAACAAGCAACAAACAAAAATACTCACAATATTTCCTTCCTGTTTACCTGCAAATGTATTTGCTGGTTTTTCTTTTTTAAAATCCCCTTCATATTCTCTGTAAGAAATTTTCTTAAACACAGGATGTGGGTGTTCCAATCTGAAACCAAAAGAGTTACAAAAAAAAACTTTGAAAGGACAAAGATTCTAAGAGATGCCATTGCTGCTTAATGGATATTCTCAGAAAATGAAGCCTGGAATTACAGTTAATCACTTGCACATTTTGCTGAAGGCAAATCACACAGTCCAACTCTTTGTAGTGTCTTCTTCCTTCTTACTCTATTGAAACAATGATGTTCCTGAGCTAGATCATATGGGACATTCAATTACAGTACCTAGCACAATTCACCCCTGATTTTGCTGGTGGTTTCTGTAGGTCTTCTTGATTCTGGGATGAAGATGTCTTTGTTTTGTCCAAGACACAGATGAAGATGTCTCGACCATGCTTAAACTAGAAAGCATCTGACAAAACACGGTGAAAGAAACCTGACTTTCTTTTTACTCAGCCCCATGCTTGAACTTCAAGACACACCAGAAGGATTCTACAAGCTCCTGTCACAGCAATGACCTTGGAGGCAAGCACAAAATTCTCCTCTGAGAACAAGTAAGGATCTCACAGCAAGTTAGAAAATGAGAAACACTGCAAGTGCCTTTAGTCTTCTTACATAAATAATTTGGCACCCAGTAGACCATGCAATGTTTTCTTAGAAAATATCTAGGCAAACAGAAGGAAACCAGCACACCAAACTTTTGTAATGGAAATAATGATGAGAAGAGGGTTGGAGGGATAATAGCCTTTCACATTTATTGGTTGATTTATTTTAGTATGTATGATGACTGAATCCAACAGTAATTCCACTTGCTTTCTTTGCAATGCCCTTTCAGTCACATTTGACAGTAGGGAGCTGATGGTCTGCTCAAGCAGAGATATCACAGGGAGTTCACTTCAGTGACATCCAGGGTCCATAAGGGGGAGATCTCCTTTTGAGAGATCTTCTGTAAATTCCTCTGTGACACTCACTCGCAACAGCAGAATCAGGCAGAAGCAGGTCGTGTTTCAATCCATTCCCCACTTGTTAGTGACTGATAAAATTTTGTTTAACTGTTTAAAGAGAAGGACCTGATCCATAACCTACATTGACAAGTGCTGCCCTAATGTGGCAATGTTCAATAGGTTATGCATGTAAGACCAAGGAGTGAAAGAGGAAATTTATCAGTGCTAATTGTACAGTTAGAAGGAACAAAATACATAGCTCACTAACACTTCAGAAATCTCAGACTGCAGGCATAGTTACATAACTTTCAGGAACTGCGGCAGCAACACTGCATGCACAGAATAATACATTTTCACTTTGCTCTGAAGTGCCTTATAAATATCACTTGTACATAGTAACAAACCTCTACGAAGGTAAGACCAACACTCAGAGAAGTTAGGTATCCTTTTATAGTCTGTACGATCAGAAAATTAAGAAAATAGTTCAGGAAGAATCCATTTTCTTTTCGGCCTCTCTTCAGTTATTTAGAACTAAAAGCAGCAAAGTATCAGATTCTTACACTGTATTTAGACATTCAGTTTGTACTGAAACTAGCACAAGTTACAATCACAATGCCTTTGGAATCCAAGCCATTAGCTTTTTCTCAGTGAGTGTCTTGGTATTGGGTTTTTTGGGGGGACGTTGCTGGGGGCTTTTTTGTTTGTTTGTTTGCTTTGTTTTTAGGTTAAATTTCTATAAGCTCTACAAAATTCATTGGTCATTTGGGATGGGACTTGCTCTAAATATTTATGACAGATAACTCAATAGGTTTTGTGTATGAAATATTCCTGAGTTATCCCAGAGTACTTCAACTGAGGTTTGAGACAGTCTTGTGAGTCTGTACTGCATAAAACAGTCTATCCACAACGTGACATTTAACGAAACAGCAGTTGATGCTTATATTGATGCACCCAGTGCAGAAGGGAATGAAGTTCTAACTAGTAAGTTCACATGCCCAGGTCAATAATTAAATGACATCTGGCTTCATGTTCCTACATTTAAATCCCATTTTCTTCTGTCTTGCCAGTTTGACATTATGCTTATACCAGCTGTATTTAATTTCCAAGTGGGGTTTTAGAAATCACAGAAACTTTGTTTTAATTCAGTCTTGAGAAAAAGAACAGTTATAAAGTCACAGTCTGAACTGGAAATATCTTTTCCATATTATCCCAAAACGCAATATATGTTTAGAAGAAAAAAAATGACAAATGCAAAAAATAGGGAAAACAAGTAATTCACCAATATATATAAAAAAGCAGCAGCATCCAAATATACTTTCAATGTAGGAGAACAAGTAATTTTTAATTAATTTTAATATTTAATTTTTAGTAATTTTTTTGCCTAATTTAAGCAGAATTCTAAATTACATCCACATTCTGTACTCTGTAGCACTGTACTTGCAGTGTTTACAATCCTAAGGATAATAGTGGTAAAACAAATAACATATTTTATATGCTTGATTGGTGTATGCAAGTAGGCTGGCCATTCTGCAATGCCCTCTGAAAAAAATGAAATTAGTAGTTTCACTTAACAAAGTCTAGCAATGCTTGATCCTTTACTCGGCAGAACTCAGGACATACATTTCACAAAACTACTGAACAACTCAGAAATAACATAGCTAGTTCCAAAGTTCATCAGGTTTTAAGTGAAAGTGACAGTATCGAAACTGGAACATATTTATTCCTTCAGCAAATTCTAAAACATGAACATTTTTGAAATCTTACAAACCATGGCTCAACTTAACATTGCTCAAAATCCATATACCTAAAATAAATACCTTAGAAAACCATGAACAACAAGCATTGACCTACACAGAAGATGACAAAAGCAAGACCTGGAACATATTTAACAAAAGCACTCTGAAAATATAAAAATAATTCTATCCACTAATGAAGCAAATAAAAAGGAGCTTTTAATACTTCACTGGTTCTAGTTCAGATCATGCTGTTTAAAGTAAATCAAGCTCCTCTGAATTCAACAGGCTCTAAAGTCCTCCTGGGCTCTAGAATTCCGCAGGAGACGGGAGACACAAACCACTTTTCAGTCACAAGGGAGGACTAGTTTTATCCTTCTTATTCTGTACTTTGTTACCTGGACTTTTCCTCAGATTCCAGTTTGTAGGTCCAGCTAGTGATCTGAGCAGCTATATAGTGCTCCCTGACCTTCACAGCTCCCGCCATACGTTTCTCTGAGTCTGGCCACCACGAACCCAGCACAAGCAAGAGAAACAGACCCATGCAGTGCAGTGTCATGGTACAGATGCCTGTTGATGCTGCTCTGGAGGACAAGGCAGAAACTGCTGCTTTTATTGCTGTTGCTGCTTCTAACTTCCCCTCAGAAATGAAATAATTATGATGCAAGAGGGTAACAGCATTTGCTACGCTCAGGTCATTGCTCTTCACCTCCTCCTCCCCTTACTGACAGGGATCCAACAGAGATAAAAAACTGTTTAAACTACCTTCCTTCCCCTCCTCCACATCACCTTCAGCAAGGGACAAGCACCAAGGAGGAGCAGCCAAAGCCCCACTACAGACTGTGGTTGGGTCACTGTGTACTGAAGCAGCAGGATATCAGAGGCAGAAGACAATTATTTGGATTACTTCAATTACAGGATGTTTGACTTGCACGGTTAGGAAGAAGGGGGGGCATATTTTCTGTCTTCCCAGAAAACAGAAACCCAGCACATGGCTGGCACTGATGGAAATTTCCCAGGTAGATGCTACGCTTCCTAAGAAATAATTCCCAGTTTAAAAGCAAAATGCTGAGGGGCATTAGGTGTGGGAACTAGAAGTGGGTGCAGAGCTAAATCTAGTTCAGATCACCATGTACTGCATACTCATAGCAGCAAGCCAATAACCTTTCCAAACATGTTGTCAGCTTCAGTCTAGTTCCCACTACACTCCCAAATACCTCAGGTAATGGGTAACGAATGGGCTTCTCAGTGGCAGCTAACAGGTCAGCCTGGAGACTTTTCATCTAGTCTTGACTACGGTCTGTTGACATTTATCTAATGAGAAATCATTAGGAAAATACCTTTCGATAAGCTCATCACTGATGTCACAAAAAATGTTTCCCTGCTTTTGCCAGTGCTAAGAAGTTTGTCAGAACAAGAAAATTGTTGATCGTGTTTCCTGCCTACTCAATTACTCAAAAAAATAAAAATCTGTATCTATTTTTTTAATGGAGAGAAGATGAAAACAACTTTTTCAATAATGTTTTGCTAATATTTTAATGAAAAAATTACCTAAACCCTCAAATCAAAATAATTCTACTCCAGAACTAGACAAAAAGGACAACATTTTCTCAGAGTACTTCTAAAGAAAACCCGACCAATTCTTGATATATTGTTTAAAAGCAGAATGGCCTAGTTAGCAGCTTGGTTAACTCTATCCAAACTGTATGATACCATATGGCCTTAGAAGAAATAGGGAAGATGGTTGGGGAAAAAAAAATTATGAAGAGAAATAGCTAAATGGGGAAGATGGTTGGGGAAAAAAAGATTATGAAGAGAAATAGCTAAATGCTCCCTACCAAACTTCAGGGTCATTTCATACTTAAACCTGAAAGCAATTATGATCACTTAGACAGCAAAAGACTACAGACATGGTGGTATATTTTTCACTTTAAGCAAGTCTTCCTGTGATTCTGTTTAATGAACTAAGTGTTTGCATTTGAAATTTCCACTATAAGTAGATTTCTAATAATTCTTCCCTGTAATAAAAAGCTAAAATATTGCAGGTTAGAAATTAATACCCAGAATACCTGTTTAATCCCTCTTGCTTTGTGTCTGTGAGATGAGCATCATTAAAGCTGACATCAATGTTATTTCTCTTTTATCAATTTTTGTGAATTTGGGAGTTGTATTTTTAAATTTCTTAGTCCATGAATAATGCAGTACCAATCTAAAGGTAAAAGGAATTACTTTTTTATGGGTGGCTGATAATATTGACAATTTTAAAGAACAGTATAAAATTAGATTAGATATACTTTCCATTAAGCTACATTGATTACCATGTATTACCCTTTTTTAACGCTTTAAGAACAAGAAGTCCAACAACGGCTACTTCCTTATTTTCTCCTCTTCCCATGCTCCTAGTATCAATATGAAATTGAGCTGACTGAAATCATCTGGTTCAGTCTTGTTTGTTTTTTTTTCTTTTATTTAAGCTACTACATCACATTGTCTCTAGGCTTTAGGAAGTTTCACAGTGTTCTGAAAATCATTATTAATAATCCAAAGACTTTGTTCCCTTCCACCTGACCATTAATTTCTAATATCTGCAATTATATCCTCTTGTCTGATGTGGTGAAAGTCTAACACATACATATAATTTTTTTAGTTAGCATTGGACACCTGCAAGCTAATACTATTAGTCACAAGACAAGTGACTACAGAAGATGTTAGTCAGGCTGAAGTTTTCCAAGATAATGCAATTTTATTGGCTACTCATATATTTAGTTGTTATCTTTTTTTCTACTTCACGACATTGCACATGTTGCAAACTTCATATTTTACCCTCACTGCCTACCCACATGTTCAAATGTAAATTACATTTCACCAGCAACATCAAAAGATCATGTCATCAAAAGCCATGCACAGAGGAGTGTGGGTCTAGTCCAGGTTGGCAAGACAATCTCTGCAGCACAATGAGCAATGCTGTTCCCAAAACAAAGCAGTACCTTTGGGATGCCAAATGAAAACAAAGCATGGAAAGAGAAGCATAAGCAATACCTTTTAACACTAAAAGTGGGTCTGCATCTTCTAACTGGGTGAGATTACTGTCTGTTCTGACACCTAGTAATTATAATCTTGATTCTTGTTATGCTACATGTGAAAACATACTAGAAGAGGATGCTCCCAGTCCTGCTCTACAGCTGACCTGTAAAATTAACAGGCATTGCCAGTTTTTCACCCAGAACAGCCTAGGTTGAGCCTGAGCAATTAAGAATAGATCTTTCCAAAGAGTGGAAGAGTAGCGATATGCAACTTTCTGCAAATTATACATTATGACCCACAACAAACTTGGATCTACTTCATCACAAACACTGTCCTAAGTGCCAGCGGACACTCATATCCTGATGGCTGCCATCAGTTTTCACAATTGTATTACAGTGATGAAGAGGGAGACAGAGATCATATAGAGGGAAGAAAAGGTTGTAAAACAATTCTGGAATTGGTTGCTAATAATGCCCCAGCAGAGATCTATCTCTCTCTCTCATCCAAACACACGAGTCAATGCACAGTGGTCCAGCGAGCACACTTTGTTTAGTGCAGAGTGGACGGATTTCATGGGCAAACAAGGAGTTAATTATTGATCAGCAGTGAACACGTGCTTCTGAAGTAGGTAAAAGACAGAGGGGGCACTTACCAAATCTTCCAGGCAGAACTGGGAACAGAAACCATCTTCACTTCTGCAAGTAGGCCCTAAAGCCAAGAAAGGTTAATCTGTGAAACAGCTCATTTTAGAAGTTTAAAGTAGGTGTGCCACGCCAAAAACTACATGAGCAGGCAAAAAGAAAAGATGGCAGAGAAACTTCGGTTTTCTTTCAGATAGCAACTTATACAAAAGGAAGATGTGTATGTGTTTTGGTGACAGCCCTCACAAGAACACATTCTGTTAAGGGAAGGCAGGCTGTGTGACTTCCGTGTTCATAAACACACTACAAGGTAGTAAGAACTCAGAAGGGTGTTTCATATTTCCCTGGCACTAAAGGGTTCGAGAAAACAGATAATCATGTTGAATTAAACCTAAATACATTCACAAGTTTTAAACCTGTATTTTTCCCTAGGAGAAAAGTACATGTCCTTTGTTAGTACTGAGTGTTTCTCCAGTCAATGTTTGCCAAAACCAATTATTTAGCAGGACTCAAAACTATTTGCATAGAAATGCTGAATTCAACGCAGTTTCAGAGAAAAAGAAATATGTTTATTTTCTAGGTATTATAAAATGTAATTTCAGTGCTTTAACAAATTTGTTAAGACCATTGACTCATGGTCTGAAAAAAAAAAATCCTTTTAATGGACAAAAAGAGAAGAGGATACACTAGCTTCCTGTCTTCAAAAACAGCATTAATGATGTGTTGTTCAAAATTTTGGACTGACCCAAATAAAATATTTTTTTTTCCCCTCTGTGTGTTTAATTTTCATCAGAAAATTTCCAGTTTGGCTCGAGAAAGAATTTTGCTCCTACTCAATGTTTGTGTTCTCTCTGTTCCAGTTTGTCTTCTTTACTAAGAGATTTCTGTATTTGCCCAGGCTTACAACTGATATGCAACACGGGAGCAGCTGCCCTCATGCTAAGTCAGTCTAGCAGCATATTCAACTTGGATTTCTTTCTGTAGAGAATAATAACAGTAAGGGTATCAGTGCAACAGTTTGCAACTAGGAAGATTTGCATCTTTTTATCATAAAACCTTAATGCAAATGAAACTGGATTATCAAAACCAAAAAGAGAGCCTCTTATCAAGTGGTATACATACCTACTTCCAACAATAGGTACAATATTCTGGACTAATAAATTTTTCTTCTTTCATATGGCTGAATTTTCCACATCCAGGTTTGGGTTGGTTTTTTTTTTCAAATAGTAGACTTCAAACACTGCTAAGAAGTTAGTAGCAGAGAAAGTTATTTTCCAATAGAAAAGCAGATAGGTGTGTTTCTTTCTGAAACATGAAATCAGTAAGTTTTTAGCATAAGACAGTAAATTGTATCCGTCCCTACAGACTTCACCACACAGACAAATTCAGGGCAGTCTAGTTCTCCAGCAGTGGCTCAGGATGTTTGATAAACAAGCTGGTTAAACAAGCTCCATTTTCCCATATGTAAAAATGCAGCCCCAGAAGGACAAAGTTGAAATTACTCTGTTTGTTTAAACAGTATTTCCACCCTCCATTATTTATAGCTTAGACTTCGATTAGACTTTTAGAAGACTAAATACAGGACTGAACTTCCCACATACTGCTTGGAATTTACTGCTTTGTTGTTTTTTCTCTTCTACACTTGTTTTTTATCATGAGCAAGTATTTTTTGGTATTTTAAAAGCATTTCATGTAAATTGAGGACTAGGTATCTGAAGTTTGACCATAGAGCCTGTGATGTTTATTATTTTACACTTCTGTGAGGTTATCCCCTTTGCATCACAACCCATTCCTTGTGCATAACTTTCAGATTCAGTACAACCAAAATTTCACCCACATCTTTGCTGCATGCAGCACCTGTAAAGAGGAATGTACTCCAAGTTCAAGATCAAGAGATAGAGATCTAGAAGGCAAATAGAACCACAAGAGCTGTAAGATGTGCAGTAGGAAAGTGGACTGCAGCACAGCAGAACTTCTCAAAAGCTATTCTGATGCAGAGACAAAATTCAGACCATTAATGACCACGTAGGATTTGACAGAAGCTATAACTGAGGTTTACTACGTTCGCATATGTTTATAGCAGTTCCTACAGCAGCAATATTCCATTCTATCGGGAATTTTAAGTATTAGTCCCAAAAGAAGAGGGGGACTAAGGTACAGTACAACTGCTGCAAGTGTACCCAGGTCAAATTTGCTTGCTCAGGTACAGCCACTTTGATATGCAGCCAAGCAGAGCACCACATGTGAGTCACCAAGCTTTGGGTTTTGTAACACCAGACATTTCTGTGCTAAGAATGCCATCAAGTATTAAATATCATGGCGCTGATGGAAGCCATTGGCTAGTTCTCTTCAGTTCTGCTGTGCCTCTGTTGTTCTGCTTGGGTCAGAGAAAAATGCCTTCATTGGTTTATACTTTTTCTTAAAAGAAAAATAAAAAAATCACACCACTTACTTCCATCAACAGCCCGACAAGGAAGAATGTGATATTTGACAACTTACTGGAGACTGGTGAAACTAATTCACCTTCCTAAAGACGAACAGACACCTTTTAAGGAGAAGGATGTTTCAAAAGATTCTGACGCAGCAGAGGAAAAAAATATACATCATCATTATTAGTTATTTTAAGTCCTACTCCCTCTCTTTGCTCCCCTCCAAACTCCCCTCTTTATTGGGTGGAGGACAGCTACTTCCTTTGTTACCAGAAAGCCCAAAACATCTTTGACATTAGTCTGATAGGAAAAATCCTATGGCATGACTCAGTGGGTGTGGTTAAGTTTTAACAGGTTTCAGCTCACTTACATAGATATTGCCTAAGATACAGTCCAAAAAAGAGGAAGTGAAGATAGATATCAAAAGAGGAAAGCCAGTTTAAGCATAGAATGCAGAACTGATTACAGGCTCTCATGTAAGTAAGAGCACGGTACAGAGGACAGCCAAAACAGGGACCAGTTGTGTCAGGACAGGGACCAAACTTCCTACCCAACAGCAAATTCAGACCACTGCAGACACCTAACTTCTGATTACCTTGCAGAACGCAAGGTGGATGTTTGGGAGACAAAGATGCTGCCCTAAAAGCCAGTTTAAGTGAACCTAATGAGTATAAATATATACACATACATATAGTGAGAGATGACGGTCCTATCCTCCCATTTTCATTAATAAAGCCCTTAACATTTCACAGTGCAGAAAGTGGCTGCTGAAGCCTGGACGCATCTGCAATATCTGAATTCATAAATAACTCGGTTTATGTTTACTCCAAAGAGGAAACCATGCTATTAGACTACCAATTAGTGCCAGTGAGGCACACAAATAATCAAGATTGAACCTTGCTCTGCCACTGCAACCCTCTCCCTTTACCCTCAAGCTGTAATTTTGTCAATAAGACTGTTCTTGTCTTTATTAGAAGACGAACAGACTACATACCAATATTCCTGTTTTGTCTCCCAAAACATTCCATCTCAAAACACTAGTCTTGCTCAAGTGTAAATCTAAACCAACTTTCAAAGACTGGTTAGTTACAGTTATTTTAGTTTAAGATGTAGTCAAACTTTCCTAACAAGACAGTCACTCATTTTGTTCAGCTATCAAAATGCTCCTCCACATAGAGGAAACATACCATTCATAGGCAGGGAATAAACCCACATAACTCTAAGTGAATTTAAATAGGAGAGGAAAAAAAAAAGAAAATTCATATTTTCAGGAATCAGCAATGAAGCTAAAAGTATTAGGTTTCTACTATAAAAGTAGATTTTAGTTTCCAACATACACAAAAATAGTCTTCTGATGAAAGGAAATTGAAGAATCATGGAGAAAAAAAATCCCACTTCTTAGTGCAGCGTCTGTATCGGAATGAACGTGATTTATTTATATTACACACAAAGATTTTTATTAAAAAGGCTGGTAATGGAACATTTTATTTTAATGCATCAAGTTGATAAAAGATTAGTTACAGAAATTGTGTATAATGTTGTGTAAGTCACATGGATGGGTTATTTAAAAAAAGATTTTATAATTAGAGGAGTACATCTCTTATTTTAGTTACATTGTAAAGTGCCTCGTGTAGTCATATTCTATTGTTGGAATGACCGCCTGTACAAATTTCAAGAAAATAAGAAGGTACCTGAGTTCCATATTAAGGAAAATGTACAATAGCTAGAAATTCTGTAAAACAAAGTAGAATTCACGTTCAGTGATCAGCTCAACAGTATTTCTAGCTAATAGGAAAATAACACCTAGCAATTATGCAGTTAGAGACTGGGAAATTATACAGCAGAGTTCTGGTAATGATATCCAATGCTTGACCAAACACACAGATCTTCCTCTTTTAAGTTAAGAGAGGGAAACAGGAGCTATTTTCAATAAATCTTGCAGACACCACACAAACACTTACAATACTATTTACATACTTAGTATTTGTAAACAAATGCCAAGGTGAATTCCACCCAGCAAGGCTAATCCCTAGCTACCCTCCTGTAGTGGCAGGCAAAGCAGGATCCTCCTCAGTGTTTCAGTGGCTCAGAAAAAGAAATTGGTTTTCCTGTTCTGAACCACCCTTTGAAAGAGGTCCTTCCTGTTAATGAGTGCAGAGATTAGCCTTACTATGCTGAGCAGTCTGCCTTTGTAGAGGAGAGTTCCCTTGTATATATCACCTTCAAATGCATATTGGGCCTGACTTTGCAGTCTGGAGTATGTAAGATAATTATAATCTAAAGTGTCTCTCCATGAGGGAATGAGGCAGTCAGGGAACTGCAGAATTAAAATAAATCACAACTTTCAATTGACTATTAAATTGCATTGGTACTGGATAGAAGTAAACTCTACTATTTTGACGTATCAGTCTCATGGACCATTTCTTCACAAACACATAATGACGAGAGAAATCGCACATTAAAAATGCCTCAATTTGTTAAGTAATAATAAAAAAAGTAATCAAAACCTTGAAAATAAGCTATTTGTAACTGTTGAGGAGTAGGGGACTTAACTACCTTGCCAGACAATTATTTTCCAGTTCAGTTTCAGCTGATTGCTGCACAAATTGAGCAAGTCTCAACTTATACAGTAAATGGGAATTTTACCAATTCGAGACCTAGAACTGCTCAGTAATTCCTCCTTTCTTGCCTTACAGCAGCAAAGAGCACTATTCTGAAAGGACGCACTTGCTTCTAACATGGAGGTTACTTCAGTCAGAAAGCTTTGTATTTACTACAAAGCATAACTAAGATGAGTCAGCTTGCTGAAAGAAAATTCTAATGGTGAAGCATCTGATATTGATGTACAGAATGGTTTTAGTAATTTTCATTGCCTTTTTGTCAGTTAAATGTTTTACCAAGTTACTGCTCACGTGCAGAGTAGAAAATAATGGGACCTCTACATCTTTCAGAAACGAATTTCAAAGGTAATACAAAGCTGTTCGAAGGAGTGATTATACTCCAGATGGAGTCTATGAATCTCCAATCTCACCCTCCTACACTGGGATCTCTGTTTCATGCTCACAGCTACCTCCTTCACATCCCTACAAACAAGGGCTCAATTCTGTCCCTCCAATCCTACCTACCTTCCCCATTGCTCCTGCCATACACCACTCCCGGCCCCCCAGCTACTTAACAGAGTGTTTGTACAACGGAGCTCATCCGAGAACTCTAGCAAGTGCCACCCCAAGCAGTTGTTCACTGCTTTCACACACAGTTGCATTCCAGTTTAGGAACCTTGAGGTGACAGCTTCTTACAGTGGAGAAATCTCCAAGAATCACCGTAGTAAAAAAGGATACATATGAACTCCAAGTTCTCCCCCACCTTCTGCAACAGTCTCAATTATTTTCTTCATGACTTCTGCATGCCTGAAAAACAGATCAGAAAATATTTTAAGGAAAAAGTAATATCCCCTTCCTCTCAGTAAGATTAGGTTCTCTGCAAATCAAATAATTTTGGACTGTTAGTTTCAGAAACAGCAAGAGGAAATTTTCAGCTTACTGAGAAAATAAAATCCCAACAGTAACTGAAAGATAATACTAAGTGATGAACGTAACATTATCTTTAAAACCCCTCACAAGGAAAGTAAAAAATGTTCCATGCCACAATGGAGACTGAGTGTCATAATAAGAGTCAATATATACTGCTTGACACTAGTATAATTTTTAACTGCTAAATTCCAAGAAAGCCACCAGTTAAGCCCCCAGAAGGTAATTGTGACCAGCAGGAAGCCACCAGAAGTTCCTAGATTCCTCCTGAAGAAGATGCCTAGAAACTGCTGCAACATTCTTGGTTGCCTCTGCTGCACTCTTAAATTTGTAAAGCTTAAGAGGTTTCAAACACTAAAACAAGTCATAGTTTCCTAGGCAGGTTAAACTAACCCTGTATAAATTCGGAACTGCTGCTCTAGGACTGTTTTAGGATATGGAGATTTTCTCTGGTGGTAACTTGGGTTCTATAGCAAATCAACAGTTTCTAAGGTACTTTATTCTCTCTTGTGACTGTTATTGTAAAGCACTGCAGAGGAGGATAAATATTTCCTCAGGTCACTAAGTTTTTACATTCTCATCAGTGACATACCCAACCTACTATGCAACACACAATATTTATGTACAAAGCTGATCCTGGGAATATAACAGAGAATTACAGAATAGCTAAGGTTGGAAGAGACAGTCTTCATCTAGTCTAACCCTCCTTGCTCAACGAGCAGCAAACTAGAACAAATTGCTCAGGACGGACCTTATCTGGTCTAGTTTTAAATATCTGTAATGATGAAGGTTTCAAATCTTTTAATGACCAGGTACAATTTGCAATGGTCTTGTGTTCAGTTCTTACACCACTTAAACCAGGATCTGAAGAACATACCAAGTCAGAGGGGAAAACAACTGTATTTATGTTTTATTTATATACTTGTAACACAAACTCCCAGGTAGTGTAACTAATCTTTCTTTTATCTGTACTTCAACTTTGTTTTAAATGCACGATTCCTTAGGCAATCTTTATCAGTGATGTCATACAGGGCTATGGACATCCACGTACACAGCACTGCAGGTTGGTGAGCAGCAGTAGTCTGAAATGCCCATCCTAAAACAACCTACGTGCCGACTGGCAACAAGGCGAGCGGTAAGCAGAGTTTGCATAACTTTCTGACCATGCTTTGATATCAGTATGTCAATTTAAATAGCTCACCAGCAACTGGCACTTAGTAGTTACTCTGTAGTTAATTGTGCTGCCAGCAACTGCAAACAAGGAAGGAAGCTGTTGCAAAGCTACCAAGACACGTTGTAAACAGGAACATGCAAGTCCAGGGAAATACTAAAGGTCAGCATTTGTCATTTGCTCTTGATCTTTGCAAATCAACTAACCCTCACACTGGATTCCAATTCTGGATCCCCATGATGTCTGTGTGGAACACATGCCCTTTCAGGTGCCAAGGCCAGTTGCTTCTATACAGGAACTTGGCCACTGCCAAAACTAAAGTTTTGACATTATCCATAACTGTGGACTATTTTTTTTCTGATGGTACAGAATATGGGTCACCCTGAAGCTATTAGAAGTCTCTAAGAGCATACTGGCTCAATTCACTGCTCCTTACAGTTGCCTCTAGTTGCTTCCTTACAGATATTTAGAGTACACAAGAAGGAAAAAGAGTTGAGAAGGCTATCATCATTTAGTCTGAAATGGAGAAAAATAAGCCCTCGGAATCAGTGCAAGCAATTACAGTTAAATTGTAAATGTTTAGTAGTAACTTGTTTAATAGTCCCTTCATAACAACCACATAAAAAGCTGAGAATTGAGATTAAAGCCGCTTACAGCAATTAATGAGGAAGTTAACTATGTTCCTCCCAGTACCATAAAAATGCTGACAAGAAATAAAACTTACAGCAGAGCTGCAAGATGAACAATTTTAACTAACTACTTAAAATAGAAGCTATGTCAAACAGCTGCCAACAGCATCCAACTGCTGCTTCTTTCCTTTCTCTGACGCATGACGTGAGGATATTCACGTCACAAGAAACAGATAAGTTAGTTTAGTATCATACAAATATACTACATTACACAATTCTTGTAACATGATGGGAAGCAACAGTGGTAGCTAAACACTGGTATTTCCTAGCTGAATTAAAGACAATAGTTTCAGCTATCACTTTTTACCTCAAAACCCCAGACCTTCTTAGCTGTTAGCCTCACCAAATTAAAAAATAGAATAGCTCACCTTGGAAAGTAAGAGAACATATACTTAAAACCTTCATTCTTGATACACTGTTGGCCTCTTTCTTCACAGTTTCAAGATTACCTTTTCAAATCTTTCAAATGTTAAGCAGTTGCTGGTCAACTAGATTGCTCTTTGAGAAGAACTAGACACAATGTTTCCTCCACATTTAAGTTGAGCAGCAAATCTGTCTCACTTCATTATAAATCATCTCTTTCATTCTTAAAATTGAAACAAGGCTCATGATGCAAACCATTTCTTCAAGTGTAGATGTGCATTACATAACAAAGGAACTGGCACTTCACTGGCTTCAGGGGAAGAAGTGAAAACATGACCAAAGAGCTCTCACCCATGAAGAGACTCAATCCAAATTCACAGATTAACATTACATTGGTTCTTACTCTGCAAAGGTATTAGAAAAGTTAAGCAGAGGTCACAGGCCAGTATAAAACCCACACTTCTACCCAGTCAGTGAGGGTGGTCATGCCCAAATATCTGGTCATTAAGTTCCTTCTGAGAGTGCCCTCCCAGCCTGCATCCATCAACAGAAGCTTCTTCCCAACCAATTTATTAGCAGGGCTTCCAGAAAACACAAACTTTACTAAGGCCATGAATATACATCCTCATAATAAGATCAAAAGTAGCCATAAAATACTTCTTGCAAAGTTCCCTTGCTCTCTCAAAAGAATGGTATACCCTTCCCAAGACTGATGACCAAATAATGGCTTTGAGTCAGCAAAACCTACCATAAGCTTGTCAAGAACAAGCTGATTATTTGACACCTCAAATAGTGATAAAGACCCCTGATGTGTTTCTTTAAGTCAAAGGAAATTAAATGACTTAAAGGGGCAGTCTGAACTTTTTTTAAAAAACATAAACAATATTACAAAGAGTGTCTTTTTTTAAAATGAGATAAAAGCCCAAACTCATATCTCCAAGAACTTAACACTGTCAAGAAGTTGAGGAGTTACACTGTCTAAGATATCGGCTCTGTATCACTGAGACACCTAAAAGGATGATGGAGCCTATAGCTAAGACAGAATGCACCTTTCAAAGACCTAGAAAAAATACCTATGCAGCAAGTCAAACTACAGGCTCCCTCTGTCTTTGGTGAGAAATGTGGAAAATTCATCAGAAAACACCCTAAAAACACAAGTGTGTTTTGTTTGTGTGGCAATCAGAGGATCTCTACTTATAAGTGCAAAATTTCAAGGACTTCTGGGGGAGCAGAAGATAGTTAACATAAAATAAGAAATTGTTATTTCATGTTTGAATAGCTTTTTCTGCTGCCAAAGTACACATACTTCGACCCTCCCCAAAAAACAGCTGCAAGGACAGAACTTTATAGAGTTCTAGTAGTCTGCCATCTTCTGGAGTCTGTAGGGAAGCGAGTAAAAGCAAGTTGATCAGAGAGAAGACAGTACTAACTGCTGAACACGCTACAGTGAGCACTGGAATGAATTCCAAGAATTGCCGAACTCTTCCTTTCATACTGCCTCAGAAAATAACAGACCACTATGGCAGCCAACTGTGGAGGATGTCCAGAGAACCTGAACAAAATCCTTAATAAGGACACTGAAGTGCTTTGTGTCTGCCTGCTGAATCAGACCAGAAGCAAAGATTTACCTGCATGGATGAACTGAGCACATGGGAGGTGGAGGAAGATGAGGATGGTTTTCAATGGTCACTGTTTTCTTGACGTGATCTTGACTAATATCTTCGTACATGTGCTCTACTGTTAAAGGCTGCCGTTGCTATAGAGGCAAAAGGAACAGGAAAACAAAAGCATTAATAGCAAAAAATCTTGCTCTTTTCTAACATCATTAACAGGTCATGCACCATAAATTATAAGCACCTTAAACTTAACAGTTCTGGAGGTACACAAAATCCATATGCTATAGAACTAGTGCTGCACAGCTTTTTCTTTTTAATATACCAGGTGAATGATAAAGTCAATATGTTTGCCAACCAGCTAGGTTCCCACCTAGGTATTTGAGCTGTAAGCTCTAACCAACTTTAACTCAAGAAATTTAGTCATTAAAGGGAAGAAAGATTCATCTAATCCTTTCCCTCTGAAGATGATGGAAACACAAACCTACTTACTTGACTGAGTTTACTGGGGTTATTACCAGCTCTACAGTGATAACAGAAACTCCAGTGACAGAGCACAATTTGCTTCCTTCCAAATGTGCTCACTTACCAAGTGCACTTTTCATATAAGTTGTTCCTACTTCCTGCAAGTACCATAAGTCCTGCCTACAAGCCTGTTTAATCGCTTTCTCATCATTCTTTCCTTTAAATTTCTACTATGAATAAGCAACAAAATAGCCTTGCTATTTGACACAGTGAATCTAATTTTACAGAAGTAGGGAAAAAAACCCAACTGAACTATATACCTCATCATATCCAAATAACCAGAGCCTTGGAGTTTGGTAATATTTGTCATAAGTGATGTAGAGGTCATAGGTTCTAGTCTGTAGAATAGCATCTTCCCCTCCAACATCAACTTTAGCTTTGTTAGCTTCTACAATCTGTCTTGTGTCAAGTGTTGCCTGTTTCAAGATAAAAATGACAAGATTAGTACAGTCTTGTTTGAGTTCTCTCCTTTCCCATCCCAAGTAGTTATGTAAAGCTGTAGAACCTTTATGAATGTTCTTAAGTGAGCATTAAAAAAACCCTAGGCTTTTGGGATTTGTTTTTATCTTTAAATTATGAGTATCAGTTTCTCTCCCACCAAGTATTTTTGGTTTTATTTTTAATGGGGTTTTTTACTTTTCAAAAAAGGTCTGATTTCTTAAGAAGTATGCAACCACCTTGCTACATCCCCCTACCTTCTTTCACAAGTAACAGACAATTCCAATGAAATTCAGAAGGAAGAGGTCTCAGTTTATGCAGGTTCACGAAGACCTTAGGACAGTACCACAAATAATGGTGCCCTGTTTTCTCTCCTGACAGTCTGATGCATTAGTGGAATCTACTGAACCTACAAGCCACTCATCCTCCATATGTAAACCTCAAGAACAACCACTGCATTTTTTACTTCTCATGAATACAGCACTGTGTGAGCAGAGCAAAATGGATTAGCAAAACCAACCAAAATTTCTGTGATCGGAATCTTTGAGAACCCAAGGGTTTAGGTTACTGCAGTAGGTTGTCTGGAGACAAATCCACAAGAAACCAGGCTCAGTAATCCCACTACTCATACGTTTGTTATTTCATTCATTTGCTTGTGCTTATATTGTAACAGACAAGATAGAGAACTGTTCACTCACATCATCTGTCTCCAATAGCCCACTTTCTTCATACTCTGAAAAGAAGACCCATAAAATTCTATGTTCAGCTTGTAGCTAGTCATCATATTTGTCATTCATAAACAACTCTTTAATCTACATGTATCTAAAGATGTTTCATTCACGTAGACTTCCCAATCCCCAAACCAGACTATTCCTTTTTTTCATAAAACTTTGATCAAGACTACAGTAAGCAGGTGATGAGCAATCCTTCAGTGGTTTTATACAGGCAGATTGAGTTTAAGTGTAGATATGAAGCTGGAAGGAAGCTGTGCTAAATCCCTAATTTATACTTGCTTGGATCTGTTCTGCTACACAGATTAACTTCCCAGTCACTAACATTCACACAGGTTTTGGCACACAAGTCAGAGTAAACATGCATCAGTAAGACCATACAAAAGATGTTAAAGAGCATATGCCTGCTGAATGTTCCAGCATGCACTCCATGAAAATAAAGAGTGATTCTTAGAGAGCACTGCTTTACTTAAAGGACTGAAATAAAGCATGTCCCACCCAATTTAAGGAAATACCTTCCATGTCTGCAGCTTCTCCTTCATCTTCCTCATCATCATCTTCACAAGATGCTGAACACTCTGGTATTTTTAAATTATCCTTAAGAAGTTAAATTGAAAACACTGCTTTAAAGACTGTTGCATCTATATAGCTTATAGCCCCAGCAAATTTAAGGTGTAAGTCCAGTCAATACATTCGGTGAATCAGAAGAATAATTTCTGCAATATTAAGAAATACTACACTGGACTGAAATATTTGCTTATTAACTCATCTTAGTTTCAAAGTCCTAGTATGACATTAAAGATCCACTTAAAAAGTTCTCCTTTGACTTTGCAATCTGGAATGATTTAATTCCTAAGCAGAGTGAACACGGTGTTAAACAGTTAAAAGACCTCAAATGAAAGGTAACGACTTAACAGTTGAGATTAAACATGTAGGTTAAGATTTTGTAAGTCCTAACCCATGTCCAACTGTGCAGCAGTTATCATAAAATATCTCAATGAAGGGACTCATAAGGATGATTAAGTCCAATTCCCTGCTCCTTGCCCGAATACATAAAATCATATGACTAAATCATATGACTAAAAGTGTCATCCATTTCCACAAACTACGAGCCTTGTCCAGCTCCATAATTGTTTCTAAAACACAAGAGAGTCCCAAAAGAGATCACATTTTGATATCATAGTCCAAGGAAACATAAGTCCAACAGAAATGAATACAGCACAAGCCCACAGACAACTTTTTCTTCGGGGCCTTGCACAGCATTTGAATCCAGCGCACAACTCCAGTGAAATTCAGAAGGCAGAGGTTTCAATTTACACAGGTTTTAAGAAGACTTGAATACTCAAAATAATTATTATAATTAGAAGCTGTTCTAATTGCAAACATCAGGTGGCTGTTTTTTTAATTTAAAAAACAGGAAACACCACAGTTAGTAAGAAACTAAGTTACAACGTGCATTGTCAAACAGAACATTAGCAGAAAAGGGTTGTTCTCCTGGACTGGACCCATGGTCCAAGCAAGCAAGTTTCTTTTACATACAATAGATTAGAAGTGAAATCCAACTCAAAACACGCAAGAGTAGTTATAAATCACAGTAACATTCTGCAAGTATTGTGTTTGGCAGAAACAGTGACCAACTTTAGCTATTCTTTAGAGTGTTCCTTTCACCCTTATGTTACTGACTCATAAAAAAGCAGTATTTTTACGACATTTAGCACAGTCTCACTTGAATTACACATAATTCACAGTAACAATAGCGTTTTGAGGTGTTTACAATTGTGTGCTAGCACTGGGCAGTCCATTCTCTTTCCTCTAATTTTTAGAATCCAAAGTCTAGTGCTTGGACGGTTTAGCAAACTCTCGCAGCACAGAGTTAGAATTCCAATTTAACAACTAACTTATCTTTAAAAGCATTTTGTGTCTGTGACTCTCTCCACATTTCTTAAACATGTTAGCCAATACGTTGTCATTTCAACTACTTCCAACCGTTCTCAGTTTCCTGAAGACTTCAATTTCAGATTTTTCTCCTGCTGCAGTGACTTTTTGGAAACACATGCAGAAACTGATGACTTTGTAAGATGTATACATTTAAACAGCTTTAGTACTTATAAACCAGAAGCATAAGCCTGTCAAATAGGACCAAATGTGTTAAAACGCTGCTTGCAGTAGTTAAAGATTACAAAGTAATACTTTATATCCCTACAGTATTTTTCCATATAAAAATTTCTTTACATTGGATCTCCAAACAGTAATCTCTTGAAGTGCAAATGTGCTGTATCAGTGTAAACAGAACTTCATTTTCAGTTTGTAGAAGCCTACCTAAGGACATTCTAAAAAGACAAATGCCTCAGTAAACTCAGTAATAAGGAAATGCACATGCTTATAATGCATATGTGCATGTGTCTGCAGACTAAT
Organism: Chiroxiphia lanceolata; assembly: GCF_009829145.1. Lineage (NCBI taxonomy): Eukaryota > Metazoa > Chordata > Aves > Passeriformes > Pipridae > Chiroxiphia > Chiroxiphia lanceolata. The sequence goes on along the minus strand of NC_045638.1, from coordinate 97,979,457 downwards.
ACCACGGGCTATGAAGGTCAATGTATATCTGCAAGACAACTAGTGACAAAGTACATTTTAATCTTTCATAGGGAGAACTAGATTGCTACAGGTAAAACTTCTATTACCTTTAGGTCCTGTAATAAAGCAACAAGAAAATTTAGAAACAAGTACCTTACTGTCTAGTGTGATCTCCTTAACTGCTTCTGTTGCACCCACTATACCTGTTAATTGAACAAGAAGTCACTGTTAAAAAAGCTTGTTTCTCTGTTAGACAATAGAATAGAAAGAGGGTGCAAAGATTTCAGAAAGAAGCATACCATCTTTCCAAGTTACCTCTCACAACAATTTTGTTATTTAGAAGGCTGTTCATTTGGTATTGGTAATGTGCTTAGTGCTGGACATCCAAAAGCAAACCATAGCAGTAACACGGAGCATCACAGCACAGCTGTGGCATGTCATACACAATTTATTGATGGAATACGGCGTATTTGGACTTTAATTTTAAGGTACTTTTGCATAAAAGTGAGTTCAGGATAGGCACTCCCATCACAATAATGGATCTCAACTTCATGAGAAAGGCACACATTTTTGAGTATTTCTGAGTATCTTGAAAGCAATGACAAAGCACAATGTAGGAGAACACTCAATGCTTTTAGTTGAGAGGAAGTGAGAGTAAAAACCATCCCAAATCCCAATAGTGTCTACTCTTGAGTTCCTCCCCATTAGCTTTATAGTTTTACTGCAGTTCTCACCCAGTACTTTTTGGGATACATGCCAAAATTCTGCTTTGACAGAGTAAACTTATCTAATTAACTCTTTAACTCAAAATAAGTTACATCACTGTGGAGAACGAATCTGGAATCACATAACTGCTCATCAGAAATAACTATTTAAAGATCAGAAATGCCAGTTGAATGCCGCTTGGAAATAATACATTTCTAGTGGCTGTATGATCATCTGAACACATTTTTTCCTACCACAAGTGGTACTATCAAAGACATCTATACAGATGGGTGGAAACAGACTTTGTTTTTATCTCATTTGACAGCATTTGGAGACCTGGTCAGGTGTAAACAGTGTGTTACAGTTGTGCTACCACAGCATGGTGCCCAAACCAGTCAACCCTAAATAGAAAACTTGGCATAGAAGTCTATTCACAGCAGGGATGGAGACTACATCCTTAATTCAAGGACATGACAAAGATATTCCAAACCATTTCTTTGGTGTGGGGTGTTCAATTGTGAACTGTGATGCATTTAAGAACTGCCGATGATGAAAAATATATGTCCAGAGAAACAAAAGGCATCATCTCCCACCCTTTTTCTCCCAACCCTGATTGAACTATTCAGCGAACTTTTCCATATTACAGCAGAAAATTTACAGCAAAGAAAGAAAAAACTGAGAGGAGTACCTTCTGGGTTTGGAAATGGTGGACAAAACATCAGTGAAGGACAGAATTTTATTAACTCATTATAGAACATCAAGAAACAAGACTAAAACAAATATAATTTCCAATTCTTAGAGAAGAGCAAAAGGATTTCTAAGAGGCTGCTAGAAAAACTGGTGAGAAAGATTCACGTAAGCAGTAATTTTTAGACTTCTTTATCAACACAAGCTTATCTAAGGACTTATGATAAAAAAGCATCATCTCCCACACATCTCTCTACTTAATAATATTTTCTTTCTTTTTAGTACTACACCCACTTCCTCTACTTACATCAGATACTAAGATTGCTATTTTCTAATGATTCCTCCTTTCAGCTCAATCCAACAATTCAACAGAATGGGAAACACTAAAATAATTAAGTCAGTTGAGGTCATAATTAAGATATAGATCTCAACGTGCTTCACATACAATCTTAACCTAAAAATAAAGAAATATTTCCATATTCTTCAAATACTTTAAACCACCATTATCTTCACAGGATTCCCTTACTCAGGAATGAGCCACTACACAGCTCATTTGTTAAAATAAGTTCCTAGAACTGCAATAAGAGAATACTGAAACTATTGCCAACACCTCTGAAAAGTAGCCTGTTTCAGGCATATACAGCCACAGAGTTAAACAGCTGAGCATTCATGTACCAATCAAGTGGTTAACTGATAGCATAACTTATTTCTCCTAGACTAGATATTAGTACACAGTCATCTGTATATAAGAAAAATTTTACTTTCAGAGAGTGTAAACTAAAAATCAGATTACCAAACACAAAGCCTGAGGCAAGACTTTTGAGTACCTGCATTGTGAAAAGTGTCCACCCATCCCCCATCACCATCATCTTCTTCTATAATTGCTTCCTGCTCATCTGAGTACTCCATCTGCTTACACCTTTTATAGCACGGCACTGCAAAAGATTGCAAAACAAAAGGAATGCAGTCAATCTTATACAAAAACAGACTGGAGCAAGAAATTATCCCACAAGGCCTTCTGAAATGTGGCAGTCTCTCATATGTCCTTATTTAGGGAATCCTAAACCTATACTTCAAATGCAAAAGCCCAAACTTGCAAAATTGATGTGCTGTACCAGATGTTTTATTTCATGTAAAATACAACAACTGCAGTGGCCTTGAAAGTTCATTCTTCTGTTACCCACGAGAGCATTCTCACCCAAACTCTTAAGGATTAGAAAAGAATTAACTTCTAATTTGCTAACAACTGGAGACAATCTATTACTTCACACTGGTAAACAACTTTTGGTTTAAGCACAGTTTTGCCTGGATTTGCATCAGTTTTCCAAATTAATTTGTCTTTAAAAAGGTAATCACCACAAGTAATATACATACACAACTTTGAAGCTGATATAAGTTTATTTAAAATTGCTTTTATATGATTGCTATTGACAGAGACAGTGACATTAACTACATATCTGAACTAGAAGTATCAGTGTCCTCGTGAAAGACATTTTGGGAACTCTTCAACAGCCTCAGTTTGCAAAAGAAAGAGGAAAATAAACACATTTTCCTTTCAGATACTGAATATGAGTTGAAGGATAGGAGAAAGGAAGACAGACAGAGGTTTACAATATTTGAATTTCATTTTTACTCCATCAAGGCAAGCTCTATCATTCATATAAGCTCCATTAACAAACAGCCTAAGGGAAAGAATTTAGAAGTGCAGGAAAAACTTTAATATTGCAAAGTCAGAGCATCCAAAGTGCAAGGTATTTGCTTCCCTTAGCAATACAGACAATGAGTAGATAGCATAGTCAACCATTCCATCAATCCTAAGAACACTTACATTTAAACTTCAGCCTTACCATTTTTAGTTACCAAGAACTGTTTGTCTGTTGGCAGATAAGCCTTGACTTTTAGTTCTTCTCCTGAAGCCCTGTAAAATGAAGTGCACCATTTGAGAATTTGATGATCTGCAAACAAAAGAACCCTTCTATTTTCAGCGTGTATCAGGAACATTTTATATAATCCTCTTGACCTACTCTAAGAATCTGTTTGCTATGACTCTTTCCTGTACACAGACTTTGATATAGATATGGGGTTATGAACCTTGGCCACCCCTAAACTGGTCTGGGATCAAAACTATTTTCTGCCTCAGAAACTACTTTTACCTTGAGATGGCCAAGCAAAGATGGGTTGACAAAATAGTCTATTCTACATAAAATTTTCTAGGATCAGCGACAACACAGTCGCAAATGTCTGAAGAAAGCAACTTCAGAAAAAGCAAGAAACAGACCTCTATAAATACAAAATCTGTCCATAGTCACTAGTGCTCAAGGAATCTTTTTTGATTTCACATGACTCAAGCATTTGCCTTCACCTTTCATGGTTTTTGGTTTGAAATAAGAGTAACATTCTAAATAGTCCATTCCAAACATCTGGCACATAGGTCAGACTCAACATCTATTTTCTCTGAAGGAGATGGCAAAGGGGTAAGAAACTATGATTCAAGCCTAATAATTCCTCCTTCAGCAATTCATGGCCTAGTATAGAGCCAAGACCTTGATGATACCAACTGCACAGACAACGCTCATTCAGGAACTGATTAGTTTCATAATGAAAGACAGTAGTAAAATGTGAGGAAGCACCTTATTTGCACCCTTATTGTACATGAAACATATGTACATGGGATACATAAGGGATTTCAGAGGACAAGCACCGCACAAAGTGTTCTGCTTCGGGCCAACTTTAACATATTTAATTAACAAATGCTTGTCTAAAATAGACCATTTACAACTACTTCCGAGCAATTCCAGTTGCACATGGGCTTTGCTTTTTCAATCACCAAGGCAAATTCAGGGAGACCTGCTGTTACTGCAGGTAAGCACAAAAAGCATTCACAGTATTTAACAACTTATGTCCTCTAAAACCTTAGAAAGACAAATGAAACAAACAAAAAAAATTCTAAACAAATCCTCATTCAACTACTGCTACACAGCAATAAGCAAGCGCCGCCTGACTTAAACATAGAGACATCATAAAAGTTCTCCTGTAAGAGTCTCTGTACTGTTCTGAAATGAGACAACTGTAAAGCTGAACCCAATGGAAACACATCAAAGCACAGGTAGGGATGCCAGCTTTCCATTATCCTTTCAATTTTACTTACCATTGCCAAGTGGGACAGTGGTGAACTAAGTGATCTCCAGCTGCGACAAACTGTTAAGGCAGGAAAAAAATTAAAGTACTGTTAAATATGGTATGAGAAAATCTGCAATTTTCCTCAGTATTATTATTTCAGTTGTACATTCTTTTGATAGATTAATTATGTAACTAACAACTGTTTATATCAGTTGGATACTTTATTTTAACTCCATTTCTCAGCTAACCATGAAAATGCGAAGACTAAATCAACTTCACCTGAATGAAATATGTACTAAGCCTCACAGCAAATTCAGTTAGTTTCAAAAGCTGTGGTATTGCCTACCAGTACAGTAAGAAGCAAAAAAGTTTCTAGACCTGGTAATATTGTATACTTTGTGATAAAGAAACTATTTTTCTTTGCCACTCTTCAAAGTTTTACAAAGACAACAAAGAGCTTAATGTAAAAAACATGTTTAATTCTCTTTCCCTGTTCAAAACAATGTTGCAGCAAGAAGAAACCCAAGAACAACATCAGTTCATTGAATCAATGAGAACTGCACAAAAGAATAAACAGTATGCATTTTAATAATACCATCACTATAATAGTTGATCGCTGATGTTAACTAAATATGGATTACCAAGTACTTAGTACACTGAAAAAAATTACATATAATTTGTTCTGAAGAAATAGTTTTTAAAAATATCCACTCTGCTTGTTCTTAGTATGAGAGATAAAGGCTTTTAAAAAATCTCATTACTATTTCAAAGTGATACTGTCCTATTAGACTTGCCAGCACTAGACTTGTGTACAAACTCAAATATCACTCAGCAAAGTCTAACCCACCAGGCTTCTTTTTTGCACATATAAACTGAGGAAGGCAAGCCTGCACTTAGGAGAAGTGATTTTTTGTGGTCCTTGCAGCAGTTAGGTTTCAATATGAGGTGCACAGAAATTGCTACAGTTGCTCTCTTGTCCTAAAATGCCAGTTTACAAGAATACCCTTCCCAGCTGAGCAGCTGCTGCTGCAGTGACACAACAGGCCTGCAGCGTGTCACAGCCATTTTCTCACATGTCCTCCAAAGCCAGGCAGGTCAGTTCAGGGAAAACACCACAGCACTGCCTAGGGATTAAGAGATTTAATCTTTGTGGAAGTGCTTCCCTTTCACCTATTTTTTTAACAAAAGCCTCTGGCGAAAGGGAAATATTCACTTTAAAGAAAACAGCAATCCTTCCCAATACATATGGAAATTTTAAAACTCATCACCCTTTGCATAACAAATAACAAATGAAACTCCAAAATTATTTAAAGCTCTCTGTTCAAGGAACTGGAACTCTATTTGTGACACCAGTGTTGAAACATATTATTAAAATTAAAGATGAAAAAACACAGAACATTGTTTATGGGTCTAACAGATGTAAAACCCTAAAACAACACTTGAAATTCCATTTACTTTTTTTCAGCTTAGGCAGCAAAATTATCTAGCTGGTTTCACTTTCTGTTTCTCAAGCACTGACACTATCTCATTCCTGAATCAATATTGCAAAGTGGAAGGAGATCAATTTTAGGACATCTTATTTCTAGTCCTGGAAAGAATGATTTTTTAAAGATTTGCCTGTATTTATATATATAATTAAAACAGGTGTCAACTTTTGGAGGCATTAACTAGTAAGAACTCAGGCAAGAATTTTTTGCAGTTAAATCAAGTACACAGATATATGAAAAGAGGGAGTAGGTGTTGAGTTTGATTAATGAGTCATCTTTAGCCTCATTGCTAATTGATTCATCTTCAGAGGCAAGCCACAGGAACCTCACAAAAAATCTACAGAACAGTTAGTATCCCAGACTAAAATACAGCTAAAATTACCCTAGAAATCCAAACTCATTCAAAGATAACATCCTAGCTCCATTGTCGATGATTTTCAATCCTTCTTTAGCAATCATTACTATATAAAGACCAAAATCATCATGGAAGACGAAAGACTGTCAAAGGGACAATCAGCAGATCCACACTCCAGCTTCATCTAAATTTAACAAAAATTTGTTCTTGCTATATAACTGGTTCCCTTGACTACTGTTTTGAAGGATCCAATTTATTCATCCCAGCAGCATCTATCTTGACACAGAGAACACATACTATTCACAGTCGTACTGGGGTTTAAACACTGCAAACTGTGTAATGTAATACAGTGTGGTTCTTCCTACATTCTACAGAAAATACCTTTTCTTTCAGTACTCCTGCAAAGTTTTCTCCCATAAATCAAGAAGGGATTAAGTATTAGCAGAACATTTTCCTAGACTTTATGTTAATCTTGTTTGTATATAATGAAGCTCATGTATTATTATTAAATATATATGATATATAAATATTTATATATACACACATAAATATGGTTATCAGAACAAGAGAACATATTGCTAAGCCTGTTTGTCTGCGTGGTACTCTTCTGGGTCACAGAAAGCAGCAGTGCTTGCTTGCCAGAAAACAGAGCAGAAAACTGCAAGGTACCAATGACAGAAAAGATACTTCTGTCCACGTTATCTACCTGCATCAGTCATCATTTGTTCCATTTTTTTTCCACCTCATCTTCACATTTCTGCATTCTGTTTCATTTTTCTTTCATTCTACACAATAATCTTAACATTGTTTTCTTAGACCTCTGTAAAGACAAGGTATTTGCAGATCAGTAGCATTTCAATAAGAGAAAAAGCAGAACGGGGAAGTCAAAACACAATCAGTGTTTTCACTAGTCCAGAAAAAAATCCCATTTGTTTCTCTTTGCATCAGAGTCCTTAAAAAAATACAATTGCTTGGCAGCAATGCAAGATAGCCTGAAGTAGCCTATAGAGAAGAGGAGGGAAAAATAATAATCACTGGATACTTGGTGTGGACAAGTATATGTAATGATCTTGACAGAGCCTTGGAAGGAACCAAAAGTGAGGTAAGCAAAGACTGTTCCAAAGATAAAGGTTCCTCTTTGAGTTGCTCAGGGGAAAGACTTTTTAAATCAATATATTCCTGCTTTAGTCCTGAACTCCCATGAGAAATGGAGCTGCTGACCCAGCTTCCTTTCAATCTTTTCACAACGTAACAGAGGAAAAAAGCACCCTACATTCAGGTGTCAAGTGTCATCTCAAGAGGAATTATGTTGATACATTTCATCTGTAGAGTAAGAAGGCCATTTACAAGTTTCTCTTTAAGAAAATTGTTTAAAGATGCAACAATTATTTGGCAAAGACATGAACTGTTTGAGATGAACATTTCATTTTGTGTAAAAAATTTACCATTACTTTCAAAATACTTTGTTCTTTCTAAACACTTACTTCTTCAGGTGTAATTACTCCAGTTTCCTTAAACTTGGACTCCTGCAATAAAAAGAAAAAAGTTTAGAAATTTTGAGAACTGCTGACAAATCAACCTACCCAACTTTACTGGAAAGACAAACACCTGCTCTACTTTTGTCTTGCAAACAGCTCTGTCCAAGGACCCATGAATCAGCCTGGAGGCAACCTCTGCCAGGGCTGATAGGTAGCTTCCTTATTCTACAGTATAAGGCTCACTAAAATTAATTGTTGCAGAATGTGAGGTATTACAAAAATGATCACATATACAAAATTTTTGCTACCAACAATTATACCAATAATGAAGAGAAAATCCCCAGCACTCAATATTATATTTGCCAGTAAGAGACAGAGAATCAGTGATTCTCACAGTCAGGACTCTGAAGTTCTAGGCACTGAACAGTACTGCAATGCATTAATACAAGGTTTTGCAGTTAAAAAAGGTCATGAAGTGAATGACCAAAATGACTTTTCTCTGGGCTAGAAAAACTTACACAGAAAGACTCAGTTATTAACTTTCTTTTAATGCCCATTTCTTTGCCTTCACCTTGGTAAGAGCTTTGATTTTTGCATATTGTCACAGGGGTTTTTTTATGGATGAAAGAATAGATGGTAACTAGACACACGACTTAGCTCTGCACGGAGAAAAAAAGTACTTTTGCATTAAAGGTGACATGTACGAAGGTTAAGGATAAAACATCTTTTATCATATTCAAATCTAGAGGAAATGTATTTTGTTTTGACTTCTGGTTGCATGTTTGTTTTCTTCAGAAAAGTCTCAAGTACCAAGGAAATCTACTGTTCCCCAGCATTAGAGCAACCCAAAAAGGGCTTTTGAAAAAGAATATAATTTCTACCATGGCACCGCTGAACACTTGCCCTAAAGAACTTTTTTTTCCTATCAAGACTAAAAGCAGCAACTGAAAATATCTTGATTTTGGCCACAACTTTACCTTATTCAAACAGTCAGAAAACATTAAAGAAAACCAGCCACTGCTTAATTTGGTTATTCCTGTTCCTTCACCCTGGTGTGTGATATCACATATGCTGTGTAAAATGAAACGAGCACACCTGTTTCATATAGTACTGGACACCGTCATTCTCCCTCATTTCTAAAGAAGATACGTTTGAGAACAAGATCAAGATAGGCAAAACTGCAGCTGTACAAACATCACAACATCATTATGTGCTAGCTGACAGAAATCAAAGCAATTTGAATTGCCGTAAGACCCGGAGCCCTCAATAACATGTTGTGCAACACCGCAGTGGAGACAATTTACTGTTTAACCTCAAAACGAACCATAAGGCAACATGCACAGACTTGTGTTTCTGGAATTGCAGAGAGAAAACATGTAAAATATCCATCCCCTGTTCCCTGAGGGTAAATCATTTTTTCCTCTCTGTGCATTCTGTGGTACATAAGCTAGTGAGAGACATAGGTCTAGCATCTTTCTAAAGTTACCAAGCTGGAGTATTTTTATTATTATGAGTTGATATACTCATAATACTATAACCTCCAATTCCTGGGAGGTTCTACTCCTGCTTCCTCTCAGTAGTTCACGAGGACACAAGAATTCCTCCACTATTACATGAGCTGTGCAACGACAACTGTACTACAGTAAACAAGTCACTTCACCTTTACAGGCCACAACTTCACTGTAGCCCACACATGTCACATTGGTGGGCAACTCTAGAAAAGTCCAATATCCAGAGGAGAGTATACTACATACCACAGAGGGACAAGTTCAATTAATAATTGAGGATCACTGCTTTCTGCCCAAAAATCTCAGCTGCAGAGTACAAAGCACATAAAAGGTCAAACCACAAAGCCACAGGCAGAGAGACTGCTGTCATAAACAAGTACAGGAGAAGTATTTTTCCAAAAACATTTGAAAATGCGAAAATCAGTAGTGAGAAAGCTCTTGGCTGTCATACACATAGTTGGGATTTACATAAAAAATTATTTGTAAATAGGGGTCAGAAAGTGCGATGCAGTCTAACAACTGCAGAAAATCACAAATTGCCTCTACCTAAACAAGCAATAACAAGAATTATAACAGATGTGCTGCCAACCTTTACAAGCAGACTATTATAAGAAACAAATGGCTCATTTCTACCATTCACAGTTACCGTAACACACGGAGGCTTGTAGCAACACAGCAATTCTGACACAGAAATAAGATATGCTGCATAATTTAACATCTGCTCACACAATTAAGAAGTGCTTGGTTTTGTTTGGTTTGGTTTTTTTTTTATGTCAGCTGAAGAAGTCGCCCTCTTACCCAAAATAACCATTGCAACGCATTTCCGAAACCAGGCTCCCAGCCTGGCTGTACGCTTGCATTTCAATTCCTGGTCACACAACCAGTTAAAGTTTTGCCACTTTGACAGAAACTAGCAGCAAATAAGTCATTCCTTGAGAAGCAGGACCAGCAATACCCGTATTTCAGTAGGCCCGCACCTTCCAGGTGGGTGCTCCCCTCTCCCAGCGGGATGTGAGCTCCAGCTCGGGCTCCCTCCATCCCGCACGGCCCGGTGCGGAGTAAGGGCCGATGGCTCTGCCCCAGCACACCCAGCACGGCGCCTTCCGAGACCCGCGGCCGCCACCTCGGAGCTCTGGGGCCGGGACAAGGGCAGGGAGCGGCCGCGGGTGTCCCGTCCCCCCTCCCCAGCCCGGCTCCCGCGCAGCGCCGGCACCTTGAGCACGGGTGTGAGGTACTCGGCGACCTCCAGGGCCTTCCCCTTGACGGTGTTAATGACGTTCTGCATGGTGGCGGCTGGTCGGTGGGTCGATGGTCAGACGGACGGATGGACAGACGGACGCTCGTCCGCCCCCCCACCCCTCTGTCACGGCGCTGCCCGCGCCCTCCCCCCGCGCTCACGTGACCCACGCCACCGCCCACACATGTCGCTCGCTCGTGACGTCACACAGGGGGAAGTCGCGGAGGGGGCGTGGCCAGAGGCGGGGCTCACGTGGGTGGGGCTCGAGAAGGGGCGGGGCTAGCGGCGTCCTCGCCGTCACGTGCCCGGTGGGGGGCGGGGCTTGGCCCGCTGTGCCCAAGGAGGGGCTGTGAGGGCGCGCGCCCCCCGCGCGGGGCGGGGCGGTGGCGCGGGGAGGGGCCGCGCGGGGGGCGCGCGCGCGCGGCCCCGCCCCGCCCTGCCCCGCCAGGTGAGGCCGGTGGGGGGGGCGGTGAGTCGGGTTGGGGGTGCGGGGGTGGATCCCTGTGGGACCTCGGGCGGGGTCCGGGGGAGCCCGGCCGGGGGCGCCGGGGCTGCGCCGCGGGGATGAGCGAAGGGGAGAGCGGTGCCGCAGCCTCCCGGGATCCGCCGCGCCCGGGAGTGCCTCGGAGCGTCTGGGTGCGGCGTCCGAGCCCCGGGCGCTGCCGCCCCGCAGCCCCGCCTGCAGCCCTCGGCAGCGACGTGGCCGGTGGCAGATCCGGGCGGGTGGTGCTCGCTCGGCGGAGAGGTGGGTGAGTGTCCCCCCGCGGGGCCGGCGGTCCGGTTCTCCTCCCTCCCGCAGGGCTGGCACGGACCGTCACCAGAGCCCAGCCCGCAGCCGGCCCGGAGGGACTGTCCCCCTCCTCTCCCGCGCGGTTTTTCAGGCCCCGGGGCCCGTTAACGGGCCGGGCGAGTAACGGCGGCGCTGGAGGCGGCGGACGCGGCTCGGGTGCTGCTCCAGCCGTCCCTGTGCCTCCCCCGCCTCGGTGAACGCCGGATCATCCCGGAGGTGCTGCTCTCGCTCCGCTTTTGTAGCACTTCTCCTTGCTGGGATTAGGAGCAAGAATGCTTAAAGAAATATTTAAGAATAATAAGCGTGTGATTTATTTAATCCTTTTAGCTGATCGGTACTCCATAGATGCAAGTCTTATGGGAAACCAGCCTCTTTCTGCCACCTTCAAGAGTCCTCCCTGCGTATATACATTGTTTATACCCCTTTGGTGGTCCTCGTAGCATATCCTTCTCTCCTTATCACTCTCAACAACCAGCTGAAGGGAGGTTGCAACCAGGTGAGTGTCTGTCTCTTATCCCAGACTAGAGACAGGGGGACACAGTCTTAAGCTGCACCAGAGAAGGTTTAGGTTGGACATTAGGAAGAAGTTCTTCACAAAAAGGGTGATTGGGCATTGGAATGGACTGTCCAGGGAGGTGATGGAGTCACCAACCCTGGAGGTGTTTAAGGAGAGACTGGAAATGGCACCTAGTGCCGTGGTCTGGTCGACAAGATGGTGTTCGGTCATTGGTTGGACTTGATGTTCTCAGAGGTCTTTTGCAGCCTAATTGATTCTGTGATTATGATTCTCTGATTCCCTTTTTTTTTTTTAAATAAGAAAACAATAACTGTAGAACAAGATTACGGCTTGTGATGTAAGCATCTTTATATAAATTAACACAAAGCAGTAAAATACACTTGTTACACCTGGTTTAAACAGTTTCTAGAAGTACTATTTATAGTGTGTTTTCATCTTGCTGTCCAAAGGGCATTGACAACGAGACAGGAGAATGAAGTTTGAGTGCCGCAGTCGATTTATGTGTTGCACCAAGGCAATCAACCAGACCTTTCTGCTTGGAGGAGTGTTTATTGTCTTGGGTTCAAGTAGAATCCTCCTGATGAAGTACTCTGCCAATGAAGGTACTGTTGGGCAAACATGGTGCACCTCAAATAAGAAAGAGTTGATGTTTTGGGCTAAAACAGATACACAAACCCCCTAATTTTCCACCTCAGAGTTCTTTGCATAAACATCCTATTATATGTATAGGGACATGTGTTTCTGCACTGGAATGTCTCTGTATAATCACTGATCTAAGTGATAATTTGGATTGTAGGGTATATGAGCTACCCTTAAAAGATGAGGCAGTGAATTATCTTATAGCTGATTTTTCAAAGACTGAAGTGTGTGTAAGCACTATTGATGGTACATGTCTTGACTGAAATATTTTTATTGCAACAGGCTTAGGCGAAAAATGGTATCATAAAACTGACTAGTATTGCTAGTTCTGGAAAAAGGTTATGTCATCCTGGAAGCCATTTTTTTTCTGAGAGTAAAAAATACCATACTGCTCTTTGGGGAAAACATTCCTGCTTTTAATTTTATTTTTTTTTTTTAAAGAGCGATGTTCTTGAGTTCTTATAAAAAAGTTCTGCTGTAAACTGGGACCAAATGAGGAAAGATTTCAACCCAGAAAGGAGGCTATTCAGGAAGCTATATATCATAAAATTTGGAGTATTTGTAATGAAAGTGCTGATATAGCCTTTTGCATTTATGGAAAGTGACCAAAATTCTGATTAGGGTGGTTAAAATAGGTTCTTGCTCAGATCATGAGTGTAAGAGTCAGAATCTCATTGTGTACTCTCTCTGATTTGCCTAATCCCACAGATAACAAATATGATTACCTTCCTACAACAGTGAACATGTGTTCTGAAGTAGTAAAACTGGTCCTGTGCGTGGTGTTGGCACTATGGAAGAGGAAAAAACGTAAGTACCTATGTTTAAAATAACTAAAATATGTTGACTTGCTAAGTATTGATGTCCTTCAAATATGTTCGTTTTGTTTGGGATTTTTTTAATGAGAGATGACACTTTCCATTACCCACAGATTTTGCATTGCAGGTGATTTTTCATTTTTTCTTTCTCGACTTTTCCATCCTGATGCAAAAACCTTAACATAACTATGAGAGATTAACCTCATAGCATTTCAAAATGGTAGAGAACAGATATTTAAATTGGAAGAGGGTGTCAGGCACTGGAGGCTCATGTTAAATTGAAGTGTTGTTTTTGTCCGTGGAACAGTCATGGCTTTGGCAAGCTAATGAAATTTTTACCTTCACAGTTTGGTACAGACTTACCTAAGACAGTAAATATATTCAATCAGTGTTTGCCATCGTTGGCTATTGCTGATTACATGTTTTCTGGTTTTCTTTCTTTCCTTTTTTTTTTTTCTTCCAGATGTCTGAGTTTTGCTGAACTCAATGTGTCGGTGCTTCAGGAGAGGATTAGATAACATTGTATAGTCTTAAATGTGTGCTAACAAAGTGCTTCTGTCATCAACTCTAGAGTAGTCTAAGGCTTATCACAGTCTTCCTCCTAAAGTTTGTGTCCTGAATACCTAAGTAAATGTCATTCTTTGTGCTTTGTCCTTTCTTTCTTCCTAGTGAGTTCTGGTTTAATTTGTATTTCTGGCATTACTGGCTGACCTGTGGATGCTCTGTGAAGGGACCCACTGTCTGTGCCATTGTTTCAGTTCTAGATTTGATCGATAATCAACAGAAGAGTCATACCCAGTAATGATGCCGTCATTATGTGGGGACTCTGGAGTGCTTTTTGGCCCTCAGAGAATGGTTGATACTTCAATTTTTGTTCCCAGTGATAGGGGTAACAAGTTCTGTGACATTTTCTCTGCTGAGACAAGAAAGTGAGCATCTATAGGCACAAGATTGCTGCTCTTGCTGTGTATTCTGCCCTGGAACTGCCCTCATCTTGCCAGAGGGGCTGTGATACCTTGGTTTTTAATGACCAATGATGTTCCTGAATAGAGAACAGTGGTACCTATACTGTTACACAGGAATGGGCTTTTGATAATAATAAAGATGATTTTATTACTGATTTCTTTTTCTTTCAGAAAAGAGTTGTATGGATCATCCCTTTGAATGTCTTTCCTGGAAGAATTTATGTAATTTGATGAAATGGTCAATTCCTGCCTTCCTCTACTTTTTGGATAATTTGATTGTCTTCTATGTACTGTCCTACCTCCAGCCAGTAAGTACACATATACTGAATAAAGGAACTTCCAATGTCTTCGTGGTAGGTAATACTGCTCTTAGACTATCTACTGTTGTAACACTGGCAAGGAAAAATTTACTAGTGAAAGAATAATCTGTTACCTGACCACCCAGACCTTCCCATTCTCTTGCCCAGTGCTCAGTGTTGTACAGCTTTTAGCAGAGAAGAGTCTTTGTATTTTCTCCATCCAAAGTGATTTAGAAATGTAAAAGGCTGAATTGCTAAAGTACTGGGCAGGTTTTTTTACTTTCCCTGCTTTGATTTCTTCAACTCTATATTTTTCTTTCAATCTATTTGTTCATCTTGCTATTATTTGAGCTGCACTTTTCTGTGGGGGTCTTGCCACTTTATGTATGTGACATAAAGTCAGTAAATGTAATCTCACAAGGGGAGTAGGTGTAACAGGAACTGAGGAGAGGAGGAAGAAAACTGACTTAATTTTTGTATTTGATAGTTATGTTAAGGCACAAGATTTAATTTGTACTTTCTTCTAGCTACATTCATTTTTTTGAGTGAATCTGCATATGCTCAGGAAATGGTACAGTTTTTGTGCTTTCTTTTAGTTTTGTACTATGATACTTTTTGGTTCAGAATCTACATTTGAAGTAAGATGAAAACAGATGGTTTGTGCTTGCTATAAAGTACTGTGGCTGCCCCTGTTGGACATTAAAAGGAAATGCTTTTCTGCCTTCTCTTTCAGAATTTCTCTTTAAAATATTGTCCTTTTAGGTATAGATTTCTGTTGGTGACAAGCTAGTCCAGAGTCTAGAATAGGACCCAGCTGAGAAAATCTAATTAAAATGAGGAGTTGGGTATCTTAAAGTAATGTGCACAAATGCTTGGTTCTGGGGTTTGTTGTGTGGGGTTTTTTGTTGGTAGATTTTTTTTTTTTTTGCTGTTGGTGGTGGGGGTTTTTTTCAGTTGGTTGGGTTTGAGGTTTTTCAGTTTTAGGAAGGAAATTCAGCTATAATATTTGCCAGAACAAAGCCTGATATTTAGGAGGTTGCATAAATACAATTGCGTCCTTAAGCAATTTGATTTGGCTCAGTTAAAGTAATCTTTTGTAGTATGCACAGCTTTTGTTTTGCTTACACACACCCCCAGACATACCTTGTCTCTTTCCCCTCAGAACATTGGCTATAAGATTCCTCTTTTTAGAACTTTTAGCATCTTTAACTGGATATATTCTATGATGGTTAGCTGAAATTGTAACATTATTATGATAGACAAGTATTAAAAGAGACAGCTAGACACTTGTAAGATAGAATATATTGACAGCATACAAGACTATGAATGTGAAAAGATGGAGGCAAGATGCTTAAAGGGATTTGGCTGTATCTGACTGAATTTGGTTTCATGTGAGTTTAAAAACAAAGTAGGTTTGGGACTATGTAGTACCTGGGTGAGTAGTTGCTTGAAGTATAAGAGTTGCTTTGCTGAGATTTTTTTGCTTGAGGCTTCAGTTATAGCCATGGATATTTTAATGGCTAAATTTCCTAGTGATAAGACTTAACTTTTAAAGAGTTTGTTTGTGACATGCAAATTAGTGGCATGGAGATCTTTGATATTCCTTTTCATCTAGGACAGAGGTCCCTTGAGGCTTCAGAGAACAAAGTAACTCCAAATTAGTTCTTTTTAACTACCCTTCTTAAGATTTTGATCATATTATGTTACCAGATGTTGGATGGAGAGCTTTGACTGTAAAGCAAAACCAGAGTACGCATGGAATGCTTTTACATTTTACATCAGAATCCTTTTTTCCTGAATGGTTTCTGCTAGATTTACTTGTTTATTCAGTATTTTTCTCTTTCCACAGTCTTCATTTAACATGAATATTTATTGAGTTTTAATTTTGCAAGGTGGAAAATTTGTGTATTCTTAGGCAGATATCTCTTGTGTCAGTCACTCCTCAGCTTACTCGAGACCCTGTGTTGTGCTGTTTCATGGGAATTATTATTCATCAGATAGTTTGTTGGAATAGAGAGGAATGAAGATAATGGGAAAAGGGTCTGTGCTTTTCCTCTGGTAAATGGGAAAGGCTCTGCTCTTGCAAAATTGGGAATGTGGAAATGCAGATGAGAAAACTCAAGACAAAGTCTGTGTTTTGTACTCCTGAGTCCATATATGCTTTTATATAAAACTGTCTAAAAAAGTGAGTTCTCTATAAGGATGAATTGGAGGAAAGACTTGAGATATTTGCATCTTTTGTACATGTACTGGCTACACAGGACAGGCCTGAATAACACACAGTTTCCAAAACATCCCAACCTCCAAAAAGAAGGGGTGAAGGGGTTTTTTTCCTGCTGGTCCTGGTAGATTCTGATCTTTGATGGTAACTGCAGTGCTTGAAAGAGCCTCTTCTTGGTCCGGTGTCCCAGTATAGAGTGTCTTAATACAGAGACAAAACAGACAATCCTTGCCACAAGCTTGGGATCATGGCCGTGGATTAGGGCACTGACATTATACAGTTATTCCCAAATTAGACAGTAGCTTTAGAGTTGTCTTCAGTTGTACTTTGAAATAGCTGACTTTTTATTACAGTTGCAGTCTTGAAAATTCATGCCAAGCACCTCCTTACCTTTCATAAATTATGCAGCAAATGCACTTGACATACAAGAAGTTTTATTTTCTGCAAGTGCCTTGTCCAAGTCTGGGATTACCTGAGCACTGCAAATAGCACTGCAGCCAGAAGCAGCCTCACCTTTTTATTCTTTGCTTATTTTCATTTTGGAGCAACTTCCTCCTTTGTGCTGACGCAGCTGTTTTTGCAGCTGACTGGTCAGCCTGGTTGGGGAACTGATCTGATAGAAAACTAAACTGTTTTCTGTTAAATAAGTTTTCTGTTGCATTGGTTTCCTCACATCTTGGTTTCAGTACAGCTTTCCCCACTACAGTTGAACTTGGGCTGCCTGGTTTGCATGAGAGTTTTGAAATGGGCCTTGAATGTCATTTCACGGGTGTGTTATTCTACCACTTGGGTGAGGAAGAAAATTCAGTACCAGTGCTTTTCACTCTGTCACCTTGCAGAGTGGTGAAGACTTGAAGTCTGTAGGTTTTTGGTGTCCCACTGTGTCTGGAGTATAACTTTATTCCCCTTTTTCTCTTTCAAGGCAATGGCTGTGCTCTTCTCAAATTTTGTCATTATAACAACTGCTCTTCTCTTCAGGATGGTACTGAAGTAAGTAGTATTTACTAAAATAAATGAAATTTTTGATCTTCCTAGCCTTGATGAAGTTAAGTTGCATTTCAACTCTTGATGGGAACAGTAATTCTCTTTTCTTGTGGCTATACCAGCTTGGAGAGATGGTTTTGTTTTCTACATCTGAAGGTATAGGAAATATTAGGTTATTAGGACTCCCTTCATATTTCTACACATTTGTTCAACTCTAATAGAAAACAATCATGATTATATAGTCATTGAATGGTCAGAATTAAGTTTGTGTACTTTCATTTATACATTAAATCTTTTATTTCATGACTACCAATACTTCTTACCAGTCTGTTGCAATGTAAATGTGATCTAGCAGAAGGGGATGAGATCTGTACGAGTGAAAGACAGAGGTGTCTTTGGTGTCAGTCCTGATGAGTTTCTGGTCAACTGCCTAATATGTTTTGAAAAGCAATTATACGTCCCTTCTTCCTTATTCATGTGACAAAAGCCAAACTCTGTCCCGTGTGTTCCACTTTGCCTGATTTATGCTCTTTATCATGTGATTTAGATTCAGAAAAGACTGACAGGGAAATGGATATTAACTTTACATTCTAAAATTTGCTTGTGTTGAATGTGGCGTAAAGATGTGTTTCCTTGCAGGTGTTAATAGTCTGTGTCTGACAGTCTGACTTGAAATGCTTTTTCTCAGTTTAGTTTCGTGTCTCTTGTGGTGTCACAGTTCGCTTAATCTTCCAAATTTTTGATTTTCACCCAGATAAACAGGCTTTGCTTGAGTGAAAAAACAGTATAAATAATTCTAACAGTCTTATAAATTACATTCATAGATTTGTAAGAGTTACCATCATAAAGAAAGGGGCACAAAATCATGGGGGAAAAGTGAAGTGTAGTGAAAGTTTACCAAAGAAATGGTGAAATTATTTGAATGTATGTAATTTTATTCATCAGATCAGTATTCTCGTGGATACAATGGATACAACAGTTGCTTTTAAGTTGTTAGGCAATCAGTATCTAGAAATAATGGGATCTTGAAAGAGTTTCCTTTTCCTTATCTCTTCTGGATACTCCATTTTGCATTTCTTTGATTACCAGGCTGGACCCCCTTTGCCTTCTAAAACGTGTTGCGTTTTGGCATTGTACTGTTAATTCTGAAAAACTTCTGAAAAGACTTTTCTTTGTGCCTGTCTGTCTCCTTATCTGTGTGGCATGATGTCTTTATGTGGTTCGTAGACCTGGTTCTTCTGTCGTTTAATTTATGCCACTGTGTTTCTAAATTTGGTGGCTCTTTTTGTCCACTAGGCGAAGACTCTCTTGGGTACAGTGGGCATCTCTGGTGATTTTATTCCTGTCCATCGTTTCCCTGACTCGAGGAACTGGAGGCCATCAGCAAAGCTTGGCTGCACATGGATTTCATCACAGTATGTTTTTTAGTCCGTCTAACCACTGCCTTCTCTATGCTGGACCTGAGGAAGCATGCGTGGAAAAAGGCAACTGCGTAGCACCAAGTTTCCTTCACAGCTTCCAATGGAATGTCACCAATACCATGGCAGGAGCATTGAAACCTCTTCGCCTCAGCCTGGGCCATCTGCTTATTCTAGTGCAGTGTTTTGTTTCTGCCCTGGCCAACATCTACAATGAAAAGATGTTGAAAGACGTGGATCAGCTTGGTGAAAGTATCTTCACGCAGAACAGCAAACTCTATGCCTTTGGGGTGCTGTTCAATGGGCTTATGCTGGCACTGCAGACGAAGGACCGGAGGCAGATAGGGAACTGTGGCTTCTTTTATGGGCACAACATCTTCTCCGTGGCTCTTATATTTGTCACAGCTTTCCTGGGGCTGTCTGTAGCCTTCATCTTGAAGTTCCGAGACAACATGTTCCATGTTATGACCGCTCAGATCAACACTGTCATCATCACCACAGTGTCTTTCATCATCTTTGACTTCAGGCCTTCTCTAGAGTTCTTTTTGGAAGCTCCTGTAGTGCTTCTCTCCATATTCATCTATAATGCCAGTAAAGCAAGAGGCCTGGAATATGCCAGTCTGCGGGAAAGGGGAAAACTCGTCAAAGGAGATGGATGGGAGAGGTCAAGTGGGGTAAGGCTTTTCTGTACTTGTCTCCCATGGTTTTCTCTTTTGTTTCACCTCCATTTATGCTATGGAATGTTTGGAAGACTCATCTTGGATGTGACCAGACTCATCCCTCAACACCAAAGCTCCTCAGTATTTCTTAAAATCATGGTATTGCTTTCTATATGCTGCATTTTGAAATCATGAAGTCTATGTAGGCATTGCTTTCCTGCTGTGACTTTAGGCAGTCCTGTGAGCAACTTCAGCTTTGTACAAGTCCTTTCTTGAAAGCTTTATGACCAAGACAGTTTGCTTGCCCAGGGGATTCAGAAATTGGAATTGATTCCTGGGAAATAATTGTATTTAAGTAGAACTGATAAATCTCTGTAGCTTAGCCCACATCATGAAGAGGTCGACATGTATGATGTTAAGATTCTTTCTACCTTAACAGTCAAAGATAGCTGAAGACAAAAAGGTAATATTCAAAATACTGAGTTTTAACACATTTTTTTCTTCTTCTTGTTAAATATTTCTTCCAGGCCTGCTAGTGGTTTTTGTTCTAATTTGAATAGTGATCTAGTTAACTAGTACATGTCAGGGAGGGCTCGCTCTTAGATCTGTCCATCAGCTGAGCTGAGCAGTGACCTGAGGGGAAGGGGTAGTGTCTGTGTGCCTTCACTCTGCCTGTAGGGACGAATTGTGGATACATGCTGAAACCAGCAGAGAGCACTGTCCCCACTGAAGTCTAAGAAATACTAAACTTGGAAGAGAGATTTTTCAGAAATTCCACAAGGTCCCTTTTTAGGTTGTTGTTTAATGAGCAGTAAATAACACAAAGTTGTATATTTTTGGTATGACAGGTGTCATCTATTTTAGCACTAACAAGGGAACAGCTGTGGTAAAAACAAATAGCACTATGTGAACAGGCTAAGCCAACTGTATCTTGGGTTGCATCAAAAGCAGCAGAAACAGCAGGTCGAGGGAGGTGATTTTGCCCCTTTACTCTGCTCTTGTGAGACTCCCACCTGTGGTACTGTATCCAGCTCTGGGGATGTAGATCTGCTGTAGTAAGTCCAGGAGAGGGCCACAATGATGATCAAAGGGCTGGAGCACCTCTCCTCTGAAGACAGGCTGAGAGAGCTGGGGCTGCTCAGTTAGGAGAAGAGAAGGCTCCAGGGAGACCTTGTAGCACCTTCCAGTATCTAAATGGGGCTGGCAAGAGAACTGGGGAGGGACCTTTTACAAGGGCATGATGTAGAGATAGGACAAGGTGGCATGGCTTTAAACTGAGAGTGTGGATTTATTTAGATTAGGAAGCAATTCTTTCCTATGAAGGTGGTGAGACACTGGAACAGGTTGCCCAGAGGACTTGTGGATGCCCCATCCCTGGCAGTGTTCAAGACCAGGGTGGATGGGGCTTTGAGCAACATGGTTTAGTGGGAGGTGTTCCTACTCATGGCAGAGGGGTTGGAACTAGATGATCTTGAAGGTCCCTTCCAACCGAAACCATTTTATGATTCTAGGCTGTTTTAGGCAACAAGTCACTACAAAGTATTAAAGATGCAGGGAATGTTTTTATGAGCATGTATATCCTAAACCTCATAACACACTGGTGAGAAATTTAAATTACAGCATCTTGATTTTATTATAAGTGATGCCTTCAAAATAAACCTTGCTCTTTTTTTTTTTTTTTTTTTTTTTTGGTGTTAATAACAAGATGACTTTTGCTCATGTTCTTCTCTTTTGCTTCTGGTTCCTGTAGGATGGAGAAGAATTTGAGAGGTTGAACAAGCCAGGCAGTGACATCGATACAGATGAAGATTCCCTCTAGCATGAGGCTGGCTCAGAGGAGTGCTATTGCTCATAGTGAGAGAGAGTTAATCTTTTATTAACAGGGTTGTTTTTCCCCACTGGCAGACTAATCGAAACTGTTTTGGGGCTGGATCTCAAATGTGGTTGCGGACAATATACAAGCTGTATATATGGAGATTTGTATTCTTCTGTGCCTGTCTCCCAGTGTCTGGGGAAGTGAAAATCTGGAATGCCTTTGTAGCAGCTGGTGAATTTTACATGCAGCTTATGTGGCCTAACTTTGAAAGAGCTTGAATAAAACAAAAATATGTTGAACAGTATGAATGCATCATAGGGTCTTTTTTTTTTTCATGTTTACAAAGGCTTTATGTAGAGGCTTAGTTTGCACTGGGGCCACTATCTGAAAACAAATATTATGCAGCTACAGCGATGCCCTTCAGCATCTGGAGCACTGAGCAAAAGGGTACAGGTGGTACTATCATCTGGTGTTGCTCCACCCTGTCAGACTGATAAGCTCTTGGGTTAATTTTGTAGAGAGAGAAAACATTCTGCAGAATGCCAGGCATAGTGATCTTGGAATTGCTGTTGAGGCATCTGCTGGATTGTATTTTGAGTGAGATGAAAAATTAGTAAGGTTCCAAATTATTCAGAGAATTTTGAAACTGGGAAGGGAATGGGGATGCTGATAAGGGGTTCTTGGTATGTTTCGAAAGCCTCTTCTCTTGTAGCAGGAGAAAACATGTTGGTTTATAGTTTCCTCCCTTCAAAAATGTGTCTTTCATAGTTGAAAGATACTGTCAGAAGAATTTTTAAGAAGATAAGCAATGAGTTCAGTGTCAGAGCCTCATACCACAGTGTATAGTAAGCAGTTAGTGATGCATTTCTCTGGACTGAAGACAGTCCTGCCTTTGTTCCCCTCTGCCATTCTGTCCAGGCTTAGTATATAAAGCTTACTTATGTGTACTGTATTATATTAATATAGCTTATTGCTATATTAATTAACTTAGCTCCTGTCATTAATCCATCAAGAGGGGCAGCCTGTTTCCATGTGTGACTGATGACTGTCAAATCATAAACTATGAATCTAAAATTATTTTTTTTCTGTATTAATTTTTGTCTAGTATATATTAAGAATGACTGTACAAAATTAATTTACTGTTGTGGTTGAAAAATCTTCTGCATCTAATTTCATTGTGCATGGATAGTAGGCCATTTCAACACAAGGAACCCTAGTTGTTTACATCTGTACTGAATAGGAAGGCATATTTCAGTGTAAATTCCAGAAATGTAGTTTTTATTGGTTTATGATGACCTATTTTGGGAGATGAAACTTGGAAAAGAATGCTCAAACTGTTGAAGACTTAGTGGCAATAAGACTTTTTTTTCATTACATACAACTGTGCAATATAAACCTGCCTGAGTTTGTTGTCTATTTCAGTCATAGCAGGTGTTTCTAAGAAGAGTGAAAGTACTGTTAGCTTTAGATTGCTTTGCATTTACATGAGCAGTAATAGTTTTTTACATGAAGTAAAAGCAAGTTAGAACATAGAAATCAGCCTCATCCCTGTAATGACAGGGCATCAAACCAAAGATGAATGTCATCTGTACAGATGCAAACATATGTTTGACCTTCCTGCCTGAAATATCAGCATTAAGAGAAATGAGATATAAAAATGACTGATCTGCAACAACTCTTGTCCTGCTGAATGATTTTCCCCTCTAATTTTCACCAATGCTGTCCTGTGTGGCTTACTTGCAAAAGTACTGGTGATACGATTGTTGATCAAAGTGTTTACTTGCACTGTGGAGTTGGTCCTGTCTAACATGTAGAAATCTTTCTTTTGGCTTCAGGTTGGAGGTCTCAGGGAGATTATGTTGGATGGCCAGGCAGGTTTCTTAAAGTAATGGAGGAGAACTGTATATCTCCTTTGCAGCAGCAGGAATGTTAACGGATGCCTAAAAATGGGTAAGGATTTGCATCGTCTTAGCAGTAAAATAGTGTGTATAGTAACCCAAAAGCATAATCATGCAATTTTTGGCAGCAGTACTACTCATGACAATGGTCAAATTTAGTATGTAAATGAGACTTGTTAGAGGAAGTGACTGTAAAGGATTGTCAGCTGGAGAGCAGCCCTAGTTAGCAAGGGGGAGCAATTCTCTAGAGTTACACATCTTAGATCATGGGAAATCTCTCTTGATTAAGTATTTCCACTGTATGGAAACTTCTCCATGTTGGAAAGCTTAACTATATTTGCCTTAAATAACAATAGGGAAATTTATGAGGATATTTTTGAAGAGCAACATTAGTTTGGCACTCATAGCATTTAATGAATACATTGGGCAGAGAACTTTTTCTGAGCTTTGATTTAGAGCCCAGATTCACAAACATTTGAACTTAATTGCTGCTGAGGATGTTATGTTCCTCCCTCCAGGTTTGAGGAAATAGTTCACAAAAAATCCCAGGAAGTGAGTTGTGTTCATGTTTCTCTTGTTTATAACAAGCCAATTAAAGCAATATTTATTTTGGTTAATTGCAGCTATTTTGTGAATGTAGCAGCTTCAAAGACAGACTGTGGATGAAAGCAGCCATCTTGGAGCTGAATCAAATCTGATAAATATGTATAAAAAAAAAGTTTTTCTTTATCATGTGGAATCTTCCCACAAGATCTGTAGGAGCAGGATCTTCAGCTCAGTGAATCTGTCCGTGAAGTGATGCTGCAGGGACTGATCCAGTGCTTTGGGTTTGATTTGTGTTTTGCCAAATGAAGTGTTCATTTGGAGTATTGTAGCTCCCGAATGCCTATAGCCTGCAAGATAACTACATGTTGTCATTGAAAGGATATTTTGGCTTGATGTTCCTTCTGGCTTTGCTTTTAGTTTTCCACAGGGAGAAGTAGGTTGCAAAATCAGGATTTTAAGTAATTGCTAAAAGTTACTGGTAATTTCGAGCCATTTTGTAATGAAGGCAGAAATGGGCACCAGAATGTAGAATGGTACAGTCTTCCTCGAATTTTATGAATATTTCAATGTGTACTTTTGTTTAAGATCTCAACCTCCCTTGATAAGTGGACAACTTGTTTGAAGTTGTATTTTAATGCAATTCCCACTGAATGCCTAGGCTGGGTTTGGTACTTGTCCAGCTTAACTTTGAATTTTGGACAGGGCTAAAAAAAAAGGCCATTTGGATTAGGTGTTGCACTCTTTTTTTTTTTTTTTTTTTTGTAAATTAACTGTATCTTCCTCCAGCTTAGCAGAGGACATTTAGTTTATATGATTTGTAGTGTGAGTTAAAAGGGCTTTCATTTAAAGACTTTACATGAAAACAAGATTACAGGAAAGTAAATGAACACCTGAAAGAAAACACCCCAAAGGCGTTTTTCTTTCTGTCTACAGGAGATGCCTGTTAATCATCTGGGATACTTTCCTCTGTTTTTGCTTCAGGCAAGGAAAGTTAGGCAGCTGACCTTAATATAGTGATGCACTTGTTTTCTAGAAATGAGCTACAGGACACTCCATTTTTTTCTAGAAACCTTTCCATTCTGTGATTCTTCTTTTTTTTTTTTTAATTTCTCTGTCCGCTGCTTTCAGCTGTGGAAGTGATGTAGTCAGTGAGAGCTTGGAAGCTCTCTGCAGGCAGCAGTCCTCTCAGACTGGTTCTGTCAAATACCTGCCTTCTCCCATTTAGCTCCAATCACCTGAGAAGGGTAAGTCAGGAGCTGTATCCTGTGCTGACTAGACCTTGTGATACGAAGGGCAGCCAGCCTCAGGGGATGACCAGGTTTGTAAAATAAGGCCTTGAGACCTCCACGTCTGTCTGCCTTTCTGACACTCAAAAGAGCAATCAACGTCTGAAGTTTTGTGGCTAAGTTTCTAAAGAAAGCATCTAGTTTTGAGTGAAGAAATCAGGAAAATGCTAAAACACATGCAGAGCATGCTCTGGCCAGCTTAGGGCTGTAGCCTTCTCCCTATTCCTGTGCTATTGCTGTGATGGCAAAACCTACTACCAGTGCCCTGTTGCATGTGTCTATATGTGATGTGCACCCACATCACGGATTATAAGAAGAAATGTGACTGGTCAGGCACACCTTCAATGTTAGAAGTGACCACTGTGCCACTGTGAAGGCTTGAATGGTACCTTCTTCACTTCAGGATATTCCATCATCTTTCTGCTGTGTTGAAACCATGGCTATATGTGCAACTCTTGCCACTGGTTTCATTAGAGTAGGGTGATGCAACAAATCGAATGCCCAAAGACACCCATGAGAAGGGAGAAGAAAACCATTTCAGAAAGTGTGCCAAAAATAGAGATGGTTTAGCAGATCAAATTAATCTCAGATAGTTTTATAAACATTTAATCTAGATCACTTTTATGGGGGAGGGTATGAGAAGAAGAGGTAAAAGAAAATTTGAAATTTAGAGTAATAGTTTAATTAAAAGCATTATTATAGAGAGCTAGTTACAACTTATTTAAAATATATGTGAATGAGATTTTGTTTTCTGATAAAAATAATGCTTTTCAGTTATCTGTATTTCAGACAATGCTGACTCTGGTTGGTGTTTCCACTTAGCTCTCATTAACTTGGATTTAGTTGTGAGATGGGCAGGACCTAAGAGAAGAGGGACTCCAATTAAAAGAATAAATGGTTATGCAGTAAGCTTTGTAGTTAAGAACTTTATATTGTATTGGAGCAAATTCTGCCATAGCCATAAATCTTATTTTCGTTGATAAAGTCAGCTAATTACAGTATTAATGCACTGTAGAAGGGGTGCTGTCTTTTTAAACAAAGTGTTTCAAAAAGATTTTATTATTGTTGTTATTTTTAAAGAGCACGCCCCATACTTCTTTCTTAAATTTTCCTTTTCTGGGGGAGACCTGAAGTGTGATCTTTTGTTTCTCCATAAGCATAATGAAATCTCACTTTCCAATAAATATACTTATTTTTTTTCTTCTTAGAAAAAATATTAAAAAGCACATTGCAACATTTGTTGGACAGTTTGTGTCCTGCCCTACCGCAGTGCCCATAGACTGGGGCTGGGGGGGTTTTTTTGTTTGGTTTTAATACAAACAGCACCTGCTGATGGCCTTTGTTTATAAAGGTTTAAAAATATAAAGGAGTCTTTATTGTTTAAAGCTTCAATACTACTGGTTTGAATTGCTTCACTGTAAAGGCTTCTGCGTTTTTTGAGAAGGCAAATGACCAAAGTCCCTTGATCGAACAGTAGAAGAACGAGGCGTGGATATCTAGTTGGCCTGGGAAGACTTTCTGCAACTGGCCATGTATTGCTTGGATAGCTATTAGAAGGCAGACAGGGGGCAGTCAGAGGCTAAGTTGCCCTTTTCAGTATGGATATCCATGGTGGTAACTCCCGTGGTGACGGTAGTCATCTTGGTAACCTTCCTGGTATCCCTGGTGGTAGCTATGGTAGCCATACCCACCATACTCATCATCTGGGCACTGCATGCCGAGCGACTGCTGAATTGTCATCTCCTGTCGCCGAAGCTGCATGGAATCAATCAGGTCATACACAATCGCCATAGACCACATTGGAGAAGGATACCAGGACTTGACGTTTCCATCTTTCCCCACTAGAAGCATGGAGAAATATTCTGGGCTAATTTGAAAATAATTTCGGATGTCTTTCACCAAGTTAGCTGGGATGTCTTCTCGGTCTACAGTTGAGCTTCCTAGAAAGTGATCACATAAAATCAGCATTGATGTTTTGTTTAGGCAGTGATGATGGTTTGTAGGTAAGCGAGTTAGCAACATGAGATAGGATACAGCCCAATAGTTGGCAATGTATGGTGCTTGTAATTTACAAGTTCAGGATTTCCTGGATCCAAAATGAAGTTGCTCTACTGTGAACTGTGAACTAAGGATGTATTTTGAACAGTTTTGTTAGATTTAGTAAACTTGTCCTTTATCTCTAGGCTGAAGCTACTGGAGTGTGGTACATCTTTTTGTCACCCAACTTCTTTGACTACTATACAGCTTGTGTCACCAATTCATGTATTGCAGAAGGCATATGTGAACAACAGTCATGGTGAAAGAAATCACAAGAATTGAAGCGTGATAGAAGAATTGAAGGATGAATTTGCTGGGTCATTAATGGCACTATAGAACCTCACTCGTGATATGTGAGGTGTGGTAGATGTCATGTCCACTTCGAAGTACATGTTCTAGTGCAAATCTGGTGAACTCCAAGCTTTTAAGTGTGAAGTCTGTGTTGGGTAAATGAGTAGAAACTATAACACAACTAAGATCAGTGGGCACATATATACATAGTTGGCTTGGCAGCTGAATGCTTACAAAGTGGCATCCTGCCTTACAGATTTGAGATTCTCTGAAGGAGGTCAGCAAGCAGGTGGTTAAGGGTGGCCTGGCTGTTACAGATTAAGTGGATTTCCAGAAGGCTTCAAAAGGTACTTTGATGGTTTGGTTGAAAAGCAGAAACAAGGTGGGAGTGAATGATAACCCGGAGTGGAATGAAGTCATCAGTGAAGTTCTGTGATTTTGCTGGGACTGGTGCTGGTCAGTGTATTTGTAAATAATGCATGTAAGGTATGAGGATGGAGGTTAGGAAGTATACTGAGGATGTGAAGTATACTGAGGATGTGAGGCATTGCAGAAGATCCTTGTAAGGCTGTGTGACTGATTAGTAAAATTAGAGAAGAAATTCTATTCAGATTGAAGAGATACACATGGTGAAAATTTTTCTGACTCCACATAAGAAATGGTGAAAATCTTTCTCACTCCCCATAAGAAATGATGAAGATTGACCATCACCACTTGACAGTGAGATCTTAGGGTTATGAAGGAGTTTCATGAAAGGCTAGTTCAGTGCTCACTAATGACCAGCAGCAAAACCAGATGTTATAAATCATGAGGAAAATAATAACGAAACAGTATTATTATTCTACTATGGAAACCTGTTGTTTGTGTGCATCTTAAGCACTGCATGAAATTCTGGTTCTCTGACCTCAGAAGACTACAGTAGAACTGGGAAAAAAAAAGTCAGAAAGGCAGCAAGGTTGATCGCAGGTTGGGAATCAACTCTGTATGATTTTATGTCCAAGTAAGTGGGGACTGCAGTCTGTCATGTAGATGGGTTGGGAGAGGTCTGCAGAATTGTGAATGTCACTACAGGGATGGATAGGAATTAAATGTTTACCTTTTTCCCCACACAAGAAATAAGGGGCATCAAACAAAGCTACAGGGGCCATATTCAGGACAGATAAAAGGTACCTCTGTAGAGGTTCTCACAGGAGAACACATGCTAGGAGTTAACATGGATCAAAGGGTCATTAGACAAGTACACAGAAAAGAGGACTCTTGATCTTTATAGAAACTATAACCAAGATCATGAAGCCTTCAGTGAAAAATAAGCAGAGGCTGCAAGAACGTTGATGGAAGTGCGACATTTGCTTCTTCTGTTCTTATTTGTTCTTATACATGGACTTAATGTTCCTGTGCTATAGAAGGACTAGGATGCTTTCATGCACAGAGCAGTTGGAACAGAGATGGGATAAATGAGCTCCTTTCTGTCTCTGTTCTTCTACTGATGGAGACAGTTGTTTGGATTAGGTAGTAGAGGAACCTGTAGCATTTGAAAAGTACCCTGACAGTGACCTCTCCTGAGAATATCTACTTGAAGTAGCCTGCTGAGATGCAAGTGGAATACTTAAGGGGTACTTATAAGAAAGACAGAGAAAGAAAGACTTTTTACCAGGGCTCACAGAGACAAGACAGGGGGTAATAGTTTTAAACTGAAAGAGGGTAGATTTAGATTTGATTTAAGGAAGACATTTTTTAGGATAAGGGAGGTGTGACACGGGAGCAGATTGCCCAGATGGATGCCCCATCTCTGGAAGAGTTCAAGGCCAGGTTAGATGGGGCTTTGAGCAACCCAATCAAGTGAAAGATGTCCCTGCCTATGGCAGGGGGTTGGAACTTGATGATCTTTAAAAGGTTCTATTCACTCCAAGCCATTCTATGAATATGAATGAGGGACCCATATAGGAAAATCTGCTGAGTGTGTGTTCTATTAGCCCTGCAAACTCTTGAGCATGTAAAAGACACAGACATCCCCTTGACAGCAAGGCTGGCAGAGGAGTGTACTGGGGAATGTAAATTTAGGTGAGAGATAAAAGTGTGAGTTAGCTTCTAGGTATTTGTGCTTTTACGTCCTGAAGAACCTATATAACGTTTAGCGCAGAAACACTTATGTCTTAAAAGAAACAAAACAAAAGGGAAAAACTGTCAATCCCTCTAAAGAAATTACAGCAAAGAAGCACTCAGCACTGTGTAATGCCCTTCATGGGTAGTACTGAAGAAACTGGGAGCTGTTGCTTACCATTAATTGGATACAACTCTAAGACGCCTCCAATATCTTCTCCAAGTCCTAGCAATTTGAGAATAGTTATGTGGCGCAGACCTGTGGAGGAAATAAAGAAGGTTGTGAGTCAGACCAGATCTTTCTGTTCATCCTTGGGCAGATTTCAGTTTCATCAGCCCAGGTCTGTGCTTGCTAAATTAGGGCCCAGTCTCAGCCAGCCCTCTAGAAGGAAGAGTTACTGATTTCTGTGGAGTCCCTGCCAGTCACATCACTTGTCCCAAACACAGGGATGAACTGGTGTGTTGCATGAATTGTAAATCAGTTGCATAAAAGCAGTTGCTGGTGTCCCAAGGACAGCAGTGTGGTGCTGTGGTTCTGTAGCATAGGGATACAAGCATCAGATATGCCAGTAAATTGCAGAGGCCATTCTCCAAATCTGTAATGTTTCTGCACTGTTTTGTTCACTAGTAAGGCTTTTACTTGTCATACGCGCTGCAACAAATTATTTAGAGGCAATATAATCTATCCCAGTTAAACTCTGAGTGAGGGAAATAGCTTATGACAGGTACTCACTTCTTTCATTTGTGCTGCACAGAGGCTTGGACTGTTGCCTCTGCTTTGAAGAAAGACCTTAGGGATGGCAGAAACTGCTCATGTAAAATGCATCTGTACAATCTAAAAAATCTTTGATGTAACTGTTTTACAACTTGGAAGTAAGATGCTTGGAAACATACCTCTTAGTTAAAACACGTTGACAAAGGCTTTAGAAACTCACTGGATCTCCTTTAAGCTGTCCCTAAAAGGGTGGGGATAATAACTGTTCTGGTTACATTCCATTCTTCAGAAAGCATTTTACAGTGGTCCATGTCGCAGTTTACTTTGGTAGTTACGAAATAAGATGACGCTGATGCTCTGAATGAAAGCCAGGTGACTATGAATAAACAATGATACTATGCAGATTTCCCTTCAGGTGTAATTGGAATGTAGTGATATAGCAGCTGTTGAATGGAACCTGTTTCATTCTATTGTGGGAGTCAAGTCTACCCCCTGTATGGTATTGGCATTTCTAGGAACTTAACGAGTAAGTCTCTCTGCGCTTCATTATGAAAAGACAGAAGAGTGTTTCTGGGTCTTGCTCTTAGTTGCCTGCTGGAGGAGCCCATGTCTCTCCACTGACTATGTAGTTGGATCGTTAAGTACCTAGTTATGGGTCTGGGAGGGCCTTTATTGGATTAAAGTGGCTTCCATTAATATTTTTACCTGTTTGGGCAATGAAGCAGCAAGGAAATCCATGCATCTCTCTGATACCTGGCCCAGTTCTGAGCTGGATGTTACAGGATCTGCCCTTCCCAAAGCATTTTATTTATGTCGTTCATTTGTGCAGTACAAAAAAGAAAATACTATTGTTCTCCTGAAGTACGAGCCTGGAGAGAAGCTTTGGAGCACTAGCATTTTCTGCCTCACACAAATGATTCCATGGAACACTTTGTTTAGCTGTCAGTGTGCTGTACTACCTGCTTAACAAACCTTTTCTGTTTGAATTTGGAGGAAACTTTTCAGTTATCAGACTTCTCAGACTGTCTGTGTTCAGACTTCAGCGATGGAATGCATCACATCATCAGGAAGGATGTGGTTTGGGGGAGCTAGAATATAATTTCTTTTGACTCACCAAAATTGCAGGCTTGTCCACTGAGAGCAGCAAGCTGCTGGGAATAAGCCCAATCTTCGTCACTGGGAGCAGAGATCACTACCAGCCTCCTTCTCCATCGGAACCTGAAAAGAGAGTGACAGGGCGTGGTCATGACATGTGACTCAAATTGTCTCAGCATTTTCATTTGCTGTAGGCTGAGACATGTCATACCTCTCACAACTTGTCAGTAACAGCTGGGTGGGAAATATTCCCAGTTCTGTCTGTCACTGGGAGAGGGTAAAGCTTGGTTTGAATTTTGCAATTCCGAAACTTTCATAGAAACACCTGCAGTGCCACTGCTTCACCAAACATTGGAAAGCTCACAATCTTTGCTCAAAGCCCCCTTCAGTAGTTACAGCAATGCAGAGAAGTGTATATTTAAGAGAGAAAGATTCCTGTGGAATTCCTCACTAGACATTTAGCTTTTACGTCAGTCACCACTACTGGAACTGCGCAGTTATTTTGCAGTTCAAGGGCTGTCTGAGAATTAGGGTGTATCTTCATTTCAGACATAACTCATACTTCTGTGTAAATAATCACTGACCTCCTTTTTTTCCTGTACCACATTTGCTCCAAATACCTTTAACAGGGCTTTAAATCTGAGCTTGCTTATAAGTATGTGGTTGTGTGAGCCTATGGCTATGTAAGGCATGCATGGGGCAATAAGATAAACCTTGAAATATTTCTTTAGTAGGGGCTGCACCATCTAACCAAGATTTTGCACAAAAAGGTCTTTCCATTTTCCTGTCAAGGAAAGGCAGTGCCATAAGGACACTTGAAACCTTTAAAAATTCTAACTCTACGGGATTTAAATACTCTCTCAACAATTTCTTTTTTGAATATAGTTACTTCTCCACTTAACCTAAAGAAAACAGATTTATAGGAATTTGCAAAGCTGCAGAGATATTTTTATAGCAGGAAATGATCTTTTAAATGGATGCAGATGTTACTCTGTTATAATAATAGCCTGCATTTCTGCAGCACCATGTGAAGATTTCAAAATAAGGGATAATGCAATGGGTCAATTCTACTTCACTTGAGAAAAGCTGAAGATATGGTGAAACTTGCTCAGTCACAGAACAAGTTGTTAAAAGAGCAGTGTATACTGATGTCTTTGTCTTGTTGATTGATACTTATATGTATTTTTACAATTAAAAATTAAATCCTTGAAAAGCAAACAACCCCAATTTTAATCTTTCCCAGGAGGAACAGCAAAGATGTGTGTGTGTACAGTTATGTGAACAGGAATGAGAAGCATTAGGAATCACATATGTGGTGTGAAGGAAAGGAGGGAAATTTTGTGTCATTATTCTGAAAATGTGTAACAAAATAATCTTTGTGATACTTTGTATAGAAAAGCACCTGGCTACATATGAACAGTGACTGAGAACGTAGATGTTGGATCATATTTTGCCTAGGGCAAAACTGTAAGTTTCTTTGAGATGCTCTTAAATTGCTTCCTATTTTTTTAATTATCTCCTTCAGAGATGCACAGAGCCGAAAAGTGTTGAAAGCCACTCAAGCTATTTATTCCCTCACTCCAGGCAATCTGTATATTTGGTGTGCTTGTCTGGGCCTATGTTTTATTGAGAAATTAATTCAGTTGGTCTGTCACAGCTGCTACTTCACCAACACTAATATACAGACTGATGCCTTATTTCTGACATCAGAAGCCATGGACCAATACTCCTGACAAATCTACCATACCTTTCCTGTGTGCATCCTTTCTTCCTCTTGTAGCTGTTTTGCATTCTGTTCTGATTTGTGAGCCCAGAGAGCAGTACAGCCAGTGTTGTCCCCACTGTTACAGGAGACCTCCCTCCCAAACTCAAGGTCTTCCTCCTTACAGATGTGGATTTTAAGCATTACTCAAGCCGGCTCTGGCTCTCATGGTCTCCTTTCGTGCCAGCCAGGCTTGTTAAGAACAATATTTGCGTTATTATAACTGACCTCTCCAATGAGCAACACCAGGGAGATGATGCCAGGGCTCTTGTTCAACTGGGAACATAACCTTGGACAAAGCTGGAATGAATCTTGCTGGGAATCTGACCAGTTAATGTGGCTAGAGAAGTCTACCCAATATTTAAAGCCTGATGCTTCTTTCGCAAACAACAAATGCATTCTGTACAGTGGCAGTTCTGTTTATAGATGCAACATTCTGTATTTTTTGGACCTGTTTTTCTAATGTGTGTTTATTACTAGGGCGATTTCCAAGCAAAGAAGGATTTGGGGCCCATCCCTTTCCAGAATACAAGCCTCTTTCTTGTGTTGATCAGCTGTTTCCGAACTGTGGTTCTTCTTGGTGGTCTTGGGGATGAATCACTGAGACCTAAACAGGAGGTGGTGAGGTGGGTGGGGTGGATCTTGCTAAAGGTTCCCTTTCTGTTGAAGTGGCCATAGAATTTTAAAATGTTTATGAACCAACAACCTATTCATTTACTTGTTGCTCCTTTCCTCCCTCATCAGAATCCAACATGTTGCCTCAGTTATTTTTAAAACCATCTGGCATTAACAGTGTATTCCCACAGATTCCAACAGTATGTGAGGAGGATGCAGTTGTAAAGTTGTAACAAGTAAAGCCTACCCAGAGTGATGGGGTAACCTTAATTTCATGTAAATTATCCTGTGACAGAGAGGGCTGTAGCTGCACAGCTCTTCTGTGGATCTGAATTCCCACAGTCCAGACATATTTATTGCCTAGAATTTAGGTCTCACAAGTAGAGCAATAATATGGCATATAGAGATTGCATAAACAAAACTTTCTTTCTGCAAAATGTCTCTCAAACATTTTGCAAGAGACATCTGCCAGACCTTTAATAATATGCATGACTAATACTGACCAAGACCAACTGTTATCTCAAGCAGGATAAAAAGGAAGTTACAGAGAATTAATTGCTGATTTGAAGTACATGGAAGGGATTAGAATGGGATTAATGAGATTGGGATGGTCGGTGATCGAAACACATAAACACTGTGCTTCATACATTCAAAGCACTGAGCTAACATCTGTGAATTAATCCTTATTTGCTCTTCTAATGTAAATCAGTGTTATGATCTCCATGTCATGATGGGAGGAACTGAGGTACTGAAAGTCAGTGTCCAAAGAAGGTGCAGTCAGTCAGGAAACATCCTTCTTGACTTCCAGTATTCTGTGCAAGACTGCATTCAGTTCTGGCTGTGTCTCTCTATTTGCTTAACACTGTAAATACTCAGTAATTTATATTTAAAAATCAGAGAAATAGTTGTATGGGTATTTTTCCTATAAAACAATAATCAGTAGAACTAGCAGCAGATAAGAACAGAAGATAATACCTGGATAAGAAGCTCTCAAGGGATTGCTTCTTATCTTCTTTGCAGACAATGCCCTCTTTTTTCTGTCTTTCCATGTCTTTAATTCGTGACTGGAAGGTGTCAATCAAATCAAACACAGACTTCATTGCTATGGGTACTTCATAGTATTGCTGTTAAAAAAAAACAAAACAGATGAGTATAAGGATGCTCATATTAGCAGCCTTTCTGCGTGCATCACAGCACCATAGGAATATAGAGATTCAAGTAGTCCTATTTACACACAGGTAACAAAGCCTAAAACATATCAGAAACCATGGAAAATATTATTGCTTTTGCAATCAGACTGCCCTTTGGAAGTGGCATATTTTCAGTATTTGCCCAATGTGATAAAGCCAGGACATTGCAGGCAAAAAATTATCATTATATTCTTCTGTCAGGCCATTCAACTAGAGGATTGTCCATATGCACTGTGCTGGCATCCCTTTGAGTGGCCAAACTGCATGCTTTAGAATGCTGGGTACTACATTAAAACCCCTGTCAGCTGGGGGTCCTGTTCCTCACCATTCCAGCAGAAATCCACAATTCCTGAAATCCCCTAAGCGCAGAAAATGAAGATAGCTACAAAATTCCTGAAAATTTCTTGCTGCTCTTTTTCTTGTCCTCCAACAATGACCAAGTCCAGCATTGGTCTCTTATGTACCTCATGTAAAAGGCTGCAATGTAATTTCCTAAAAATTATTTTTTTTCATATTGTTTCAATGCCTTTTCTTTGAAGAGTTGAAACCTCACCTTGACCTTCATGTCAATGTCAGTAAGCACCATGAAAAAGTCATTGTAGGTCATCCCATATTCTTTCCTCAACTCGCTGATGAGCTGCTGGTCCACAAGGTCTTCATCCTCTATCACTTTCATGGGCTTTTCATTATCTTAATGTGAGACAAAGGAGAAATAAAAATAGTTG
Organism: Chiroxiphia lanceolata; assembly: GCF_009829145.1. Lineage (NCBI taxonomy): Eukaryota > Metazoa > Chordata > Aves > Passeriformes > Pipridae > Chiroxiphia > Chiroxiphia lanceolata. Next base: position 97,943,497 of record NC_045638.1, on the reverse strand, counting down.
TGGAATCACGCAGCACTCTGCCTTTAATTCCAAACTTGAAAGAAGGGGGAAAATTAATTTCCCAGAAGCTCTCTTCCTGCTGCATAGACAAGATATTAAAAACCATCAGTATGGTATTATGACTTTTAACTGTCCAGTTTTCAGTTCCAATATTCTTTGAAAATCAGTCTATCCTAGGGCATGTGCACTTCAGTATTTAACATTTCTTCATTCTTTTGAAAAATCTTCCTTTTTCCTGGAAAGATCTTTTAGATTTTTTTGGTATTATCTCATTCATGTATATGCATGTACTAATCGTTTCACCAGCTCCTGAAATGCAGCCATTTCTGGAAAAGACAGTAGAAATTTTGACAATGTGCACCATGTGCAAATGAAACAGCATGGATAATTTAGGTCAGTAAAATATAGCTAGAACAGCTTGAGGTTGGCCAGGACACTAGAGTTAACCTTGCCAGTCTTAAAAAAATTACATGCAAAGTTTAGTGACTACAAGAAATCAGAAACTGTTTAATGTGTTTTGAATGCTGCAGTCCTTACAGCACACCTCTCTATAGACCCTGCTTTGATACTCCCTCCTCCATCTGTGTGCTGATGTCTTTCCTATTCTAGCACCCTGACAGACCAAACCTTAATTCTGAGAATGTTTTGTACCTAGTCAGTGCTCCACCCCAGGAAAACATTCCTAAACATTTGAAGAGAAAAAGACCTCTGAAGACAGAGATTTGAAGACAAGCCTGTGGAGGTGGTGAGGTTCCTTACTTCCTGTGGAACCAGGGTGTATTGGGGTCACGTCCTGAAAGCCTCCCTGTCATCAGCTCAGCCTCAGCTCCAGCATCCAGCACAGTCCTATATAACTGCAACAGTGCTGGAACAAGCCTCCATATGCAACCGTGGGCCTGGAAAACTAGAGACAAGCTAAATCACACACAAAGGGAAATGTCACTTGGGCACCCAAGAGCTCCCTGCAAACGTTACTTGTCTATACCCTGTGACACCACTATGAATATTAATATTCACAGTCTCAGAAATCCCAGCCATGGCTTAAGTAACCTGCCTGAAGTCAGAGACATGAGAGGTGATCAAGAGGTAAAATCCAGAGGTACAACTTGCCAGTCCCCTGCTCCATAATTATTCACCAGAAAATAGAGATGAGATTAATTATCCAAGTTGATCACACAGCAACAGAAAATAATTGATGCATTATACAACAAAGCATTCTAACTAATTTTTTAAACATCCATAGCCTTTAAGGCTGTTTCAAAATTTGCAGTAGGTCCAATCTGTGTATAGACTGAATGAAACTTCTGAATTAAAATTTTGGGAAAATATCTGAATCAGAATCTGACCTTTAGGTTTCACACTTTGAACCCTCTTCTTACAGAATAAAAGCCAAACCAGCAAATTTTAAAATTTGGTTATACTAATCAAGCTATAGATGTAATATATATGGGTTTTTATGGATATATGTACCTCAGTTGAAAGTTTTGTAAAGAATTAACAGGCAATGTTATCAATTTCCCATTGGGTGGGCTGCTGCATATGCTAGTTGGTTATTCACTTCATAAAAGATATGTAAATCATGTATCAATGCTTCATAAGTGAGGTTTACATGTTACTAATGGCAAGCATGACCATTAAAACACAGACCAAAGAATCATATTTAAAGCAAAAATTATCTCATTGGCCTAGATGGAGGTAGAATAGTGCAAAAATTGTTATTGTGAAATTTGATGTACAGCAGTACCTTAGACCAACCAACCCATGGCACTCTTCTGCTTTATACTCTAGATAACAGTATGAAGTTAGCACTTTAGAGTTTCATTGTTGGGAGATCTTCTTTCAAAACTTATGATAAAAAGAAGAAAATTAAATTACAGAGAGTGATACAGAAAAACGTTTCAAGGAAAAAAATAATGCCACAAAGGCTGGCCTGCCTTCCAAACTTAGAAGTGATTTCTGTAGAGAGAAAAAAAATAATTTAACCTAATTGCCTCTTTCCAATTCACTACTTGTCCCTGACCTCAACCTCATGAAGGACATTTGGGTTCAGCATGACAAACCACAGGATTTGAGACTGTCTGCTGCTACCTGCAAAATTCTCACTCCCTTTGCTTTTTCTAGAAAGGTCACTGAAAGAGTGTGGAAATGTTTCTCCATATATCTTTGGCAGCTAGACAGGCTGGGAAGATGAGTTACTGTTTAGAAGTGACACTCAGCTTTTGTGTCATTCCAGTGGGAAACTGGGAAATACTCTTTGGTTTCACTATGAGCTGATCTTGGCCAGTGTCAATGAGCTCTTTCATTCACTAGTTCTAAATGTGTTTGAAATTTCAAGTGAAAAGTCTTTTCTGTGGACTTTTCTGTTGTTGTCTGTTTGTATTGCAATCCAAGATGCAGCACTCTGAGCAGACCTCATCATGCTGGGTGCTCAGGCTTCTCACTATATCATACATGCTGTGAACAAAACGTTTCTTAGGAGAAACATTTGCTACCTCTGGTGGTGACAGAGAGTGAGTCTTGAAGATGCCATGCAAACAGGAAGGGTAGGGGAGAAGGAGAGGTAGAACAGAAAGATGTTTGTATTATTTGAACTTTCTAAAAAGCTCAGGATTTGGTGTTTTCAGCAGCACTATAAGATGAACTTCATGTAAGGCTTAACCTATACCCTTCTAAGTCTCCTGAATTTCTTGAACAATTTAATTTCTTCTGTGAGAATTCAGCTGTTATATACAGTCATGTGGTTTGGGGAAAGTTTGGATGTAGGTAAAGTTTAGAACTGAAAGAGTATGGTCTATGTCAGAGTGAATATCTGTTTATTAGCCAGACTAGAAGCTAAATATAACCCTAAGCAGTCCACTGACAGGCAGATGGGTCTAGGTACACAGAAAGTGTCCTTGAGTAACCTTGGCCTGGTGTGGAAAATCCTGTACTGCTCCTGATTTGTCATGGAGATGCACAAATGGACAGTCTGGCAGGATTTGTGACTCACTGTCATTCAGGAACACAAGGCTAGGTCCCCTGTTAGGTCCTCTCCCTCTGAGAGTAGCAGAGGCACAGCTGGAAGCCAGACATAAATCTGTGATCTTCTGGCCAGTTATATGCCCAGCCTGCAACACCCTGGAGCTGGTGTGGTCCTGAGCTTTCTGTTCTATCACACATCTCTCCCCAAAGTTTGGTAAAACCAGATGAACTTTGAGGGGAAAGCTGTGGTGGACTTAAAAGCAAAACTAACAGCTTTTATTCTATTTGTAGAATAGAATTGTAGAATATTTGTATTTCTTCAGCTTCATCCAGCAAAGCATTCACAGTGCTGTTAACCTTTAGATGCAGACAGCAATGAGATAGTGCACATGGTTCAAGAGACACCTAAGCTTAAGTGCTTTGCTGGACTGGGACCCGAAATCTTTGTCCAAACATTACTATTATGATAGGAATGGTTCTCACTGGCTTTGGTGAGTGCTTCCCCAGGACCTGAACACTGAGAGCAGTTGTTTCAAAGCTGCCTAAGAGAAATGGATCCCCAGTCTTTAAATATCAGGTATGCTTGTGCAAATTTTTAAGGTTGTCCATACCTAGAGGCTGTGGTTGAAATCTTCTAAAAATAATACCTGTTTACCAACACAGAGAGGAAAATGCACCTGGACCTCTCCTTGCTGTGGGGGGCTGATCTTGCAAAAAAAAGGAACTCATGGCAAAGGTTTTAACTATCACCCTACTCTGTCCTGGGTTTAACTAGTGTACGCCTCTGAAGAATAAAGAATTCCAGGACCCTGTGAGGAGTACAAAGGCATGAGAAAATATTATATGGCAGTGGGGAGATAATGATGTTGAACTTCAAAATGGGATTAACTTGGGCCAAATTTTTAATATACTCTCAAACAATTCCCTTCAGTGTTTCCTACCCCCAATCTTCTCTCCTTCATGACAACAGTCAGTTTCTGTAAGTATCTAGCCACCCATGGCTGATGTCTTGCAAAAACCAAGGGCAGGAGGGCATTGTATTAGTGCAGTCTTTAAGTTGGGCAGTGAGGTTGGTATTCAGGATATTGGTAGAGCTCAGCTTAATTTCCTCTTTCTGTCCCATGCCCTAATCTCATTTTTATCCCGCCTTTTCACTGTTCCACTGTTTTACTGGCTTTAAGAATTCCCACAAAGAAAGCTGAAGGTGCTCAAGTTACAGCACTGGAAACCTAACCATGGAAAATACTAGAGACACTTATGTAAATATAACAGGGAGGGTAGTTAGCATGGAGGGAGGAGGAATGGGTTTGAAAGTCAACTGGACCACAGCAACAGATCCTGCTTAGATTTTGACCCAAGCTGGGGAGATTTCTTCCTTTGCTGTCTATATTGTGCCCATGAGATGTAAAGAAATCATTAAAAAAAAAAGAACCTAGCTGGAAGTGGTCAATTTTCATGCTGCTGTTGTTCATGGTGCCAAAAATTGTAATGACTGAGATCTTCCTCGTTGCCATCTTGCAGAAGCTCTCCAGATACTCGTCTCGCTGCTGTACGTACATGGTGTTGTCCGCCTTGGGGGTTGTGATCAGCTGGTTGGTGGCAGAGATAAAAGAGCTTGTTTAGTATAAGGAATGAAGCAGATGAGTATTTTACTGAAGGAGAAATAGTCACTGTTTGCAAATTGGGCTATCTTTCTCATAAAGCTGTTATTTATTTGTGTTTGGAGTGTACCTTCAGGCCCAGGTCTAACCCAAAGGTGTTCAATCAGCCACGGGAAAACTTTTGGAAGCATGTCCTGCTGGTTGCATAAGCTCCTCCACTGTCTCTCCACAATTCTGGTAGAAGAAAGCATTGGATTTTACAGAAAACCATGTATTTTCCTATTATCCCTTGCCCTGCCAGTCCTACCAGGTCCCCCTCACAGCCTTCAGTGGTGTCATGAATCTAGGATTCCTGTTACTCACTCACAGTGGGAGCGCTGGGAACATGGCAGCTGCTCTGGCCTTATCCCATGGTCCAGGCAGGGCTCGCAGTGGCTATTTTGTCTGTCAAGGGGTGAGTGAAAAGGGCTACATGAATACTTATGTAACTGATGGCCATATAAGAAGACCTTGAAGACTTGCTAAGGCCACTGTGATCTCATCTGAAAATGGCTGATTTAGCTTTTGTTTGTTTTAAGCCATTTTGATGTCTTTTGGGACTTATATTTGCTAGAAGACACGGCTATGGGGGGAGAGGAAGAAGAGGAATAATTACAACAACAAAAGTATAAAAACTCTGTATGGTTTGTAGTACTTATTTCAAAGCCTTCTAAGAATTGCAAAGATTTAATTTATAAAAAATTTAAAGCACGTGACTTAGATCCTTCATCAGCGACTGGGATGCAAATATTCCAGGGAAGGTGTGTGTGTGTGTGTAACACCATTCAGTGGTCCTATGCAGCAGTTTCCAGCAGAAGGTGGCTAGGGATGCTGCAGCTCTAGCAGCGTAATCCTTCTGACTAGCAGCAGTGGACTGCAATCAACCACCTGCCACTGATCCCCCAAACATAAAGGGAGCTGGAATCTGGATCCAAATTTTATGGTTTAAGGTCACAAATAATCACCAGAATCCTTCAATTGCAAGCTTATGCTTTAGTCTGTAACAGGTGGAATCATTTTCTAGCTGCCTTCTGAAGTTTGTAGGGCCTGGAGGTTAATTTTTATGATACACTCTTTATAAATCCAATTCATCAATTTACTGAAATGTAAAATATATTTCTGGGCTTATAAGATCTGTCTCTCATTTATGCAAAGGCCCGTGGCACAGCTACAACACTGGAACATGAAGGTGAATGAGAGTCAGACACAAAGAGGATTTGAGTTCTGGGCTACAGCATGTAGCACGTTGCTTTTAAATGGCATAGAAATGCTTAAATGGAACGAAAAAGAGTCATGAAAAGGATTTGAGGACTGAGATCAAAACCAGACCATGGGTTTTGTATTGTCCTCCTAGTTTTGGAGGTCATAAGCTGGAAAGCAGATGCAGGCCTGAATTTGATCTGCTTCATCAAACCTTGTAGAACAAAGCAGGGATCATTTAAGAGGCAAAGCAAACTGCAAATCAAAGCTTTGTGCCAGGACTGTTTTAACCCAGGCATTATATACGCTATATCTATCTGTGTTTGCATCATAGAATCACAGAATGGTTTGGGTTGGAAGGGACCTTCAAGATCCCCGAATTCCAACCCCTCTGCCATGGGCAGGGGTACCTTCCATTAAACTAGGTTGCTCAAAACCCCATCCAGCCTAGCCTTGAACACTTCCAGGGTCCAGGGTTGGGGTATCCACAGCTTCCACTCTTTTTCTTTATATGCTCCCTTTAGGTACTGGGAGGCTGCTATATAAACTGTCAGTCTGCATTTCATCACCACAGGGAAATAAACAAAGAACCCAAACTCACTAGCCAAAATTTCTCAACATTAGTAAGACTGCAATAAAAGCCTCACTATAGAGAGATGGGGCTACAGGACTCAAAATTGATACCTTTTTTTTTTTTTTACTTTCTGCACCTGGGACCTATATTTGTCATTACTTGAACTTAACCCAGAATAGCTTTCAAAAATCTGGGTGTTTGAAATTCATGCTGAAATCTTAAATCCTTAATGATCTAGAACTTAAAAACCCATGTCTCTCTCAAAAGACCTTTGGAAAAGGACTGAAGCAATGTCTTTGGGAACCAGTCTATTAAGGCATCTGAAAGATGCAAAAGCAAGAGGGAAAAAATTGCATAGAGACACTTCTGCAGCAGTGTGGCTTAAGTCTCCAGGGGAGGTTTTAAAGACTCATGAATGATAGAGTTCATCTAACTGGAGGGACTGACCCTAATGGAACAGAGCAGTTTGATAGGAAGGGATGCAAAAAGGCATATGTGTGGGTTCAAAGAATCTTGAGAAGTTCTCTTTTTTCCACGTGTTCCATTCATGGCAAAGAGATAGTAGAATTCAGCCACTGCTTTTACTAATAACCAAATCAAACCTATTCTCCAAGGCTGAGGATGATTTTAGGTTCTGGAAAAGTGAAGTTCAGCGTGGCATAGTCATATGTCTTCAGTGAGTTTTGGCCTGACAGCCTGAGATTGTGCAACTTTTTGCTTGGAGATCCAGCTGAGAAGTGGCCTAGTATCAGAAGGTTCAAATTTCAGACAACCCTTTAAGTTGCCAGGACTGTGGTGGTGTAATGAATTAGCAGCCTGACATCTGTGAGCTCTGCTTTTGACTCTTTTTTTCCAAGTTTGTTTTTATTTGTCCTGATGCTACACATATTCTTGAAAGTCACAACATTGAGACCAAATGTCAAAGATCCCAACTTTTGCATAATTTCTCTCTCGAGCTTTTGATTTGGCTAAATATTAGTTAACAAGTAACTAAGAGATATTATTTGCAAAATTCAATCAAGTTCAGATTTTTCAAATATATGGCTTTTTTCCACTTCCAATGCTAGCCCTACAGCTGGAAGAATGGAGGGGAGGAGAAGAAAGTTGCCTTCTGTTCAGGTCCATGAATCATCAGCAGAATGATTAATTAAATTCCAGTGGTTGGAATCTTAACTTGGCATCTTAGCTTGGCATCTTAGCTATTTGTATTGGAATATAGAGCATGAAAGTCAAAGGTGTGTTTTGACACTGACTATCAGACAATAACTGTGAAACAGGCCAGCTTGCAGTAGAATAATTGCAAAAAATCAGCTCCCTCAATAATATTTTTAAAGAACTGTTTTTCAAAGTGTACCCTTCAGAATATGTCCCATCTGCCAGAAAAAACATTTCTATTACAACTAGAACTGTTTCCTGTCCCAGGTGAAGTGGTTTTTATGATAAGTAGTTGGAAAAACATACAGCACTATTAAACCCAGGGACAAGTAACTCCAGATCACGCTGAAGTTCTCAGACATGAAAACTTATTATAGTGTTATAGTTTAATAAAAACAGCAGGAGAACAAAACCAAACCAAAATAAATTTTGCACAGGACCTCTGAAGATGTCTAGGAGATCTGAATGCCAAATTCCCATTAGATCTTAATCCCAAATTCCCCATCCCTCAGGGCATCTGATCACAAGCCTTTGTGCGTATCTTCAGTCAGACACGCACTAGTATTGCCAAAACACCTGGCTTGCTTCCAGTTTTAGGACACCAGCACCAATATGAAGCAGGTGTGCCAGCTGGCAGGACATGCTGAGCATTGAAATGTGGTAACATTGGCAAGTTCCCTAAAGTGGTGAATGGGTGTAATCCACACTGGAACCTCATTTTACTGATCATACTGATACAGATCCTGACACCTACATATCCACTGGAAACAAGATAAACTGATGGCTATATGGGGGCTCACGGAGGTGACTGGGAAGAAGTTTTAGTTTAATTTTTGGCTGCTGCATATAAGATTTCCAATATGAGTCTGCAAAACCTTCCATGTTGAATACGGTTGTTTGGGTCTAGAAATTTTACCTCTTGAACAAAAGCACCAAAAAGAGTAATATAAAACCACCGCAAACTTACAGTTCCACATATTCCTGCCAGGAGGGAGATGTGACTTCGTTTAGGTAATAAGATTCAGATGAACAAGGTACTTACGATGAGCCGCCTTTTGCCTTCAAAATATTCCAGGAGGTTGGTTGCTGATTTCCTGGGAGGCTGTAGGAAAGGCTTCTTATTGGGCTTGGGAAAATCCTCATTTTCAGTCCTGCTCCCCTTCTTATTCTTCTTGCTGCGGTCTTTGTCCTGCTTGCTCTTTTTCTCAGCTTTGTCCTTCTTGGACTGCTTTTCACTCTTCTGCTGCTTGTCAGGTCTGTCCTTCTTCTTCTTCTTCTCAGGTTTATCCATTCGCTCATGCTTCTTTGATTCTTTTCCTTTCTTTGGGGGAATATTTCCCACTGCAAACTGTTCCTCTAAATGGGAACTAGCAGGCTTGCTCGGGTCATATTTATCCTCATATTCATTACTCAGTATCTTTTCTTGGGCCTTCTTTTTTGGTGGTTTAGTCTTAATTGGTTTGTGTTGCCCTGGTGTGACATTCAGGTCCCTATGGTTATAGTCCTTTCTGTCTGTTCGGTTATCTTTAAATCTACCCACATTTGCCTTTGTATAGTGCACTGAGGGAGCTGTTGGGACTTCTGTGAAACTGTCATAGCGGGCAGCTTTGTTTGGTTTCCGTGTGGCTGCCTGTTGTTTCTCCGACTGTCCACGCTGACGGTCCCTGCGGTTTGCTTTCCACACAGGAGAGTAGAAGTCCTCAGAGGCTGTGACTCGTGGAGTGGTGGCATCAGGGGCTACTGGCAGCCTGTGGTACTCTGTGGTGGAATGTGACTTTGTGGTCCAGGTCCTCTGTGTGGTAGGGAGGGGTGTAGTTGTTGTAGACCGGCCTGCTGTTGTCACTGCACGGGTGGTGGCACGAGTAGTTGTGGTGGTGGGAGGGAGAGTAGTGGTCCTTACTGTAGGCAGAGGAGTGGCCACTGTGGTTGTCATTGGTTTCCTCACTGTTTTGGTCCTTATTGGCTGATTATTGTTCTTCCTTGGCTCCTCCTTCCTTGCTGACACCTGGGCATGTTCACCACCAGGGGTAGGCTGGGTGCTGCCTCCATTATTGCCTTCCTCAACCACTTGCCCCTCCACTCCAGCTGCTTTGCAAGTCTGGATGAAGCCCTTCTGCCTCATCTTCTCAATTTTTCTTATGGGGTTCTGATCAATGACTTCGTACATGGCCTCTAGCCTGACTGGATAAGGATACCTTTCCTCCACCTGCAGAGTTTTCTTCAACAGTACCATGCCAAATTTCCCTTTCTCCAGTTTCAGAAAGCTCATGAGCTTAGGGATGAGGGCAGGATCTAGTGGCTGTTCCAGGATTTTTCCTTCATTGGTTATCCTTCTGACTTTCCCCCCTTCTTCCCCTTCTTCATGGAACAACACAATCTGCTGGATGTGCCTCTCGGCCAGTTCACAGTAAACATCATTTTTCAGCAGGCTCATCATGAGCCGGTAGTAGCCCTCAGAGGCATGGGGGGCAGAAATGACCCACACCCGATTTTTCCCTGCAAAGCTGGCCAGGACATTGGGGGAACTTGACCCTGAAGGGAAACGTACCACTCGTGACTGTGAGGCAGAGGATATCCCTTCATCCTTAATCATCTCAGACTTGGAGTATTTGGCTGCAGCTGTGAGTCTCTGTACCCATCTCGTTCTGGTCCCCGTGCCCCTGGCCTGGGAACGTGCTTCCCCTTGGAGGAGATTGGCAGGTGGTTTTGGAGGTGTGGAAGAATCCCTCTTGGAGACAGGGTGTTGAGGATTTGGACTTGAATTCCTCAGGGATGCTCCAGACCTTCTTAGGACACTGCTTGAAGCCCTGTAAGCCAGAGGCACTTTCCTTACTCCATGGCTCCCTCTCTCTGCCAACCTCTCTGTCTTCTCAGAGCCACACACTAACCATGCTGCCCACAGCAGGGCTAAGCTGAGAGCTGGCCTCCAGTTCATTGTGCAATCTGTATAAGGAGGGGGAGGAGAAAAAGAAAAAGTTAGGCGGTAACAGTATGATGATACCTTGCAAAAAGCGTAGGCTGGCTGGTTTTTGTGATTTATAAGTGCTGATTACACCTCAGTCCTGCCCTAGTGGCTTTGTAGATTTTACAGTTATTTTTGGAAAAACACAATTTTATGAACAAATGAGATCATCCTTCTGTAACATGATATTGTCTATCCAAAAGGACACTGTGATCTGCATCCTTCTCTCTGTCTCTCTCATGCTCTCACTACACACACATGCAGACACACAGAGAAAGGGTCCCGTACCTAGAGCAGAAAGCCAAGAAGTTGACTTGAAACTTACACTTCCAGAGATGAGGTTTCACGTCTTTTTCCTTTAAAAGGAGACCATACAGCTTTGCTGCTGCTTAGTGATTTATCTTTGCACAGCCCAACAGGTTCCAGAGCCTGTCTTGTGTATCTTTTAACTCTCTTCTTCACCTTCTTGACAAGCAGGATGAGGTTAGTGGAAATTTCCTTTGTGATCTCTGCTTCTCCATTTACCTGCAGGTCTGGATTTTTGCTGTGCCGGTTACCCACACAGGCAGGGATTTCATTTAAGGAAAGGGAACTCCGGGCTGCTCCAAGTCTCTCTGTTTTATACTTCCCTTCCCACTCCTTGCTTCCTCAGTCCCGTTTAGCTTCTTTGTTTCCAGAGAGGAAAGCACCAGCACTAATATATTTTCCAGGCTGAAGAAAAACACAGGAATGTGATGCTGAAAAAAAAAGAAAGGACGCTTCTCTTTCTCCACACTTTGACAAAAGCAAATTGTAAAACACTCGTCTTTTTTTCTTCTTGGCTGGCCGTGGTCCCAGAAATGTCAGGGCAACCCCAGCCCTGCTCCGAACCCGCCTCAGACAACGGTGGCCACTGGAAATGGGGGAAACTTCACTCAGGATTTAACAGCTCAGCAGAACCCGCCTCCTCCCCAGTCTGACACAGGGAGGGAGGAGGAGGAAGGCTCAGGGGGCTGAAACACTGCACAGCATCACAGAGCACTTCAGAGAGGGTGACTCCAGCCTTAACTCTTTCCTTCACGCATCCCAGCTCCCTGGTGTTCTCCAACCCCAGCTTTCTCTTTCCTCCCATTTAACAGACACTAGTTGGACAAAAAATAGTCCTGTGAGAAGTGCGTTTCTCCATCAGTATCAATAACAGCTCTGGTGTTTAAGAATGATTATTTTTTAACCTCATAATTTCTACCTCCTATTCCCCCTTTCCTTCTTTTTTATTGCTTTCTGGGAGTTCCTCAGTGAAATCCAACTTCTCTTCACTTTCCAACCAATTTCTCTTTCAAGTCTTTGTGTGTGTCAGTATATTCTTTCCTGCAAAACATCATATGGGCATAGCTGTTTGTTAATTTGTAGTTTTTAAAGAGATCAGCTTGTTTATTATTGTACTGAAATTAGGGTCATATGTATTTCCCATGAATGTGCACTAGCAGTGAAAAAAAAAAAAGATAAAAGGTACAAAAATACCTAACGAGACAAGGCTAAAGACAGGGTCATGTCTTTTGCTCTCCCTTTATGGTGTAAACGACACCATTCTATTGAGCTGACGTAAACTGGCACGGCTGTGCTGCCAACACCTGGTCTTTAACAGATTCACACTGGCTTCAGAGTGCGCCCTGCACCTTCAATGTAAAACACTGCTTAATTTTAGTTGATAGGTTGACACCTGAAAATATCCAAGACCTTAATACTACTTTTACTGTTTTCCAGGGTTTTGCTTATTTACAGAGATGCTGTTACATTTTTGTGATAACACACTGGATTTGACCTTTGTTATATTGGCTGAAAGTGAAGGTACACCTTCTGCTTCCCTTGAAATCAATGTTTCAAAGAAAAAAAACCTTCCTTTTCTTTCTCTCTTTTCTTTTTTTCTTCATTTTTACTCTAAGTCTTCTAATGCACTGATAAACATTAGTAGTGATTTCACCGATATGTGTCCACAGTTTGGGTTCTGTGGTTAGTGGTTTGCCTGGGAGGTAGGGGAGGATGCTAAATGCCTGTGCTCACATTAACTTGAGGGCAAAAATGCTCAGCCTCTTCCAGAATATAATATCCTATCCTACAACCAACGGGAGGTAAGGGGACTGTATCTCATACAAGGATCACAAAACTGAGTTCTGTGGAGCAAGGGTGGGTAATATTTTCTGCTTAAATTAGTGTCAGGTCTGCTCATTTGTTAATCTTGACAAGGAAAAAATGTCTTTAAAAATTATACTGTTTCATTGTGACATTTTAAAGAAACTGTAATTAAAAATATGGGTGTTATTTCTATGTTTCATCCAGTTTTATCACAAAGATTTAAAAAGAATTGACCTGAAGCCAAGTATTTAATTTGGGGTAAATTAATTTTAAAAATTAAATTACTTCAATTTTGTTGGGTTTTGTAATAATTTGAAACCATACAGAGGCAAAACATCACTCATCTGCACAGGTCTAATGATGCCAAGGAAAACACGCTCAGTATATGATGACAGCAGAGGAAAGAAACAGATTTCCATACTAGCTTTGCTGTCTATTCTATCCAATTTGCTTTGCTTTCCCAATCTGACTAAAGAAGTAGCATGCTACAGAATTTGCCTTAAAGTATCAAAAGGTGGCAGATCAAGGAAGAAGATAGATCTTAAGGCACTTGTAGAGAGGGACTAGCACACAAGACATGGAACCATGGGGATTATTCTCAAGGCCAATGTTTGTCAGTATCTTTATCCAAGGTGAGGAATAAACTTGAAATGACTGCTGGAAATATTTGACATTAGAATCTCTTAGAAAGTAAATAAAAGTAAATAATTTATACAGGCCAGCATGGTACTACTGGTAAAGTGAACATATATTTTAAAGGACCAATTCAAGGTCATGCAGCAAGAAGAAAAAATAAATGCATAAAGCATGCTTAAGATAAAGAACAATATCCTAGAAGGCTGCTATTCAGTAAGAGACTTGAAGGTCACGGTATATAAGCACTGGAAATAAGCTTTTGGTGTGATATTGCAGCAAGGAGAAAGCCTGGCAGCAGCTCAGTGAGAAGCTGGGAAGTCGTACATAGTATCAATAATGTGGTTTATGCCGTACACATCAGGCTTTTCAAAAGGATTGCAAAGGGTTCAAAAAGTGACCTGGTGGATGGATATGATCCTATTGAAAGGGAGGTGGGGAAATAACTATGTGGAAGGCACAGCCACACATTGGACATGATCTTCTCATGCATACAGAGGAAAGAGATGTCTGCAAATAAATTGCTTTTTAATCCAGCAGAGGAAAGCAGAAGGATAACCAATGATTAGGAATTAAATCTTGCTAAATGCAGACTTGAAGTAATTGCAATTACTTGAAAATTTTAATTATGATCTCAGTTAACCCCTGGGATAATTTTCCCAAGAATGTGGTGGTCTGTGGCTTAGTCATCAAATCAGACCTTCTTGGCTGAACTGGAAGTAATCACAAAAGGATGGAATTAAATCCCTCAGGACACATCTACATGGAAAATCTGAGATCAAAATGGCACCCAGCCCTGAAAAGTACAACTCTCTGAAGACTTATAGAAATTAATTCTGTAGTCCACTGAACTGAAATGAGCAGTTTGAGAAAGGTGGAATGCAATGTAAAAATCCTGTATTCCCCAGAGTGCTTTTAATAAGGAACTGGAAGTTAATGCTATGATCACAAAGGGAAAGGTCTGCTTAAGGATGAAGTACTGTGAGTCTTTCTATACTCTGTTTTAGGTATGAGACTTAAATATATCATATGTGTCAAGGGATGTGCACACAACTACACTATTTTATCTGCTGAAGAACTAAGAGGAAAGTAAACTACCTCCTGAACAAGGATTCTTCCTCAGTCCTACAAAACCTGGAGAAATAAGGCAGAAGCAAGAAAGGAACAGCCAGAGGAGCAAATGGGAAAAACTTTCCTTTTAAATAGACTTCCAGGCAATTATTCAGGGAGTGTGGAAGAAACTGCTTTACAAGGGAGGTGGAAGGAGGCAATGGGCTTAGGAAAACTGGCATTGCCTGCTCTGTACAGTGCTGGGAAGCTGGGAGCCAGATAAACAGGTGTAGGTTCCCCTGCTGATGCTGGTGGGGGGTTATTAGAGTAGAGAGCACCAGAGCCTGAATCCCACGAAGCCAGACATTGTTGATGCTCCAAGAAGGGACACGTTTCTTGAACCCCGCTGGCTCCTCTCTTTCCTGAGAGGGAAAGAGGCTATTATTAGTAATCTGACTCAGGTCATAACCCAGCCAGCAGCTGGGGAAATAACAACTAGTAGTGTAAACAGGGGAACTGTGCTGCAGCCCCCTGTGTGTAAGCGGGAAAGGGAGTCAGTACAGGGAGGCTTGCAAAAGCAGTGACCCGTAATAAAAAGAGCAGTGCCTGGTTAGTCAGATCAAGCTCCTAAAATAGGCGCTTTTGATATAGGTTGGCCTCATTTGAATCTTCACTTTTAAAATATACATTTTTCCTCAAGAATGTTGCTTAGAAACTGGTGATGGAAATGTGACACTCAGGCTTTAAAAATATATATTACAAACTTCAAGGTTAAATGTTTTAAACTGAGGCTAAGCTTTTTAGCTACTTGGTAGGGTTGCAGCCCCAAATGTTCAGGCTATAATTGAGATGCAAGGAAATTCTGATGTCTGGATGTTATTATTGGCCTGTGCTTGAGCTGACCTTGACTTTAGCACCTCTGCTTGTCTGGTTTACAGAGCTTCCTGGTGAGAGGAAGGCTCTCACATATACCCATTTTTTATTCTACATCTGGTTGTCATCTGGGATAGAAACATCAGCCAGGGAGAACAAAACATCTTCTGGCCAGGATTGGCACAAGTTCTACATCAAACTGACTGATGCAACTGGTGCTATGTACACTAAGATGAAATTGTAATACATGAGAGCAAATGAATACAACATTGCCATCTGCCGGCCTTGAAAACGGTGTTACCAAGCCACAGGCAGGTGGGACTGATATAACCACAGCAGTGTACTCCAAGTGGTCTCTCATGATACAGCTGCTGAGGTGTAGCATTCAGAAAGCCACAGAAATAGTCTTGGAATAGTTACAGACAGACAGTCACAGAAATAGTTCATGAGATGAAAAGGAAAATGAGACTTCATTAGCTCAAATCATCAGCACAACATCCCTCTCTTACAGTGCATAACACCACTGGGAAGCTGTACTACAATCATCTCATAATGCTGATGTTGAAAACTGTCTCATGAAGTGCCATGAGTTACCACTCCCAAATCACATGCCTGCACAGCTAAATGAATTTGGCCACAGCAAAAAGTCACCAGCTGCAAGGGCTTGGATTCTCATCTCACTTTCGCACCTCTGCAGCAGAGGGCTTTATCAGGTCTGAACACTGATCTGTGCCACGTCCTTTCTCTAGTGTGCTTTCTTTGTCCTTCTCCCTTTGTCTGGGGGACTGCCAGAGCTGATGTTGAGCCTTTCTGAACAAGAGAGGGAATTGTCTCCTGGCTCTTGTGGCCCCACTTTGTGGTACAAAGCAGATTTAAGCGGGATGGAAGTTGGTGCTTATGCAACTTCTCTCTTTGTACAAATACTAAGACTCTGTTTCTTAATGCAGAGCTCCCAGGTCTGATCTCTTTGACAGCTGTTTTGTCCAAATGCAATCACTTATGGCTTTGCACACTTGGAATAAGATCAAGTAGAAATTGTCTTGCAATACAATCAGCTCATTCACTTACCAGGGAAGACTCAGCTGTCCTCTCCACTGGTAGAGGAACTTCAGTGAGATTCTGCCAGAAAACAGAGCCCACTGATTCAGTGGGGATTGTTCCTTACATATTTGTGGGCCTCATTATCTATCCTAAAATATCCTGGCTTACAAATCTTTTCTTGCACCCTGTAATTTAAATTAAAAAAACGTTGGTTTGTTTGTTTAGGTTTTTTTCAAAGAATTGTTTTGATTCTGAAATTGAAGGGGTAGGAATGGAGGAGGATCATGTTTAAAAACCAGATTGTGCTACAGTTCAGCAGTAGAAGAGTATTCCAAAACAGAGCTGTGCACAGTGATTACGCTCAGTGCCTACGTGTCAGCATGCTTTAGGGATGAATATAAAAAATTACTAGTTACATGGCTGCACACATTCTTGTTTAACATTCATTAGTAATCAATGGAGAACATTCAAATTCTCTGTTGGTTTTAAGTCAGAAAAGCAATTAAGCATATACTGAAATACCACCTCACTTTGCTGCTTGCACAGCTCTGTGGAGGGAAGTCAAGGCAAGGCAAGGCAAGGCAAGGCAAGCCAAAAGACTGAGGTAGAATGAGAATTTAACATTTATGTCCCTTTATTTCAGGTCAGACTGAAGACAGTTTGAGCCTGAAAGTGACAGCAGGAAATATCATGTGCAGATAACATAGCACTCTTTTTGTCAGGCTGTTTATGCTCACTTGCAAGCAAGCACTCACAGCACTTGTCTTTATTTGTATGCTATCAGGCAATTACAGCATTTAATCTTCAGTGGAGTCACTCTTTTCTCTTTCTTTCGTGTGAACAGGCACTCTTATGTCTCACTCAGTGGCAACCTTTGGCTCTCCCTTGTCTCCCTTGGCCTGAACCAAATCTTCTCTGCCACACACTTTTGGAATCTTTCCTTGGTGGGTGGCAGGGGAGGGGGGCACCCATTGCAGTGGGTGCTCTCTCAAGTGCTCCACAGGTCAGATGTCTGTAAGTGGGGTCATAAAACCGGGGAAAAGGAGTACAAGTAGTTGGAAACTCAGGGCTCTTTAGTTCTTTCCTTGAACTAGTTTTCAGCACCAACCCAAACCTTGGAGAAGCACACTGGGAGACAGAGAAGAAATGGACAAGTATCTGCTTAAACTCAAGTATTTAGAAAATCAAGTCAAAAGCTACAAGATCATTTAGAGTGGTGTGAATATCTATGACCTCCTTTAAAGGGCTTCATTTGCTCTGGGAAGGCCCATGCCATTCTCCTGAATATACTCTTTGGCTGGTGAATACAGTTTTTCCTGCTTCCTTGCAGAATTTTGCTTCTCTTCTGAGGCTGTGTAAGGGCAGAACCTACTCACATGAGAGAAGGGGAGAATGGCTAATCTGGCTAGTGTCATCATTCTACCAGACTACAGGAACATGAAAAATGTGACTTCCCTGTGCTACTTCTGGAAGTAGAAGTATACACATAATGATGTAGGCAGCTGGTTCTGCTGGTTCATAATTCATGAGATGGTGAGTGGTCAGCAGCTGGCAATACAACAATGCTGACTACTCCAGTCCTTTCAACTAGTAACATATGAAGATGGTGAAAAGTGTTGTGAGAAGTCACAACATTTGTCCAACAGGTTGGGAATTAGGAGTTTTGTTGTTTGGTTTTTTTAAGGTCTTTGATACAATCTCAGCTCAGATTGGAACTGAACCCTCATGCCATGTGGATAGGTTCCCACCAGGCCAAAAATTAACAATACAGTTGAATCCTAATGGTTTCCCTAGCAGTGAAAAAGCAACAAATAAGAAGGATCCTGGTCCTTGATAGTGTCTCAAATTAAGAAGATGTGCATTTGCATCTCTTCTGTTTGGTAATACTGGTACTACTTTTTAATCAAACAATAATAGAAAATAATAGAAAATCTGTGTTTTTGAGGTTGCTGACACGGTCTGCTTCACAGACATTAAATTCACATAAGCAAAATTGTTGCAGAAGGGGTTAGGACTTACAGCAAAGCTAGGGAGTGGTCTCTGCCATGCACAATCAGTGTCAGTATTTTCATTCAGGATAAAAAAATACTTTTTAAGGGTGGAAGAACTTATGCATATAAATTCCACGGCTCAGTTTTGCACTGCAGAGTAAGAGACATTTTTCACAGTTATTGACAAAGGACATTCCAGCAACTAGTGAGATCTGGATTTCATTATATATTTTGGGCTAGAGTGCAAAAGTACTATCTGCCAGAAAAAATGTGGTCAAAGCATGTTTTATTAATATATTGGTGCTGTTCTTGGATTATACCCTCGTAGAGGCTCACGTCTGAAATGAGACATCTGATTGGCTATATATTAGATAGCATTTCAAGGTTTATTTTTTGGATGGGATTCCCTTACAATATACAGAGACCATGTATATTCCTATTTTTAAGCGTTCAGAGACAAACTCTCACTGCCTTTCCCCAATAGATCATTACTGTATGCTGTTTAAGGAGCATGTTAGTACCTGTGTACTAGAAGCACAAGTATTATTATAGTGCAGTTAGTTCTTACTATTGAGTTTGGTACCTCTGTATGTATTTTATGACTGGAGAATGACTTTCTAGTCCAGGTAGCTTCTGTCTAAATGCATGGAGTAAAGCAGCCCAATGATGTCAACGTTTCTGTCCAATGAATGGGCTAAGCCACTGGAGAAACAGTGTCAGGAAGCCTGAGCAGACCTGGAAGACCAAAAGAAGTGCATTTATTTCCCTGTAACCTCACCTTGGAGAGTTAATAATAAAAACTCCCTGTCAAACCACGGTCTCCAAAAAGAACAAAAAAGAGGGAAATCTGTAAAACAGATTTCATCAAAGAAATACACAATAAGGACTGATATTTCCATTGCTTGTTTTGCTTTCTTATCTTCATGTTAAGGGCATCCTTGTATGTAAAGCCACATATGATCCTGATATATGGAACCCAGCTGCCTTGAAATCAATGGCAAAGTTCCTGTGTTCAGTGAAGACTCTTGGATTTTGCTCATTTTTATAGGATACAGTTAAGCTGAGAAGTTAAGAGAGACCACAGCCTTCCAAAATTAAAGAGAAGAGAGAAAGAAATGAGAAAGCAAGTATGTGGTGAAAGAGATCCCAGGTGAAATAATTGGTCCAAGTTTTCATGTCTGGATGTTGTTATTTTTTCCATAATTACTGTAGCAAACTCCTGCTTCCAACCAGGGGAGGTGACCTGGGATTTTTCCAGTAGCAGTGGAAATTTAACACAAAAATGGCCAGAACTGTTAAAGCTGTTTGACTCTCCCATGTCAGCACTGGGAGAATCAAGATATAGCAGACATCATTTAGTCAAAAGCAAAATTTTGTGAGTGTATGTGTGTGTTCATGCAATCAAAATGGAGACCGAGGAACTGAAAACTGCTGTCTACCAAGAAGAGATTGTCTTAAGTACCAAGTAATATACAATAATGTAGGCATGATAAAACATGATTTAGATATCTATTTCTTGCAGTTATCTTTGAAAGTCACATTGTTGGAATAGGGAAGTCGAATTTACACTGATACCACCTTCAACTGTGGAAGTATCTGGCGCATCATATCTACTGCTTTTGGAAATGCCACTGTATTCGGACCTCCAGTTCTCTTCAGCATCCTTTCTACTGAGGTGATTAGTGTTAAACAGTTGCATGATGCAGATGCTTATAAAATAGCCAACTCACTTCACCTCCCATAAGGAATAATTTTCTAATCTCCAGAAGCATGAGGGCACATATCCATGCTCTGCAAAACCGTTTGGGATCTATCACATCTCTGCAGGATACAAGGGAGATGATCAGAAGCTCACTCCATTTCCTTCCTTTTCCACAGACTTTCTTCTCTGATTTTCATTTGTGTTACTAGTATTATAGTTGCTAACCCTTCCAGAGGGGGGAAAAAAAAGCACAAAAAGCAAACAGAGAAGGCAACCCACATCCTATTATGGACTAACAACATTGCAATTTACCAAAAACTACCTACTGAAAAGTCCTGGTTTCACACATCCACTAATGCTCCCCACTGCCTTTCAAAACTGTCTTCAAATATCTATTGCTAATAGTTGTCTGGTGCTAAAACTGTGACCAACACTCTGAACCTATTTGTCCTTAATCTCACCCTTGCAAATACATTATTACATCTGATAAAACTTTATTCTTGCTGACTGCTAAAAATTCCTGTAAGGAGTTAAGGTTTTATTATTTCGTCCATGGTGGCTATTAGTAGCCTGGCTGTAGCTGCAATGCTATTGGACATCAAGAAAATATCTTCTTCAGGGGAATTATAATCTCTGTCAAGAAAAGGTGGATAGACAGATCTTAAGGGACAATGAAAGCATGGAGGCAGGGGTGCCAGGCCATTGTGGTAGCGCACCGGTGGCCAAAGTTATGTCAATTAACTCAGTGGCAGGGGTGTGGGGACATCTTAGCAAAGAGAAGGTTTTAGGGGTTTTTAAGAAACAATACAAAGGAGAAGAATGAGCATTTTTTCCCCAAATGTAACTGCAAAATGTGATTTTATTCATCAACAGTGAGAAGCGAAGGGAGCTCAGTACAGAACTCAGTACAGCCTTTCATTACTTAGTTCATTTAAGGCGAGATCTCAAGTTTTTGTGTTAGAGAAATATTTCTTTATTGCTGTGCTGGTAGCCAAAAATGTCTGACATCTGCATGACTAACATCTGCATGCCATCATGCACAGCCAGATGGTGGGCTATAAAATGTCAAGAAGTTTTGGTAATGGAAAGATCAGCAGCAGACTGAAACACACACAGAACTATTTATAGAGGGAGAGATTTCATTTTCTTTGAGAATAACAGTACAAGTGATTGAGAGACTGAGAGACTGACTTAGGAGGAGGTAGTGAAAAAAGCAGATACATAAAATTTAGGCAAATGACCAACCACCAGCTTGTGACATGAAGAACCAGAGACCAGGAGATTTTCTACTGGGAAGGCTAGAGCAGTGAGATCACTGGTCAAAGGCAAGTCTAGGGTGAAGCTTCTGAGGCTAAGGAGGAGATGTTTTAGAACTTTGGAAGTAACATTCCAAGGGAGATAGCTCATGGAGCCCGGGTCACTTTAATCTGAGCTGGGCAAAGCACTAGAGGATATCTTGTTGGCAGGAGAATAAGTCCTAGATGATTGTACTGGCCTTTATCACCCACTCCATCTCAATCTGGCATTCCAGTCCTGGACAGTATTGGATACGTACACACATTCCATGCAGAAAGAAGAAGGAAAATAGGAAATGTCCAAGCTTCAGGTGTGACTTGACCTTATGTAAACATGAGCCTGCTGGCTCTGCAGAACAGGCGCAGTTCTCGGCGAGGGATCTGAGCTCTCCTAGGCTCACACATCATCAGCAAACTCATTAGCTAAACTGTAAAGGCAGAACCAAATTGTTCTCCCCTTTCATTTCTGCCAATTCTAATGCCTCTGGTGCACCTACACAGCTGTAATTGAACACAGACCTGGGAGGCAATTGGCAGTGCAGTCGTAATTCAGAGCTAAATTCAGCTGACAGCCCTGGTCCAGGTAAGTAGGAGACGAGATACTGGCTTGATTCCCAAAGCTCCCAGCAGAGTGGCAAGCTATCTCCTAGCTATTATTTTTTTAAATGTTAGGATTCTATGAGAAAATCTCAAGTATTAATAGACATAGGACCTACCCATATAATTTTTAGAAAATCAGCTACGCAAGCTTTAAGGGAAGGCAGTGAACGAATTGGCTGCTTGACATTAGAAATGTGCCTGATAGAGTTTCCAAGTTAGGGCCATATTCAGTATGGAAACAGTCCCAGCTTTTCCACTCTCCCTGGTTTAGTGGATTAGCTTGGTATGAACCATTGTGTTGCTATACTTGCAGGAGTAGCAAGTAGGGTCTGTGGTAGAAAAAGAAAATGAATAGATTCTATGTGTTTATTCTTTCAGTTTATTCAAAAGAGATTTAAAATTGATGGGAGCTAGTACCCATAAACATAAACAGATTCTCCGAGGTGTTGCAAGTAACACAACCTTATTGTCTAAGCCTGTTACACAACCTTATCAGCCTTGTGGTTCGCCACTAAACTGTACCATAACTGTTTTGCAACGCCATCTAGTGCCACATGGGGATGCCTCAGAGGCACTCAGAATACTGCTTTTCTCTGGTTCTATCGCCCTGAATTGAACAGCCAATGGCTTTGCAAGGAGAAGAAATGTTTGCATGTAACAGCACTGACAATTAGACCAACAGATAGGAGAGGAGTTTTTGATCCACGGGATCTGACCTGCTAGTTTATTCTAAATGAAAAAAAAATTTCACTGAAGCAATAACTGATTCCCAGGCACTATTGAAGTTGGGGGTTTCACTCACAGTCCTAGCCCAGCTTCAGGTCTTGGTGTGAGGCTTCGTGATGTACTAATGTCCCTCTGCTATTAATATCAGTGAAAAAAACCTGCTGCATAGCAAGCTTCCAAGATTTATGAACCTCTGCGGAACGAAAAGGGAAAAGAGTGATGCAAGATCACAGAAAAACCAATAACCTCCTTCTGTAATCTTTAGCCAGCTAGAAATCCACAAATAATTTTTTCCCCATGTTTTTTCAAACATTAATATTTTGGAAAGTGTTGAATTTATTGTTGGATTTTTTTTACTTCGGAACTGATTTTTTTTCTCTACTTACAAAAAAAAAATGAAAACCTTATGCTTGAAGAATATTATGATTATGAGGAACGATGAAGCCCTTATTATCCTGTGACAAGTTTGTAACTAAATTCTCCCTCTTTCTAATGATATTTTTTACTCTGGTTCTTCATTTGCCATTCTTGTACAGCACATAACAAGAAGTTACTTTGCATCTACCAAATTCTTCCCATCCTGTCCCTTTTAAGGATTCTGGCTGTTTCACAGTGCAAAGGTTTGGTGGTGTGTTTTTTGCACTGAACAGAAAGTTTTGGAGCAATCCCTTAATCCAAAACAGACGTCTCTTTGCTCATCCTTCTCTCTAGCCGACTCTACAGCCAGAGGGCTGTGTGATTAAGGAATACGCAGCACACAGTGCAGGCCAAACTCACCCGTAGGGGGAAAGATGGTACTTAAAACTTTTAAAACTTTCCACTCCATGTGTACATGGGGCTAAAATAAACACATGCAGACTGGGGAAGTTCTCCATCATCCTGGTGCCCTCTAGGAGGCAGCCTGTGGTTTGAACAGAAGCTATGAGGGGACGTGCGATGCAGCAATAACTAGAAGCCCAGTTTGTGTGATAAGCCTGTTTTACTCGTAAAATCTCTGACCACAGATCCATGTCTGTAGAAGGTAAGTTTCCTCTCTGTTATTCCAGGAAGCAAATGTAATAACACACTATCTGACAGGTCAGAAATACATGTGTCTAGGCATTGCGACGTGTTTTTATTAGAATCGAGTGAGACAATGCAGAACAATGCCATGGTGCCTTCATTTAGTACGTTCACTGAGCCATCTCAGGCCAGTGTTTATATGAGGATCTGTACAGACTCATATAAATACAATCCTCAGTCCCTGTCGCGCCATTCACAAAGCAGATATTGTAGCAATGCTGGAGGTTTTTTCCTGTTTCACACATTGTGGCCTATCTTGGAGGATAATGTTGTCTATATCTATTATTTCCTATTTGAGATCGTAAACTGGAAGCTGACATTTAGCAATATGTAAGCCTTTGCAAGGCACTTCTGAAATAGTGCCTATGCCTCATGACAGCCTTTCATTAGCCACAGTTTGCAAATATGGAAACAAAGACTGTAGGAAATTTCAGTGGTTTGATCTGTCACTCCTTCTATTTGGAACAGATTTCAACAATGTCAGCTTCTACTCCCTATTAGTCTGCATAGGACATGGACTCAGACCTGCTGTTCTTGAAAGTGGGTTTATCACTCATTAGCTCTTCTAGTCGATGAAACTATGCAGAAGGGGGGGGGGGAATACATGGACAAATAAGGGGATGATCCTGCATTCTTGTGTATTACCCTGAAGAGCTTCCTAAGGATATGACACAAGTTCTATAATTTTAATTCTAAAATGCATGGCCTATAAATTCCCATAATGCCATGTTAAAGCAGCCAGTCTTAGGACAATGTGTTTTTTTAACTCTGGAATGTATGATTCATTGTTTAAAATGTATTTTTTCTGTTGCTGCTACTAGTGGGCCTCTCATCACCTCATTTGTGTATTTCAGCCTTTTCTATCCTTAGTGACAAAAGATAGGATTCCTATTAGTGCAGCTTTTCCATCCCATAAAATGCTACAGTGTTAGCTGTGAGTTTGTTGAAAAACCCAAAACTGTCCTGCTCCCATTTACTGAGCATGTTGATGGATAGCAATGACTATGTAGCCCTGATGTCAGGGAACGTTTCTATAGTTTAGCAAGCCTGGCAGGCAGCTGTGCATATAAAAGGACAACTAAAAAGAATGAAGATCCAGTATCACATTAGGAAAGCAGCAGGGAGAGGAGAGGGCTGGCTTCAAAACCAAGCAGCGAGAGGACTGAGAGAGCATGGACTTGCCTACCAGAGCATAAACACACTGGCTGGTGGAAGGATGGAGGATACAAATTGCAACTCACCACTAAACTTTCCCTTCTCAGCATTTTCCTTTCTACCTTGACCATGGCTGAGAAGCTTTTTCCTTTGGTTTCAAAAAGAGCTCTATATGCACTACTGTTCTAACTCTTCACACATGCCATTGTTTCTGAATGTGTTGTCATCTCTCCTATTCTTCCATAGGATGTGACCTCCTTTTTCTTTTCTCTCCACCTGCCCTGACTGGGGTGATTGGAGTTTAAACTTGCCTATGAATGACTGCATTGCTGCCTTAGCCCATTTCATTTCCACTTCAGCAGTGGCTGGATCTTAAATCATTGCCTGCAGCGCCAGATGTCAGCATGACATATTCGAGTTGGCAATGACATTCCTGGACATGAGCAACCTGACTCTTCAAGTTCAGAGTTTGAGTCCCAGCTATTAGAAAATTAAAAGCTCTGATGAGGAAGGGAAGGAGCATGTTGGAGAGCTGGTGTGAAGCAGCTGACTTCAGAAAGAGCTTAAATTTTTTTGGACCAGGTATTGGACCTTGGAGCCTGTATTGATCTTCGTGGAGATCATATAGGTCCAAAGAAGGATTAGAGTCAAGGATGAGGACAAGGACTGTGTACTGTCCTATATGAATTCCAGATGTAAGCAGAGAAGCTACATCCACAGCCTTCCTCTTGAGCTCAAACATCGCAGACATCTTCCTACAAAGCAGGCATGGCACGCTGCATTGCAGGTGTCCTCTGTACAGTAACAGCTTGTTATATTTTCCTCAGTTTCTACATAACGTTTCCTACATCTGAACGTTATGTAGATGGCTGTGTGAGAGAACCCGTTACCCCAGGGAGTGCTGTAATATGTAAGATACTGGGATGGGTTCTGTCAATGTCTGTGGAGCTCTGTGGTCCCAGATGGTTTGAGAGGAGAGAATTTTGGTTTGTCCTCAAAACCAGAGCAGGAAGAAGGAATTTCTAGGTACACTATGTTACAATATGCAGCCTTGGTGGCCACGGAGAATTTTTCAGACACAAAGATTCTCTAATTAAAGGTGGGATAGTTTGAGGATTATGATTCCAGCTTATTTGAAAGACCATGAGAGAACAAAGCTAACTGTTAAAAAAATCCCCAAAATATCAACAGGAGCAGAACTGTTCAGGGGAGAGAGTAAAAATGCAGTGGATACTTATGATCAGCCACTGCATAGGTTCAAGCTGAAGGAAGGAAGAAGGAAATGGAAAGCCTGCAAGGGATATCCATCCCTACAACTCTTGAAACTGTCAGAATTCAATAGCACTCTGCAAGCAGTGAGGTAAATTGAGTACCTTCATTGAGTTAACACTGGATATGTGGCATAATCTACTACTGATGATGGAAAATACAGCTACTTGATTTACCAAGGACAGAAAAAGTGAAAGTCCTCTGTGATGTTTTCTTTGGGTTCTGACTGCCTTCATCAGAATATTTGCAGATATATTCTGATGAACAAACGCTTACAGACATCATCCACCTCCAGTGCTATTCCTCTGTCAGTTGAAACAGATGCAAGAGAGTTCCCAAGCATTCATAAGACTTAGTGTTTATAAAGAGATTGTAAGAGGCAAATGGGAAGGCTACAGAAGGCCAGTAAGCAATAATCGAAGAAGATTCTGTGGCTTCTCTTTAAAGGAATACTTTGAAAGCTTCTCCTCTTTGGAGGAGTCACTAAAGACACATATTTACAGCCCAAAACTCCCAGTTTGGGAGAGTATCAGTTAGAACCTTGGCAATGCAAGTGAGAATGAACAAGAAGAGAGTAGCTTCATTGAACTTGTGCACTGTTCAATTGAACTGATGAACTAAGTCAGACATATCTGAGAATCTCTTTCATTTTACTAGATCTTTTTCAGGGCAAGGGTGAGTTGTGGAGGAAATGGAACCATCCCTTGAATCACGACATCTTATAGAAAATCCAACCTTTCTTTTGGTTTACTACCTGGGTAAAAAGTTTATTTATATGAAAAGCTGGATTGCTTTGTGAACTACTTCAGCAGGCCAAGCCAAGTTGGTCTTCCAGCACCATGAATTTATGTCCTTGCTGTGGCTTCCTGCCAGCATCCTCTTCATTGAACTGTATTTACATTAGCACTGTAAAACATTACTTCATTCAAGTGTCTGAAGTGAAGCACTCACTCACTCCATGCACTTTGTCCTCAGCTGTTGCCAGCTGGTGAGAAGGTTGCCTTTCCCAGCTGGGCCCTGCCATTCTGAATGTAATGAGAATTAAATGATGAGAAATAAATGATTCACTGGGACTGCTCAGGTTCCAGTTTCAGTTTTAGTTGTCATATATAAATGCAAAATACTGGACAATTAATTTCTTCAATTAAGATTGAAAGATAAATTCTTTGTTTGAAAGACAAATGCCTTCAGCAGGCATTGCTCTTGGCATCAGATCTTGGCATCCTTCAGTCTATGTACTGGTAAAGCAATCTGATGGTTTCACTGCATTTCAGTTTGTTTTTTTCTTCTGTAACTTTCAAAGCCATTTAGGAAGGGGAAGTGTTTTCATCTTATGGAAGGCAGAAGTGGCAGGAGAAAGAGGCAGATCATATTGTCTAACCTGGTGTAGCTCATGTAACCCCATGTGAAGCTTCTCTAGTCTGCTGAATCAATGGGATGGTCCCAAGGTCTCTTACTGACAGAACTAAGACAACTTCTATAGGAATAAAAGATAAAGAAGGTTTGACTCTCCTTAGTGTGCTCTAGTGCACAGGCTGTATTACTTCTGAATAAACACTTCAGAATGGAGTTGTTGTCATATGTTCTTCTACATGTTCTAAAAGGGCTTGCCAAAGGGGAAGCTTTGCTTTCTCTATTTCAAGATGAAGTTTAGATTTGTTAAATAGTTTGGAAATGAGATTTCTCATGGAGGTGTCCCTGTTTTGGAACACGTAACTATATCAGTGTTAACATGCAGACTGTGGTATCACAAAGCTTCTCACACAATAATCAATTTCTGGTTTAAAACACAGATCTGCATGTCAGGAGACTGCATTTCACTTTCTGGCTTAGAGGTCCTTGCTCTGAAAAGGGCAATAGCACTTACTGTTCAACACCAGAGTGTCAGGGCTGTGTCAAGTCCTTAAGATGCTTGAATAGAAAGTTTGAAGGAGCTAGTAAATACTGCTATCTCTCTTAGTGATATTGTTTCAATTTTATTCCTTCCTCATTCTTAACTTGCTCAGAGTTTATCTTCAGTCTGTGGAAACCACAACCAGAGAATAAGGAAATGTTTTCGTGGCTTTGTGGGAGGCAAGGGAAGAAAGTATGTTCTGGGGCTGTAAGGATGGTCAGCTATGACAACTATGGGCACTACCTTCTTCCCTAGGGGTAAAAAAAACCCCAAACAAACAAAAGTAAGTTTCTCTATTATTGTTGTGGTACCTACCAGTGGAGCATTGATATTCATCAAGGTGTCTTTACAACACCTTTAGATTTGAAAGAAAAATTAAGATAAATTAATGGTAAATTGTTGTTTTAAATTTGCTGTATGGGTGTTTGCATCTTCATGGGAAGAAACTGTTTCCACAGGTCAAAACCACTGGACAACTGCAGTCTTTCCTGGAGGTACCTCACAGAGGTGAACCTCACCTTTCACTCCTGGGCATACAGGCAGCTGCTGCCCTCTCTTATGTTCAAACAGCTTCCAAGTGCTGTGAGCCTGTTTGGGGGTGACTCTACCTCACTGAAGCAGGTCTCAGTTTCTGAATCTTAAACACACTAGCTCTCTCACACGCTGGCAGAAAATACATCCTGCCCTCCATGTTACCTGATACGCCACTGGAAGGATTGTCTTGGAGAAAGTGCAGGTGACACCTGTGGAGATGCATTTAAACTTGCCTGGGAACTTCGCTACTTTTCTTATGAAGAATATATTGACTACTTTTGTCTACAGGGTCATGGCTGGTCAGCAATGAAGAAACATTAAAGACTCTGGAAGTCCATTTTGGATCTGTCAAAGACTGTGAGCACATCTATTTATTTATTCTTCCCTCCCCTCTCTTTGGTGTAGATTAGAGGTAAAATTCTCCAGGGAGTGGATTCCCTATTAATTCCCTAATTCATTAAGATTTCCTATACCTCCCAGTATGCAGAGTCTGGGATTACCACATGAAGGGCATCCTGCTATTTTTGCCTCTGGTCCAGTCCCTTTGAAGGGACCCTGGAACACTTCACAATGGTGCAGATTTATGAGGACTGCGCAGCCTGCCAGAGCCTTTCTGACATACTCCTGTAAACTAATTATGGGAAACTGCCCCAGGCCTCTGTCATTAAAAATACATTCTTAGCATTTCATGAACAAAGCTTGGTTTCCTCCTTCTGTTCCTATAGGATA
Source organism: Chiroxiphia lanceolata (assembly GCF_009829145.1). Lineage (NCBI taxonomy): Eukaryota > Metazoa > Chordata > Aves > Passeriformes > Pipridae > Chiroxiphia > Chiroxiphia lanceolata. Next base: position 97,914,339 of record NC_045638.1, on the reverse strand, counting down.
TGATCCATTTCCTGACAGATGTTTATTCTAAAACATAAGCGATTGTTGCTGAGGAAAGTAAGTGAAAAATAATGTGTCACCTAGGATGAGTCACAATGTGAATCCTGAAATCCCAGCATGATCTGAACTTCTCCAATGCCCAAGAAAATTGCTTTTTGAGATTTTTAGTTGTTTAAATTCATCTAATTAGAGACTGGGCACTTTGAATTCTGTAGTTTGTTGTCAAGCCTTCCTTTTCAAAACTGCCTTAGCATGGCTTTTGACCAAAATCCATTACCCACCCACTGGCTATTTGGGCACCTGAACAAAACGAGTCTATCCATCCAACTGCTTGCGCCTTGCTGGCTCTTAGATGCTACAACACAGAGTGCCAGGACAGGCAGACAGATATAGAATAAACAAGAATGGTTGTTGGCAGGAGTGGAGCTCTGGCTCATGAGGGCAGATAAACACAACGTGTCTTGGCTGACTGAGTTGCATGTGTGATCCCAGGCCCTGGAGAGCAGGGCAGGCTGTGTGCGCATGGGCTGTGTGGGCCTGGAGCTGATTCAGAGGTTCCACATGCAAATGTAGATGTTACTGTTGTGCATATCATAAACAATGCCCTTGGAAACACTTGTTCCCTGTCTAGGCAAGAGCCACTGGGACAACGTGGAATACAGAGACCAAATTCAATTCACCCCTGTGGAGGAGACTGAGGCACCTTCTGGTTCAGACAGGTGATGAGGTTATCACCACTTACCTTATTATCTCAGGCCAATTGAGCTGCCAGAACTAGGTGTGCTTCAGATTGTCTAAACTGCTAATTACTGTAACATAACTCAAACCTCAGTGAAAGGCCTGACATTTGTCAAGTCATTCACCTGAGCTGTAACTTAAACTTGCATTTTGCCAGTGAGCAGGGTACTTGTAAGCACTTCAGCTTGTTGCTGCTGTTGCATGTGGAGGGTATCAGCTGAGGTCCTAGTTCCTGTTGGGACCTGAACTCCTGTGTGTGTTTCAGATGCAATATGTATGTGCACAGTACTCACATAGATCTTGATTTTAAAGGAGCTGAAAATTCCAGGGTGGAGTTCTTCCCAAGGCTTTCAGTTTGTGTATAGGTCAAGCGCCAGATGATTTGCTACAGCACAAGGCTTTGAACTGATCCCTGAAATTCTACAGCCATTCTCCTGCTATAAGCTTTTGAGCTGCCAAGTTAAGTGCACTGGGAAAAATAATATGCAGAAGGATGTCCATATTTTTCATCTGTAAATTCTTAAGACCAAAGATTCCAGAGGAATGGATATATCTGTTTTGTGATAGTATTATTGCTTAAGTTCTGATATAAATTAACCCCTCCTTTTCCCATTCTTGGTTTTTTTTTTTTTTTTGATGAGAGGAGAGTTGGTTGGCTGGTTTTGGGGGAGTTTTTGTTTGGTTTTTTTTTTGGTTGCGTGTGTGGTTTTTTGGTTTGGTTTGGGTTTTTTGGCTTTTTTTTGGTAGTTTGGTTTGTTTTTTTTGTTTTTTGCTTTTAATCTCTTACAAGGGATCCAGGTTAGTAATGGAGGCTGGGCCACAACAGGATGTTTACCATGAGGTCTTCTGCTACATAGATAATTTTTTTCCCCCTGCAAATCATGGGTCTGAAATTCTTCCTCAGAGGGAGATCAGAACAGGAAGAGAATCTGAAGACCCTCCTCCCCCTGGACAGAAGGGGAGATGAGGTCTTCTGTGGGGTGAAGATTTGCGGAGGCAGAAGGCCTTTACAAATGCTGCTGGAGATGACGAAGCTGCAGAGGCGTCAGAGAGAAAAAGGATATTGAGAGATAAGGTTAAGGGACATGCAGGAAACTACTGGTGCATGTCTATACCAACTGCAGTGAGTCAGAGAAGAATTGCAGGGTTCTATTCCTGTATCTCATCCCATGAAGAATTGTGCAGTCAGGGAGAGCCCCTTCCTAACATGGATGGTGCGTAACTGATTTCCATTAGCTGAAGCTCTGGCTATTGACCTGATAATTTTCTACTCATTCTTTACATTGGCGTAAATGATTAAAAAAATAGGGGAGTGGAGAACCAGGGTGTGAGTCTCTGGAAATACTGGAGAAGCAACACAGCACAACCTCCATTTTGAAATGGGTATGGGTGAGGCAGTAATTGAGATGTGCAGGGTGAGGAATGATTTGGTCAAGCAAAGAATTGGTGTAATTAGCTGTCTGTTTATGCATATGGCTCTTCTGGCTATTTTTCCTTTTCTCAGCAGCATAGTTTGGATCTGAGCCTATTCCAGACAACTCTGACTTTCCTCTTCCTAATTTCCCATAGTAAGGGTTGAATAAAATCAAATGCTAAACAAACTGTGGGCTCAAACTTTCCTTTAGAAGTTAGAGGAAACCCCCCCCCCCCAATTTCCTAGACTATTCCAGCCTGTTTTGTGAAAGATTCTCAGTCTTTCCTTGTGAAAGCTGATGGATGGCTCCAGCAGGGGAGCCAGCGAACTCCCACAGAAGAATGGGGCAGAGGTATTTGCATCCCTGTGATTTTTCTGGAAGGGGAAAATGAAGGAAGGAGGTAGGCTGCTTTGCAGCTGGAGTCCACCACAGTGTGAAACAATGCCAAACAAAAAACTCAGCTCAGAGCCCAGAAAAAAAATAAGGGATTTTGATGGCCTTTGGTCTGGCTGATAAACAAGCTACAGGGGCTCCATTCTGCTACAAGCCTTTTGATTAACCATACCCTCCAAACACATTACCTGCAAATAAACATAAACCAGACCTACACTAGCTGAGGCTGAAAAGCTGCGCAAGCACCATCCTCTGTGGACTTATCTTTTATTTATTTATTTATTTTTGCTACAAAGTCATGTGATAACAACAGTTACTGTCTCCTGTTCCGGAGCTGGTGCAGCACACATCAGCTGGAAGGCCATTTCCACCATGTTCCTTTGCACAGCATGGACCTGCTTTTTTACTACACCCTTGCTTCTCAGGGTCTGTGTTTGTGTGTGCAATCTGATGTCATTCTGTTGCTGCTTCATCAGCAGGAGACAAAAGCATTTTAGTGCCACTAAAGCTTATGAACCACAGGCTCCTCCACTCCAGCTTGTCCGTTGACTTCTATCCAGAGACAGGGGAAGAGCTGTCTTATTAATGACTTTTTTGTGAAAGCATGAGTTAATGTGGCACTGACTTTTTCAGCCCTTTCCATCTACTTCCACTCCAGAAGAAACCAAAGGTAGAAATGATATATTTGGTCTCACCTAATAAATCACTGGCAGTATGGAATAACTCCTACTACTCTAATGCCGGTATTTATTTTGTTGTATTTCTTGCAGTGTAAGTGCTCTCCCTTCCTTGTAGGTCTATTTCACACCCTGACAGACTCCACTATCTTATGTCAGTACAATGTAGACGAACAAGAAAGAGTCACTGTAGGAGCAACAAGAGTGATAAGAGGCTTAGGGAACATGAACTGTGAGTAAAGGCCGAGAGAATCCGTTTTGTTTAGTCTAGAAAAAAAGAACATGGCAGGAGCAGAGTGGGAAATATGAGTGTTCAGACATTTTCAAGAATTTTGAAGATAGGACAGTGATCAAACCTGCAGGTCAAGATGGGGTAAAGCAGGGAGATATTGGCCTAAGTTCAGTAAAGAAAGAAGACTTACGTTAGCTCTCTAAGAAAGGTAGAAAAAAAAGCCCAAAATCTTTCTAGCTGAAAGAATAGTTGAGCAATGGCTGTCTAGGGATTATAAACTTATTGCTCTCAGGAGGTTCATAAGAAGCCTGGATAGGTGAAAACTGTAGAAAGGGGATCCCAAAATTTCACTGCCTTTCCGTGGTAACTTTTGTGTATCAGCACCAAAACAAATTCTGTTTAGTTTTGACTAGATTCAGCTGCTTGCAACCATCTGTCTTTTCATTTGCCCTCCCTGCCCCCCTTCCTTCCAACGTTTAGATGTTTTCCTGTATCTTCCTCTCGACCCATTTCGTATTGCCAGATCAAAACACTGAGTGGTTGTAGATCCAAATTATCCTGTTCCTGTACCTCATCAAATTTGAACACTATTTTTGTAGAGTAGCAAAGCTCAGCATTTAGCTCTTCTTTTGTATGGCATCTAGCATAGCAAGATTCTTTTCCGTTACTGGAATCCCAAATGATCACAGAATAAGCTGAGTTGGAAAAGATCCACAAGGGTCATTGAGTCCAACATCTGGTCCTCCACAGGACCACTCCAAGAATCACACCATGTGCCCGAGAGCATTGTCCAAACACTTCTTGAACTCTGTCAGGCTTGGTGCTGTGACCACTTCCTTGGAGAACCTGTTCCACTGCCCAGCCACCCTCTGGGTGAAGAACTTTTTTCTAATATTCAACCTAATCCTCCCCTAACACAACTTCAGGTCCTTCCCGTGGGTCCTGTCACTGGTCACAGGAGTGAAGGGGTCAGCACCCGCCCCTCTGCTTCCCCTCATGAGGTCTCCCCTCTGTCTCCTCCAAGCTGAACAGATCAAGTGAGCTCAGCTACTCCTCATACAGCTTCCCCTCAAGGCCCTTCACTATCTTTGTATTCCTCCTTTGGACATTCTCTAAAAACTTTATATCTTTCTTATATTGTGGTACCCAAAACTGCACAAAGGACTTGAGGTGAGGCCACACCAGTGCACAACAGAGCAGGAAAATGCTGCAGGAGAAATAGTACATATAATACGAAGAATTGCAATTATCACTCTTCTGCAAATAACTCAGTTCTATCGGTGGCTGCAGTTAAGCACTAAAGAAAGAGTGGGATATTTCATCCAGTGTTGAACTGGATGAAATATTACCTCTTAGCTATGGTAGGATAACTGCAATATGGAAGGTACAGTATGTTTCAGTTGCAGGGTCCAGGACCGATTGTGTAATGCTTCATGACAAACACATTTGATGTTTTATACGCATTCACCGGGGAGCAGCAAATCAGCAGTAAGGTCTTATACTTTGAAAGAATACACTGTGCTACACACATTTTTACATCTTTGAACTAGCATAACTAGTTGTTTTGAAAGAAATCAACTGAAGACATATGATGCAACCAGACCTTGTGTGTCAGCTATGTATGTTAGCTGCCTAATGAGGCAGGACCAACACTGTAATATTGTGTGAGAGCAGCCCCTGACCCTGAATGAAACAGACTGGAGGCAAAAGGAGAAGAAATGAGTGTTAAATCATATGTCCTGCTTAACTACTCAGTGTCTTTGAGCAAGCTACAATCATCCTGTGCTTGACTTTCTGGAGGCATTACTGTCCCTGATGAGGAAGAAGAGGCTGAGTTCCTCCTCTGTCTGTACAGGACCACATGCTGCTTCTGCATTAACATCCTGATTTACAGCCCACTGAGAGTCATGTAGGACAGCAGAAAATGCAGCCAAGGTTTCCTGTGGAGAAGCTGGCAGCCCTCAGGAACCCCCTCCAGGTCCATCTTGCTCCCTGTCTGTAGCCAGGCAGCCAGCCCAGAGTCCCCCTAACAGCCCCTCACTCCTTAGTCTGTGGCTGTGACCCTCCCATCATCCTGAGCATTGACTGTCCTGGGGCTGCAGCTTTTCTGGGAGCACTGCAGCCCAACAGGCATTGGAACAATCCCTTCAAGGGAGCAGTGTCTGCCTGAGGAGTGTGTGTGTTGAGCTCTTGAAACATCTCTGTGTCCAAAGCCAATATCTTCAAGCTAAGGGAAATCAGAAGTTAAGGGTTGCTTGTAAAGGTTAAATTGTGACATTTTTAAAGGGCACTGAGTCTCAGTCAGTGCATGCTTTGGCAGTGTGTCCAGTCTGTTACAACCATATTGTGCCATCCCTGGGAGGCTGTGGGAAAAGGCAGCAGCTCACTCCTGCCCCTAACTCTGCTGGCCACCACACAGCCCACCCTGCTGGAAGGGGCAGGGGGAAAAGGACCTCCAGGTATGACCTGGGCTTCAGCACCACAATTGGATAAAGTTAGTATAAACCTTCTTCTCAATCAATTTCTGTCAGAGCTAGTGGCAGGAGATGCAAAGAAGATGAAGAAAACATCAAGCTCCTTACCTCAATGTATGTAGGCATTGTTTGGAGGTAATGGAGAGTCAGGACCAATGATCTACATGGAGATTTCCATGGGAAAGTATCTGGCATCAGGTGATAGCTGCTTCACTTGGATTGAACAGCCTCTGCCCAACTCGTCATTTTGTAAAAATAAAAAAGATTTGGTGGAGTGTTTGGTTTTGAGGTTAATGTGTAGAAAATGTGGGGAACGTACCCTTTTTAAATAATTTAAACCTGAACATGTTGCCTCTTTCCTCTCTCCATTTTCCAGAGTTCCCAGAGGTATAAGCCCTTCTATGATGCTTCCTCCTCCACTTGGTGTTTCCCCCCACCACTGATGTACCTACCAGCTGCCATGCAATTATGCTGCTTTTCAGGCTTTTCAGTCAGTGAGGCAATAAGAAGAAATTGGCATTTAAATTACCCCGTAGGATGTTGATGACATTTTCCCCTACTGTGTTTTAGACCATGCTGGCTCAAGCCATCTTGTATCTACCCAAAGTTATTGCAGACAAGGCAAGCTTTGATCTTTCCAAAAGTGCAGAAGTGTACGTCTGCTGTAATGTGATGTCTCTCCTATTATTGCTGAGCCTGGAACAGAATAACATCTTATAGAGGGCTTTGGAGTTTAGACTACAGCCCATTTATTTATTTTGCTGGAGCACTGTCCCATAAGGAAAATCCTAGGCTGGGTTTAAAGAGCCAGACAATGGAGCAGCCGTCACATTTAGATGTTGCTTTTGGAACAATACCCTAATGCTACATCACTTTGCTCTGCTGGGTTCTGCTTCTACTTGTCAGTAGCAGAAATCACAAAATCAGAATTAGTGAAAGGGCTTTAGTGATGTTTAGTGCAAAGCATGTTGAAAATCAAAACACCAAGCTCAACTCTGCTGAAAAAGCAGCTCTCTGGTTCCTAGGTTTCTTCTTGACCAGCGGGTAGAGGCATTACCTCACACTCAGTATGGAATCAGGCAATGGACTGTGTGTTTCAGACTTTTGCAAGAAAATAGTAATGTTACACTTAGAGTAAATATTAAGAGTGCCAAATGTATGTCAAAAATCTAGACCATTTACTACCATGGAAAGGGGCTTGAGATTCCCAGCATTTATAGAAAAGAAAAAGAGACATGTCTAGTCTTACTGTCTGTGAAAATAATCTTAGAACATTTTTGGAGTCTGCAGATAGCCCAAAATAAGAACCTAAAGCTGTAGGACTTGCTGTATTTACAGCCTACTGATTTTTAATGATAAAATGAAAAAAAAAATAGTATTTTTCACCAATATATTCTGTTGAAAAAAAAAGTTATCAACAGTTTTTAGTAAAAAATTTTTATATTGTTTTGCTTGCTCTATTGCCAAGCTCCTCCTCCTGCTCCCAGTTTTTAAAAATATGAAAGTGGTAAATATAAACAGGTAGAAGCAGCTGCATATTGGGAAGAGGCATGGGGTGAATAACTTTTTCATTTATTAAAAAAATATGGAAGCTATGATTGAAACTGGCAAACAAAAAATCCTGAAAAAACATTGGAAAGCAAACACTTGACATTTATTCTGTAAAGTGAGCTTTCAATTCTCATTAGCTTGATTAGAACAATTTATATAACAGTTTTGGTTTTGGCTTCCCTGTGATATTAAGCACCTCTTACAGATTGCTTAATACCTTAAACATCTTCAAGGACTTCCATGTCCCTTAAGCATCTCTGTTAAACTTCTAAATCTCACTTGCTCTCTTAAAATCAGTGACTTTTACAATGCAATTATGTGCAAGGATTTTGAAATCTGGAGTTGTGTATGCATATACCTGTATATATCTTTCCAAAACAGATACTAAGATACTGTGTAAAGGGGATTCTGTATTACATAGTAATTTCCTGATGAATCCATTGGCAATGTTAATACTTTTAAGGTTTGAGAACTACTTGAGATCTCTCTGTCACATCAGATTGCTGCAAAACCTTGGGATCTTGCCATGAAAATGATTAGTTTGACACGGATTTCATGCGTTTTTGCTAGTAATTACAGGAACAGGACATTTGGCAAGCTGGCATTTGATGGGGGCACAAGTATGACAGGTCAAGCAGGGTAACAGGAAATACTGGGAGCAGCTCTTTCAGCCAAGTTTGGTTTTTAAAGGACCAGGTCAGCAGTAACAGACCAAAAGCCTAAGTCTAAACCAGAACAGCCAAGACTGCTTGTGATACCCCACCTAATTGCTCAAATCTTTCTTACTTATTACCACTTTCAGTTTAAGCCCTGTGTTTATTATGAGTGTGTAAGGAGTTTCTGAGCCCTTGTGCTGTGTATGGACACAGAGCCCTGCATGTGTGCAACTGCTAAGATCCATTTAAAACTTACTTTGTGCACAGGGATATTCTATTGGATAACCTGAGAAATATCAGAACTAAAAACAAAACACACATGCTTGGGGGCAAAGCAAAGGCTGTGGATCCAACTGGGAGGCTGAAATTACTAACTTCTGAATGATTAACTGTGTGACCTTTGAAGAGCCTGTACTGTAGGAGCTTCATATCTTTGGGATTTTTGTGAGATACCAAGAGCGTAGGTCTGTGGTCTTTCTGCAGAATAATTCAAAGCTTGGAAACCTTACCTTTGGGGTAGACATATAAGAAGCTTAATCTATTCATTTCAGAAAAGAGAAGGTAAAGAGGTGGCTTGGTCAGAGCCCACAAGACTTTAGTGTGGTAGAAGGTTTCTGTGAACAAAGAACTCTTTTATGCAGCAGAGAGAGGCATAACAAACCCTGTGTCTGGAAGCTGCAGTGCAGTTTATACAGATGGGAACTGAGGTGCAAAATAATGGGCTTGAGGCAGAAATCACTGACAGAAATTCTATGCCTGGTGTTACACTGCGGATCAGACTGGGTCATCACAACCAGCACTCTTGGCTTTGAAATATGTATGCCTATGATTAACGTGATTCCCACATTATATGCACACATCAGCATTACATTTAGTCACTGAAGAACAGAGAGAACGCATTCAGTTAGCTCTGGGCTTTCTGCCTAAAGAGGGAAAATGAAGTGAGATTTTGTTTAAGGACAACTCTGGTAACTCTGAAAAACAACATGGAATTATTAGCATTTGGGCAGATTGAACAGGTTTTCAAAGCCCAGTACTTTGCAGAAAGATCTCTGTTCTCAGTGACCTGTGCAGAAAGAAGGCCAGAAGGAAGGCCTGTGCCTACCCTACTGGGGCTTAGTTGTGGTCCTAGAAAGCATAGGACATACTTAGATAAGCAAATCAGAGGTAGGCAGGGCTATACTAGAACCCTTTATTTCAGTAGGGATCTTGCATAAATAGAAAGGGGAATATCCTTTTGTCTGAGGATGGTCTTATTTTAAAAGGGTGGTATGGATGATGGTAATGGAAGGGAACTGCATCCTTTCCAGAGCAGCCCTGGTTTAAATGTTTCATTTTGTTGGAAAACTCCTAAGTTCTTGTAAGAACTTTATAAGAGTCACTTTAAAGTGTTCCTGACTCACATGATGGGAATTCATTCCATTGAAAAATCTAATTTTCAAAATGAAAAAACTATGATTTTCAAATGTAAAAACTGCACTTTCAAATCTCATTTAAGTATTCAGAGGGTATCAAAATGAAATTTGTTGGTGATTTCAGATAGAAAACATTTTAATAATAATTATGGTGCATGAGTAGTGTTTCATCCTTTGATGTTTATTCAGATTGGAAATACTTTGAAGTTGGTTATCTCAGAATAACAGAATCACAGCCTGGGTCAGGTTGGAAGGGACCACTGGGTTATCTGGTCCAACCTCCCTGCACAAGCAGGGCCACCCTAGAGCACATTGCACAGGATTGCATCCAGATGGTTCTTGAATATCTCCAGTGAGGAAGCACAGCCACCCACACAGTAAAGAAGTTCTTCCTCATGTTCAGGTGAAACTTCCTGTGCATCAGTTTCTGCCCATTCCCTCTTGTCCTGTTGCCTGGCACCACTGAGAAGAGCCTGGCTCCATCCTCTAGGTGCCCTCTCTTTAGGTGCAGGACTCTGAATTTGCCTCTGTTGAATTTCAGAAAGTTCCTCTCTGCCCTTGTCTCCAACGTGTTGAGGTCCTTCTGAAGGGCTGCACAGCCCTCTGGGGTATCAGCCACTCCTCCCAGCTTTGTGTTGTCAGCAAACTTGCTGAGGAGGCTTCTGTCCCTTCATCCAAGACATTGATGAATGGGACAAGAAAATCACTTCCTATACAGTCTTATTTTCTGCTACCATGGGGTGCATGTCACCCACACGTATAGACGAGTCCTTTCAATGCAGCTGCTTTGTTTTGCTTTTCCATTTTTTCCATCAGAGCACCCAGTTATTCCAGACCAACACTTGTATTTTTTGAACATTTCCTATCATCTGTCTCCAAGGTCCTCAGTTTAAGCAGAGTGCTGAGGCATGGATAATTGAACTCACTCATTTTGGGGTCCAGGTTGTTGTTGACTTCTCTTTCTCTTCTGTCTTGCAAACTTTCATTTTAAAAGATCACAATTTTCTTTGCCAAGTTGTGAAACTTGATTTTGGGTTTTTTCATCTGTTTTCCAGCCACCTTGCAAAGGAAGTATCATGTGGAGTCATGCTTTTGATGTCACCTAGGACTGTGGGTCTGCACTGTGCAGATCTGAAATAGCTGGTTTAGACCCTTTTCATTTTCATCTTGTTGCTTTTGGCAGGAAAAAAGGTGTTCAAAAGTAAGAAAATTTGTTCCCAGCTGATTTGAAAACTGAATGGCTCCCTGTTTGTTTTTTTCTTTTCTAAAAGTCCTTTACAAGGGACTGTTTTTTGAGGGCTTGTGATCACGTGTGTAGTTTGCTCTCTGTCTAGCCACAGCAATTTACCACTTACAAAAGAGTCTTTCAGCACCTGACCCTATATTCAGGGCAAGATCTGCAACCTTTAATTGTTTAATTAGCTGGTGCTAGCTTAAAAATATTTAACAGAGCTCTCTCAGGTAAGTAGGTTATTTCAGGAAGCATCCCCACAAATTATTTTCATTCCTTTTCCTTTGCTACTTTACCCAGCAGAAGGAAGCAAAGGTTGTGATCTTTGACAGTGATCAGCCCACCTTCAAAATACTTGCAAGTAGCCCTCATCTTCTCAACTAATGATATAAAAGCCTCTATCGGAACTCTCCTGTACAAGGCTGTTCGTGTCTGATGTGCTCTCTGCTGAGGAGGGGTGTGAGTGGTGGTGGCTAAAAGAAAAATGACCTGATATCTTTTCATTCCTTCTTTGTTTGTTTAGTGGTGAGTGGGCAACCCTTTCATCGGAAAACTTGTGCATTCTTTTCTATCCCATAAAAGTGTGGAGTCAAATATAATCCCAAGTTGGGTAGGAAGGTACTTTACCTACAGTAACAAACAGTACACGGAACAAAGGCTGCTTGTCCTGACTACCTCTGTCAAAAACAAAAGATGATGAGTAAAGGTGAAAGGTAGTACTTCTAAAATGTATCCTTTTAAACATCAATTAACTGCAGAAGGTGACACTGACATAATATGAGGTTTCATTTTATGTGTTTGCAGATTTTGACATGATGAGGAGAAAATTGAGCTCCTGAGAAGTTTTTCTTCTTTTAGAGACATTCAGACACTCGTGCTACAGGAAGATGAGTTAGCATTTGCCACCTTCATCGTGCTGCCAACTGACCTCTCCCAGTTTATTTCTGGTAGAATTTCCAATATTTTTAATACCATAATGCTGGCAGATAAAAGATTAAGAATAAACTGCCTCTATTCCTATCTTTTCTGTGAGAGATAAACAATAACGAACATGAAGTACATCAGCAGCATTTTTATGGAGCCACTTTTTAAACTGTAGCTTGCTTTTGAAGTCAGCAATGCACTTGGCTCAAATGATGAGATGCTGACATTAAACACTACTCAGCCAGAGCCAGTGTTAATATTTTCAATGCCTTATTAAAAAGGAAAGAATGTAAACTAATTCTACTTCTGTTATGATGAAGTTCCTTCATAACATCTGAGCAAAATCAAAGCTCTTTGAGGACTTAGGCAAAGTATAATTTTTCTGCTGTTTATTTGGGGCAGGGAGCAGTGAGGGAATGATTTTTAAAATGCTTACTGAGAGTCAGCTAATTTTCCTCATCCCTGTTTGAAAGTTTCCAAAAAAGGAGCATGAGGAAATCAGGTTGACTCCCATGGTCAACAGCAGCCAATGCCAATGAATACATGTACTGTTGGTTAGTGAAACTCATTATCCCTATGTGCCAAAACTGAGACAATGGAGACAAAAGTCACAGCCTTTCAACTCCAAATATATCACTGGGCTAAATTGCCTTACATGACTAAGAAAATAATCAATCAAAAGAAATTACTATGCAAGAGAAAAACCCTTCTTCTCTATCACCAGTCTCTTGTCCCCTCCTGCACCTGGCACTGGCTACCTAGTCAGTCTACAGGACACTTAACTGGGTGCTGTTATTTAGCTACAGGAAACACATAATTTCTGCAGCAGATGAGCACTAATGCATAAATTCTCATAACCTCACTGCAAAATATTGATATGTTAATCTATCCATTTTGCAGATTAAGAAAAGGGGCAATTGCTAGTGTGCCCCTTCAGCGTTACTGTCTGCCTTGAGTCCTACCCATGTCTGTATAGTAGACTGACATATGTCAATTCTAGCAGGCTCACCTGCCACGTGCCTGCTTTAGAGCCTGAACTGGTCTAACACCTCCACTCTGTGTTGCTAAAGTTGTACCCTGTGCAGCTCACACATTAGTTCACAGTGTGGTCGCTGTGTCACCCTCTGTTCTAGCTTCTAACCATGGCAAGCTGGTGGCTCTCAAACACTAGGGATGTTGCAATTCATCTGAAGAGGGTTCCTCAGATGAAAATCTGGAAATGAAGACTGCTGACTGAAAAGCAAGAACCAGACTGTCTCAGAACTAGACTATCTGATAAACTTCATTTTATGAGCTTGTTGGATCAAATAGGATAGATCAATACCATTCCATCACCACAGTTTATCATCTGGAATCCCTCTGTAGCTTACAGTGGCAGATCTTAAGAATGACAGTTCCTTTCCAAATGCTCTACAAAAAAATATTGGCTCCAGTTGGTGTTAAATAAATTAGCTTAAACAAAGTCAAACAGTTCAATGCTTTGCATTCCATAGAAGTTAATGAATATTTCTTGCAACTCTCTTTTTATTCTTTGGATGACACTGTCTTCCTGGAGGGTTGATAAGAATATGAAGTCTGTGAAGATAAAGCAGTGATTCTTGCTGTGACTCAGGAGAGAAGGAAGGCGAAACAGACCGTGAACTAGAATCAATGGGATGTATGAAGATTGCATACTTCTTGTCCAAGTATATTGGCTGCACAATTCTGTATCATGATCCAAGGTTATGCCTGGTACCAGCTCAGCTGTATTTCAGCCAGGTTTTCGCTGAAGAAAGGTGGACTTAAGGAATTTGTTCTATTCTATTTAGTCTCCACGTTCCAGGAGAAACCCGGTGCTGCCACAGCTGAGGAAATGGTATAATATACATATATGTTAAAAGAGATGAAAACCAAAAGAGAACTATGTACTCATGGTGAATAAGTAAGAAATTAAGAACATATTTCTGTTGTAAGAAACATTGAGGTACACACTATTCCTCTCTCCAGTTGAACAGTACCTCCATAAGCAAAGAAGTTGTACTAAAAAATACCTTTATCCATGTTCCTAACTCCTCCAATAAGAATCTAATTAGGTCCAAAGATTCACCAAACCTGGCTCTGCAAAGAGACAAAAGCAGTGAAGATGTGAGGAAAAAAAATCATTTTAGTAGTTTTTAAGCTACTGCCTTCCATACTTACAGTAGTGTATTCAATTCTCTGTTACAGTGGGAAAGGGAGATCATCTTGTCCCACCCTGGACATCACAGTCTAATCTGTTCTTTTTATTTAACTGGTCTCTTAGTTCAACAGCCAATTATATATTCACCAAGTTCTTGGTTTAAAATCATTCTTAGGCTTGTGGAATTTTTGCTGCCAACCTCAAGATTCCATCTACTTGTCTTTGCTAAAGACTTGTATCAGCTTAGACAAATTGCACTTGGCCAGATGGCAGTGCCCTTGCCCCTGGTAAACAGAGCTTTGCTACACAAACAGGCCTGGTGTCATGAGTGTGCTGCTCAGCAGAGGAGGTTTGAGCTAGCTGCAGTAAAATCTGTTGTCTTGATGTAAAAATCTTCTATGTGATAAGAATCTTCCCCATATGGATGAGGAAAATCTGTTCCTTCTTTCCTTTGCTGAGCATGTTGAGCTCTACAGATGTAAACCTGCCGATATGTGCTAAACACATCTGAGTATTTTCAGGCATTTCAGTGGTACTGTGAGTCAACAACATTGTGAAAGAACCTGTCAGAAGGTAGAGAAATTATCTTTGAGAAGCTGGAGGTATTTTTTTAAGAGCCAGAGGGAATGAAAAAAATCAAAATTTTGTCAGGAACAATTTTTTAAAACATTTAGTCCAATGATTTGCTAGATGTTAGATCTATTTGTTGAAATCTGTGTTCTATGTATTAGAAATAGCTGCACTGTATTTAGGTGAATATTTATAGAAAAGCTAAGCCCTGGTCCTAGAGCTTGTCTCTGCTTTTCTCTTTCTTAAAGCTTGCTATTTATATCATCTAACCATAGGATAGTTTGGCTTGCAAAACTGTGGCTGACCAAAGTCCTGAGGGCCTGCCACATGAAAGATGACTTCTCCACTGGTTAAACCCCATCAAAAACAGCTTTTCCACTGGATGTGCCGGGAAGCATCTCACTGAATAAATCATCTTTTCTAAAGAGAAAAAAGGTTTGTGGCATAATTCTGCTGACTACATTGAACTTCTGCCCCAGAAGGATTCTGGCCCTTGCCTCTCGCCTTTGCTGTTATAAACTCTTCTGCTTTTAATGAATAATTGAATCTTGATGAGTTTCTTCTAAGTAAGCTTACACAGCAGTAAGACTGCAGCAAGATTTTCTACATGGCAGCAAATCGGAAAGAATAAATAACTGCAGTATTTTTCATACAAGCAAAGAAAAGAAACCAATCATACTCTCTGTTTGAAAACCTTGGTAAGTTTAATGTGAAAAGCAGAGACCATATAGCTCCCATTTCAGAACATCAGAAATGTGAGATCCTCAAGTTCTTTTTGACAAGCTCTACCACTTTGGTAGCAAAAATTAGCATCATTTAAGGTAAAAGGCCATTGCCAGTTTCATCTGTGTCTTATAAACAGAAATTATCTAAAATTGGAATTTTACCGTCTTACCCATCCAACCACTGAGGTTTAGTGGAATGCTAAAATGAGCCATCCCATGTCTGTACTAGCAGAACAAAACCAAAATTGGTGAGGTTTGTGGCATCAAACTAAACCTGCCTCTCATAACAGAGATGAGAATAAACTGAAATCTTTTATCTGAGTCACAAACTGTGGTGGTTTACATGAGCAGGGACCAAAGGTCCAGTTGCCCACAGAAGGCAGAATGCAGCCACCCAGGTCAGAGTCTGGCCCCAACAGCAGAGTCGATTTCTTGTAGTTTCTGAAGAGAAAACTGGAATATCTCTCATGATCAGAAGGCTGTCTTTCTACTCAGAGAAACCCTAAGTGTTGACATCATGATAACAAGCTGTAACCATTACATCTGCAGAACAAGCTCTCTCCTTTGCCATTCACAGCAGGGCACTGTACCCAGCTCTTTGGGGAAGCAATAGCTTCATCCATAATTAGTGGCTGAGCGGCTACACACATAAAATGCTCTTGTGATATTCTCTCCTTTTATTAGTTCTTTTGCTGCAGAGACAAGCATAAGTGACCTTCAGGTTTCATTTGGATTTATTAATCTAATGACCACCTGTGGCCTCAGAATGACACTTGACATATATCACATGGCCATTTGATGACATCACTCTTTACTGAAGTTGGCCTATGTTTTTCATCTCCGTGTTCCAGATGAGTTTGCTTGGCCTCCATTGATCTCCCACCAAGAATGATATTTCTATTCAGGCTTTAGATAACCTTTCCAAACCCAACTCTCTTTCTGCTAATCTTTCAACTACTTGGAACATTCTTTTTTATCTTTTCTTTTCCCCCTCTATTAAATACACAGTTATTTTAAAGCTGAAATGTGGAAATGCCTCCATTAAAAGGATATATGTAAGAAAAACAAGGAAACAAGATTGGTTCAGTCACGCAAGCTGTAATTTAGTTTAGGGTCTCCTAGCTGAATTATCTATCTACCATACTTGAGGATGTGAACAAATAGATAACTGAAAGCACATGTGTTCTTGCAGAAAGTCTGACTCCATAAAAATGATGAAATTTGCATTTATGGTGTTTAAACAAGATAGTTTTTGACTGACCTTTGTCCACAGCACCTTGGAATGCTTTATGTCAGCTGTCTCTCTCTAGCAGTAATGCTCTGTCATTTTCTAATTAGATCTGTGCAACTGTTCACACTGGAACTAGAACTCAGCTCTAAGGTTGCAGCGGGATGTGTCTTCATTATCTATTTTTCTCATCTCATGACTCACGCTGAGTTACATTCTGCTTAAACAAATCAATATGGTTCTCACTATTGAGAGCAGAAGAGGGCAAATATCATGCTAGTCCATGTTGTTTTGTACAGTATCAGCAGGTTTTTATTGAGGAAACAGTATTATGTTGTTGAATATTTTTTGGTCTCTACAGGCCTTATTGTTCTGTGTTGGCTAGGGTGAATAAGAAAGTACTAAATCCTTTGAAGAGTTAGGAAATTACAGTAACTGGAAGAGTATGTACTCCACAGCTGGTGAAGAACCAGATGATCTTTTTTTTTAATTTTTACTGAAAGCACTGATTGACTTATGATGGTTTTACTGAGAAAAAAAAAAAAAAAAAAGGAACTTTCTTCTGTTTTCCTTCTTCTAGTTTCAAAACTATTGGAACATAACACTGCTCTTCCAGAGATCCACCAGCCCTGAACTGTTTCACTATATCACTGCCTAAATAGCTCACCACATTTGCATTATCTGAACATGCATCAGTTTCTTCCACTGTAAAATATTTTGATCTCTTAAGAAGACTTCCCTTTCTCTAAAGGTTGTGAACAACTTACAAACTTAGAGATCTGAGGCTGAAAAAATGAAGATCACACTGTAACTACTCAAAAAATTGATTATAGGTCTTCCGTTCTGACACTAATGCTGACAGGTGTCCAATAAGGCATATGTTTTCTTTCTTTTGCATGTACATTTCTCTGTGCTCTACACTGGGGCCCCTAAGTTTTTGCTCTGTTAAGTGATGAATTTGACACTGAAAAAAGGTCTTTCACACACACTAGTGAAGAATCGGGCTGGTGCACTAAGTGAAATTTGTGTTTGTGTTGCTATCTACCCTTAGGTAGAGCACACAGGTTGCAAATGGTACTTGCAAAAAAACCCCTATTTCATGATGTTTTTTGACGGCAGCCATGAGTTGAATGACTTTGGACTGCAGGTCCTTACAATGGGGATTCTTTCTGTGAGTCAGGTCAGAGGGAGAGAATCAGCCGGGGAGGTGGCAGAGGTATGAAATGTCTCCTTGTTCTCTACCAAGTCAGCTTTTTGGGAGGACAGCTGTCTTGAATATCTCAAAGCAAGAAATTGTAAGAGATCAGAGCTCAGCTCTAGACTTCATTACTCAGTTTTCTAGTGTGCTTGTGCCAAAGCAGAAGGTTTGGCTTGCTTGAAAGGAACATCCTCGTGGAATGGGGACACTTCTTTTAAATGAATGAAGCTGGATGGAGAAGAGTGGGGAAGACTGAGCGCAGAATTTATCCTGTTGCACATTTCACATGATGAAATTTCCCTTGCTGAAGCAAAACAAGCCAAAAGAAAAAAAAAAAAGGAAGGGAAAGAACTGAGGGTTTTTGTCGTAGAGCTGTGCTTCACATGCTGTGTTATGAAATGAACCGAACTGTATTCAGCAGACTTTAATTAACTTTTTATTAGGAGAAAAAATCAGCTCTACAATATAAAAGATTATTTAAAAAATGAAGTATCTTGGCTATTTTTCATCCCAAATGCACAAAGGAACAAGACTACCATACATTCCAGTGGCTTGAAATATTTCTATTGGAATAAAAAAGTGAAGTTAGTTTTGAGTCATGCAAGAAGACATCGACACATCCTTAGGTTTCATTGCTTTTATTGGAACTGAAATAAATAGAAATAATTTTATTCTGAAATTGTGAAGAAATTACAGCACCACGGTTTAGACCTTCGTGGTGAATTTCTGCTTTGGTGGAACATTTAGAACTAAGTTGCTAACTTCTTTAAAAAATCTTTAGCTGAATGAGACAAGTCTGTGAAGAAGAACGCTGATTTTGGGTTTAATATCAGCAGTATATCTGTCCATGTCAGAAATTACATAAATAAAGCAGGAAGCATGAACTTGAAGGCCCTCATCCTCTTGTTCCCACTGCTTAAAAAATTACTAACTTATTCTAACCTACTCTCATTCTAATTTCCTCTGGCAAATTTTCTCTGGTATGTTTTCTTAATATGATGTAAAAGGAGATTGGTTGATTGGTTGTTTTTCTTCTTCAGCTGAGTTAGTACTCTATCTTTTCTAACCCTAGTTTTCATCTTCATCTCGTAAACTTTTGAACCTGATGTATATCTCAAAGATAACTATTTCCCTTCAGGTTTTGTGCAACTTAGAAGAGAAAAAAGGTCCAAAGTAATGCCATTATGAAGGAGACACAGAAAGCAAGCAGTGTTTATTTTCACCAGCCATGCTATCTCTTATGCAGGAGTGTACACGAGGAGACCTTCCAAAGAGTGGAAATTGGCTTTTTTGTAGGGGAAAAGAATTGTGCAAAGTAGGGGAAAAGAATCTTACAAAGTCATTACACCAAGTAACTATTGTTTTTATAATTTTGGAGCAAAAGGAGTCAAACCATTTCGGAAAAACGCTAACGCCTTCCTCTGCACCAAGAAAAGGCAGAGTATAGCATTAAGCTAGTCCTTCTTTTGAGAGTTATATGCTTCTGTCTGAGAACTCACAGACTAAATTTTGTTCAAATTCAACTATTTTCTAGATTTGCAGAAAGAAGAATAAATAAGATGAAAAACATTGGAAGAAATCTTTAAAGGTGTAAATTTGACACAACTTCTTTCAGCTCTCAAAGAAACACAGCAAATAATCTGACATCCAAGATCCAGAGAGCAAAAATAGATAATCCAGTGCAAGCATGTCTTCTCTCACATTCAATTATTCTTGAAGACAGCAAATCTGTCTTTTTGAAGTCTGCTATTCCTGTGTATTTTTTATTAAGAAATAACATATTCCGAGAGCCATCTGAAATTTTTCTTAATGAAGCCAAGAGGAACACTGTGGGAAAAAATTGCTTAAGAAGACATGCATTTGGCCCAGTATTCGTAATTTATCACCATATCATATTTTCTAAAGATTGTTGTCCAGAATAAATCATAAATTTATGAAGTCCAGAACTGAATCCAAAAGGATTTTAATTCCATGGAATCACCATATTGCCAAGGGGCATATTTTTTATTCCACTCCATTAGCAAAGTCATTGCTTCTAAACCACAGTATTCGGTCTTTCTTCCTCAACACAAAAAGTACACAAACTTTTTTTGTCATTGTTAGAATACACATTTCAATCTTCCATGATCTAGTGTAGGTATAAGTATTTAATATTTTTACAGTAAAATAGTACATCAGAATATGGGTGGAAATTTTAGGTCATAAATATAGAAAAAGGTCCGTAGCTGAAGTCTAAAAGGTTAATACTTTAAATTCAGACACTTGTTGTTGGGGAGTACATTAATGTTTTGTGCAGGACAAGAGAGCAGGCTACAGGAAATGTTTAGTGGCTGCACACTTTGGAAGGCAAATTGCATTGAGGGGCACGTGCCCAAAGCAAGACAGCCTCTGCTGTGAGGAGCTCACAGCCTGAGACAAGTATCCCCAGGGTCTCTGGAATCACTGGCTGGCTGAAAGAGCCGTGCATGATCTGCCTGCAGATCATAACTTCCTCAGTATCACTGCCTGTGCGTCAACAAAGGCTGGGGGCCATCAGTATAAGCAGTGGGTATAAACTGAACTGGGAAAAAGGGGAACTGGAAACTCCTGGCATCCAGCCCAGGCTTCAAACCACACAGCTATCCTATGTATTTCTCTGTGTATCTGAACTGGGGTTCTGTTTGGGGTCATCTTTATGATCTGTGTATTCACCCCAGGACCAGTTCTATATATAGCACATTTGTTTATGTTGCCTTGCTGTGCCAGAAGCCTTCTCTCCAGGAGATCCACATTGTTGACTCATTTCATCATTTTTCTTTCCCATCTCTTGCTGGTGAAGGGCTTAGTTGTTGCCAGCTGGTACTCTGCTGAATTTGCAATTCACTATATATCAAATAACTTTTAAATTTCATAGTTTGATCTTTCCAGTTACACACAGTCTCCAGCTTTGTGCTGCTGTTTGATTCTCATTATAAAATAGAGTTGACTCAAAGAGGAGGGGATTTCTTAAAAGAAAATCCGTGTGTGAAGGGAAACAGGAAGGAAATATCCCAGAAGTAGTTAACTGGAAGATATATCTGGGAGTAAACCGTTCAGATTTAACATGTTGCTTTGTTTCCACAACTTTCAGCTCTTACAACACCTGTGAGCTATTGTTCATCCCAATGTAAAACTCCAGGGTTTCTGGTGACCTCCCAGTGATGGCCCAGAGGTTACTGCAGCATCTCCTGCCATACAGAGGGCAGAGGTCTGAGCAAATTAGGAATATAAGGATAATTCTGATTTGGGGCAGCTAGATTAATTCCATCCTGTGGTTTTCTGTGGTCCTCTAGTTTTCAAATTGTCCTATTCATCACTAGAAATTAAGCCTATCTGGTGGATGAAGGCAAACCCAGGAAGATGAGTGACCACACTGGGGCCGCTCTGGAGCTCAGGATGAGGATGACACAGTATGTGGCCAAAGAGTATGATGTTCACAGAATGTCATCTGGTACTGATGTTATTAGGAGCCTTCAGTGAGCAATTGCAGTGAGGACGGCTTTACATGCTGAGCTTCAAGATAGGGTAGAATTCATTGATGTGCTTCTCTCCCGGGGCTGCAGTACTACTTACATTTCTAGCACTACTGCATGACTGTTTCTCTGTACCTCCCTAAATCTGCCTTGTTGAGCAGAAAAATTGTGGTGAAGCTGCTGCACAATGGTGGGTAGTTACAGCATTTTGGCAGGGAAGGGAAAATCAGGCTCACCAGTGTCAAAGGACTAGAGATTCTTTACCTTCCCTAATTAACCTGTGCCTGTGCAGCGCATGAACATACAGATGTGCATGTGGGATCTAACCTGCACTCAAAGGTGTATCCAGCTGCTTGGGTTGGATGGAGCAGACACAGAGATATCTCAGCAATCTCACAGCTCATTTCAGACAGAGGAATAAAAAAATCAGCAAGTTTCTCCAGTGAGGAGCACCAATTTAGGTAGGTGAAAAAGTTGCTGTGGTGAACAGCCTGCTGCAAAGGTCTGCAGAGCAAAGCAGCATCACAGTGCACATTTGTGCAAGACAGATGGGAAAGCTGATGAATGGCTAAAGCTGTGAGGTTCAGAGCCTGCTAGAAACAAACTGTTCCCATGCAGAAAGGTCCCTGGTGAAACTGTCAAGTTCTGATCTGTTATTCTGAACCAGAAAAATCAATGTTTTCTTATCCTGGCTCAGCTTCAGCAAAATCATCATAATAACAGTTTACTGTGTGGTCTGAGATGAAAAAATAGCAGCTCAAATTGGTTTTTGTTCAGATTCAGTTCAGCACCCTCTCCAAAAGGCACTTAATCTCTTGAGGAACTGCCCATTCTCAGAGTGTACCTGTGTGCCTGGATGGTAAGAGGAAAAGTTTTAATTGCTCTGTGGATTTTGACCTCAATTTTACCTGTGTTTTGTTGCCCCTGCCATGTGTAAATCTCTATGTCATTGCTCCCTAGTCACTCAGCAGCTTCACTGGAATGAGCAAGTGGGCCACATCTTGATTTCTAGTAGGTAAAGACCCCTCTTTACAAAGTTGCTGCTATGCTTCTTCCTTCATAGAATTAAAGAGGCCAGTGGCTGACTAGGCCATGGAAATGGGCTTCTTGCCCTTAAAAAGGAGCCTGGAGATTAGGGTTGCAACACATCAGCATGTGCTATCTTGGCAGTAGCCACTGCTATAGCTAATCTCTGAACACGTGGAAGATATAAGGCTCCAGGATCATCAATCATACATTCATTTATTTTAATGAAAGGAAAGAATGAAGGCTTCAGTTTCCCTGGAAAAGGATGAAGAAAAGTTTGACCTAATGCCAGAATAAAAATGATTAAAGGAAGACTGTCCCTTTCCCCTTCTCTATAGATATGTGTTCTGCCAGTTCCTGGGCCCCAGACACTCCAGTCACTGGAGCAAAAGAGCTGTCTTCCGTGCTATTCTCTGTGCAACAAATGTAGTGTTTAGACCAAGGTCAGGCTCGAATTAGTGCTTTTCCCCCCGAGGGGCATCATCACTGTATTATGCCAGAACCAGTCTGCACTGGGTAAAGTTCCTTTATGGGATTATCCCTTCCCATCCTGTCTGCCTCCATGTCCTGTGACCCCCAGCCTATTCACAGCAGTGTCCTTTAGGGCGCCTGCAGCACTGGGATCCAGCTGGCAGCTTACCCAGAGTTGCTCTGGTAAAGGTTTTGGTGGGCTATTCTCCTCTCCCTCGCTCCCACCCTAAAGCCACACGCTTTCATACTTAATGTATACACAGACATAGGCACATATGTACTTGGGCAACAATCTGCTTTATCAGCTTGGGTCTTTTCATACAGTGAGATTTGCACTCACAGCTGCCATGGTTACAGCCTGACTTCACTGGCCAGGAATTAGACTACTGCATGGTCTCCTAAACTGTGTAGGCATTTGAAAGGCAACTGCTTTGCAGTGAGCAAATTTGTTTTGCGCAGAAGGAGGCAAAATGATCAAGTTATCAGTTTTATTTTATTTTGGGCCAAATCTCCCCAACTGAAAGACCTAAAAATCATTGCACACATGGCAACAAATGAGAGAATTTGGACTGCAATATTCAAGGCCGTTGCTATAGATAGGGTGACACAGCCTGTCTGGTAATGATGCAATGTGCTGTATAACAGTCCCTTTCAGCTGTGTTTGGGCGGTAGAACGCTGTTTTGTTTTATAGTAAGGATTCCCATTTAAACTACTGCTGAATCAGTTCCATTGCCATCAGTGAACTGTTCCAAAAGAGCCTTTATTTTCCCTTGTAAAATGCATCCTGCAGTGACTCTTACTTTTGCTGGTAAAGTTTGTAAAATATTTACTGAGAAGTGTGACAAGAAACAAGTTTTACTGGATGGGTTTATTTTCCATTGACAAAAGTTTTGCCTTTTGGTACCGCAGAAGAAAGCAACAAGAAAAGAGCAATAAAATAATAACTGGTATAGCTGAATTATCATAATGTCTGTAACTCTAGCTTATTTTAATTCTTGCAAAATAACCTGTGAAATCATAGGCAGCCCACTTGGCAAGTACATTTCTCTCACCATTTGTTCTACTGCATTTGGTCTTCTGTAAGCCATTTTATATTTCCAAAAATATAAGGTTTGCCACATGGGATTAGTTAAACCTATTCTGGTATTTTGTATCCATATATTACCACTATGAATTGCTTCAGGAAAACTGTTACTGTCTCAGTAGTCAATACTACATGACTGGCTATCAGTTGAAATTATGTCCTTCCTCATCTTGCTCAACTGGTGAGAAATTGGTTGTGCCCAGCATAATACACTTTGTAGCATATTCTGTCAGTCACCCACTCTGATTCTGTGTGGGTTTTTTCCCTTTTGAAATTTCCAATTCCATGACACCAACTCCATGCCACCAAATTCCTGACTACAGTGACTGCCTCAGTAGCTTCCTGGTTGGTTTTTTTTTTTCTTCTCTCTGACACGGGAACTGGACTTCACCTCTTCGGAGTACTACTCACCTTTTCAGTTTGATGTTAATATGGCCAAATTTCCCCCCACTATAACATTCCTCGAAATCATTGCACATTTGTGACAGCAACAGGATTGGGTCCATGGTACTCAAAGCTGATGCTACAGATTTACACAGCCTCTGTGGTAGTCATCCAATATTCAGCAATGGTGCAATGGTTTTGGATAACTTCCTGATTTTATTTAAGCATCTTCATTCTGACCACAATAGCCCTAGTCTCTCCCTCTACAGAAACTTTCTGTGCCTAGACATATTTTTTACTTAACTCTGGAATGTCCTCTGTGGCTCTTTTGGAGGTGAATAGAGTATTATGGGCAAATGTGTGCCATTGATTCATATAATGTTATATAAAGTTCAATATGTTATTTCTCATTCTGACATAATAAACAGTTTTTTAAGTTTTAGGAGATGAGCAGATAATGCAACATTTACTATCTTCTAGTCATCCATCACAGAAATTGTTGTACATGACAGAAGCCCATTGTTTCATTTGCAGTTCATCCATTCTGTTCTTTGGTCCCATCACGACTTTTGGAGTGTCTGTTATCCAGCCTTTTCTTTTGTTTGTTCATTCAGTGCTTCTAGTTTCTGACATATTGTCCGAAGAGACTAACTCCAGAGTAGACTTCTCAGTGTTGTTCATTTAGTCAAAGGCCAAGGCAAGGAAGTTTTTCTACAGCAAAATCCCTGTGCATCAGATACACAGGTTGCCCATCCAGCTGATTTCAGAAACACCATGAAAATATAGATTACAGGAGCATTTTGTCAAAGGAAAGGAGTGATGAGAGCAATTAGTAGTAACATACAGAGCCTTTCACCTGGAAGTCAGTAGTTCTAATCTGTGATAAACAAAACTTGGTTAGCCCTTAATCTCTCTAGTTGTTTTGTGCTCTCTCATATTGTAGTGAAAGCCTGTGTAATAACAAGCACTAACAGCTCCAACTACAGTGTATTCTGCAGCAAGGCAGGCTGGTTTTAAAGTAGCAATGAGATGGATTTACACCGCTCCTGTACAGCTTTCATAATGGGGAAGAAGCACTCAGAAAGCTGTTAAACTAGTGCTAAACAAAATTTGAAAGGAATGCACTTACTGATCAGTTATTTGGGTATGAATTCTTGTCCTAATGTAAACACTGGAAAAACTCCCCCTGAATTCTTCTGAATTTTGCCACAGGCCCCTGGAATATTCACGTGAATAAACATGGGATCTGTTAAAGAAGGTCCCTGGCCAAGGTGATACAGGCCCCTGCCTTACAAAGTGGCTGTTAGACAGGTTTTCCAGTTAAGTTTTGACTTTTGGTATTTATCTAATATTTTAAATTGCTTGGGAGGGGAAAGTCAGGAAGAAGTAGATGGAATTTTACCTTATCTGGACCTGACTGCTGTTCCACAGCTCTGATCAACGTGATCAGTTTATCATGATCAACAAGGAAATGCTGCAGTGAAGTCTGTATCGTTGCCCTGACCTCAGCCACAACCTCTCTCTGGGTGTGAGCTCACATATGTCTTTATGGTGCCTACTCTGAATATTTGCAGGCTGGAACAGCAGTTTGAGCTGCTCTCAAGCCGGAAGGGAGAGCCAAGGTGCATTACATCATGTGTAAGGAATTCAACCGAGAGGCACTAAGAAATTCAACCGAGAGGCACTTCTACCCGGACTCACTGAACTTCTTTTTTTTCTCCCTCTTCTCTTAGAAAGTTATTTTCCATTGTAACAGGTGTTAATGACATATTATGACTTTCCCGGAGTGCCCAAATGGCCTGTTGAGAGTCAGGGAATAAACTATCATTAAAGAAGTAAAAATTAATCACAGCAGTATAGTCAGAAAAAAATATATTCGACCAAATTTTTCCCTAATCCCCTGCAGACAAATGCTCCATAAATAGCTGTCTCACTGTTATACAATATTTTTGTGGGTGCATCTAGATTTGTGTGGATCCTTATAGACAGTGTCTCCTAGGATTCTGTGCAACCAGTGATTTGCTCTCTAGGTAAACAGATGTTATGTAGAGAAAAAGCTATGATAATTTCTTGTCTTTTATTCTATGCTTTCATATCCTATGATTTCACAATAATCCTTAACTCTCTGCTAGCACTTGCCTTCAAGAAAAACTTCCCACTGCAAAGTCTTCAAGCAAAGGAGAGACTATTATACATCCAGTCATTATGCAAAAGATTGAAATCCCTCGTACTCATTTCTTGAGTATTCTCTTTAAACTAATTTGCCTCAATATTGATTTCTAGTAATGAGATGTTATGGAGCAGTTGGGCTAGGATTAAGCACATACTGTTTTGGGCAGAAGCACCTTCTTACATGCAAGCCATAAATCTTGATTCTCCTTTAGATGTGCCAACAAATTCTGCACGAGGCATTGCTTAGCTGTTGAAAATGAAAAGGACTTCCGAAGATAAGGATGTGCCCCATGAATCTTGGGAGCATGGTGTCAGTAACTACATTGGGAAGACTGAATAAACTAAACATTTATTTTGCCACAGCAGTGGCAAAACCATTAGGGAAAGTTTCCTGGAAAGTTTGAGGCAGCATATGTTAACGAGAGAGGGAGACACTTGCTCCAACATCTGTCTGGTATCTGTTGTTTTGTGCAGTAAGGTCTGGTCTTTTTTAATCAATGAATATTATAAGTTAATCCTGGTTTAGTGCTTGAGATGTAGTGTATTGTAAAATTAGTATATCATTCCCTAGGAGACTGACAATCCTGCTTCAGTAGATCTTATTTCCATTTGTGCAGGAATGTCTTTGAGGACAAGACATTTTAACACTCAGAGATGGGGAACAAGGAGAGGTAAAGCTAATATCTGACTACTGCATGGCTAGGAGAGGAATTGGGGAGTTTGTCATGAGATCCAATCAGACTTTACTACTATTATATTGCATTTACACTTCATGCATGATCAAAGCACTATTACATTTGTATGTAGAAAAGAAGGTTCAAATCTGAATCTGGAAAAAAGACTTTGTGAAGTTCCACTCAACATCAGTCGAAATTTGCTTTTATCAAAGCTGATGGCTTACTCAGGTTGGGATGAGGTACCTTATCTCTCAATTCGTGTTATAACAATGGCTCACAATTAGTTTTAATGTAGCAATCAATCGATTTAGTGAAAAGAAATTGTTTTTCTTCTGCTTTTTCAGTCTTCAACTTGATCAGGTCAACACACCTACATTGTCAAGAGCACCTTCCCCAGACTAAGTGGTGTAGTGTGGCTTATAGCTGTACTTCTCAAGGCTAGAAAGAACTCTAGAAAAATATGACAATGTACACACTGAACCTCCCTCCCCTGGATCTCATGCATTTAGCCCTAGATATAGTCAATACTTTAAAATTTCCCATTCAAAATGCAGCTCACAGGGACGATGTTTTCATCAGATTAATTCAGTGGTATAAATTACATGCAGTGCAATGCATATAGTGAGGGTTGTTTGGAATGTGTGAGAGTGCAAAGCATGTTGAGATCATGCTGTAAATGTGGGCTCGGGTTTGATGTGGTTTGTACCTATAGGTTATGTCTATACCAGCTGTCTGGAATGGACCTTAGAATGAACAGTCCTGCTAATAGGGTTTCCTCTTGCAGAGACCCATTTGGCTCACTCCTGACAGAGCACGAGGGGTAATGGAACCCATATGCAGCACAGATGGACAGGTATTCCCAGATTGGCTGGGAAGGAAGTTCCTGGACAATGAAGACACACTTCTGGGAAACCTGTGTGTCAGTTACAGCTCAGCCATAGGCCTTGTGTATGACCTGAAAGAAATTATTTAGTCCTCTTCACACCTAGTTTTCCCATCTAAAAAACTTCCAATACTTTTCTTATCAACGTAGTGTTAAATCTACTAACGGGGAGTCTCCTTTCTTTGTGTAGAAAATTTAGCACAGTAAGATGGCTTAGTTACAGCTTGCAGGCTCTGCTATAATAGAACTGGTAACCATAGTAAGAAAATAAAACATTCAGTCATTGCTTTTGTACATTATCATCATCTAAAAATCTGATGTGAAGAATATCCTTTTTTGTAGTGTTTTTAGTGTTCTGGCCTTTTAGGAATATTTTAAGCTGATACAGCTTAATTTTCCTCTTTCATAAATGAGCACATACATTAACCATGTGGAAAAAGGAAACATCTTTTTCACACTCAGGCTTTCCTGCAATCATCCTGTGCATTCTATGCATGCCAGGTTGAACTGGTCAGACCCTCTGAAGCTGTCTGCAGAGATGGAAGCTTGCTTTGGTTGGTGTCCAACATAAAATGATTTACATTTTTTTCTGAGAGCTCTTGAGATCTCTTACAAAGCATCAGCCCTGAAAACTAATACAGAATTCCTGGGACATGACAATAACACCTGAACTGTTGTTACAGAACTGAGTCACTGATGCACAAACTGAGACAGCATAGAGGAAAAGAGGACCACAGTGATGGGTAAGATTTGCAGACTCTCTAAATTGTTTTCTGATGTTGTTATCCCCTAGTTTTTCACTGTTCATGAACTCATCAAATTCATCTTAAAACACCAACAGTTGTTTACATTATTTTGTCAGCACTAAAAGGGATTCACAACAACCTACTTTATTGACTTCTGTATATCACAGCAATGATTCGAAAAACTTGGAATCAATCCCCTCCTTCATGTTTGAGGTCCTGCTACTAACCTGGGCACTATTTAAAGATGTACCTAAACAGGAGTGAGCACATCAATCAGTGAGTACAGCACTGTTCTTCAAGATATGAATGTACTTAGCACCTTATTGAATTTATGTCCTTACTTAGACATACCGGCTCCCCTGTAACCAGTTCACTAGGGTTTTTCAGAACATGATTAGCACTCCTAAGAATCCAAAAAGGTAGTAAAGAAATTCTTTTGAGGTGACAGAAAAGGAGTAGAAATCCTTTGCTGTGTATGAGATGGTTTTACATGTCGAGCAGCAAGCTGAATTGCCCATTCTGCATGGTTATGTGATGAAATACCCTGTTGTAACAACATGAGACATTCAGGGAGAAGGGGTTGGAGCTGCTCTGTGAACCTTCAGTTTGAACTTCCCAATCTTTCTACAGTTAAAATTTTAGACAGCCTTGCATGTGTGCATTCTTTTGACACTGAGAGGGTGGCTGTTTCGATTTTGGGCAAGGGACTTGAAAACACTGTTGGATAAATAAATGTAAATCAACTGCAGATGCCATTGTCTGACTATCACTCTTCCCTAAAACTCCTGCAAATACTAAATGTCTGTGTAATGCAATGAGTGGGTTTTGTTAATAAGGTAATTTGAAAGGTGTTAGGGTGAGGTAAGGGAAAACAAAGGATCAGTGAAGTGCTTATGAACTTGAGTCTGTTTTTCCTTTCACTGGTAGTGCAGCCAAGTGCTGTACAAAACACACAGGTTTTGCCCTCTTCTTTAATTCACT
This sequence comes from Chiroxiphia lanceolata, assembly GCF_009829145.1. Taxonomy (NCBI): domain Eukaryota; kingdom Metazoa; phylum Chordata; class Aves; order Passeriformes; family Pipridae; genus Chiroxiphia; species Chiroxiphia lanceolata. The sequence goes on along the minus strand of NC_045638.1, from coordinate 97,884,838 downwards.
TTCCTCTATAAATTCCAAGCAGGCCTAACACGTCTGAGTGTTAAGCACAGACCTGTTCTTCAGGCTGTCCAACAGCTGCCTTTCCAGGTACAGCTCTCAGTCTCCTGTAACTTGTTAATCACATGCTGCATAACTGAATATGCTGGATGACTATGTGAACTCTCTGTGACTTAATATTTACAGTGTACTAGTCCCTCATGCCCCATCTGAGTTTGGCCCGAGTAATGCAATATAATTTCTGCCATATAATGTACAAACATGCCTTAAGAACAGTATGTTGGAGAGACATGTGAGCCAGTCCTGTGTATGGAGCCTCATCCTCTAAGCAAGGTCAATTAGCCCAACAGGGTTTCCTTGCTAAACTGTTTCTGAACTGGTTTTGGTACCTGGACAGTGCAAACATAACTCTCTAGAGACGAGGCCTGAATCTGGGCTGTGGACTTTGCTGCCATCCTTTGTACATATGCTAGTTAAAACTGCAAGCCTCATCTTAATAAACTCCAAGGCACTTTCAAGTTCTTGACAATGTAAGACTGCAGGAACATGAGAGCAGGAGACAGTACGATTTTCTGCCTGAGCAGTGCTAAAGGTTTTAGTGTAAATGGTGATTAAGCTCTTTGATTCTGGATAATACAACACAATCACAGACACTAAGTCCTTGGAATTCATTCTTTTATTTCCCCCGAAATGAGAACAACCACCGTCCCAAGTCATGGGCTTCTAAACAGGGAATATTTCCGGATGGAAAATGGACTAAGCTCTGCACAGAGAGAGGCCTCTCTGGTATGGAAAGAATGAATAAACTATGATACATGTCCTCCAGTATAGTGTAACTTTAGTAAATTCCAAGCAAGATAAAATCTTTTATTCTCTACAGGACAAGGCAATGTATTCATTCAATAGATTCACCTTCACATGTTCTTCTCCCAACCTCTCTGTGAGTATATTCTGGTTACGAGTCATCCAAGTGTCATAACCAAGGTCTAGTAATACCACACAATACCAGTCTCATGCAAGGTATAACTCCCACAGGGATGCTGAGCCATGTAGTGTTTCAGTCATATAATTTCCTATCTAAACACATTTTTGCAGCCCAGCTCAGGTCTAGACAACTGTACATCACAATCCAGAAAAATCAACTTTATACTCCTAATCTGAGGGATCAGAGGAGAAGAAAGAATTGAACCTTACTTGGACATGGTCAATAGCAAAAATACAGCTGCTCCCTGGCTGAGGAAGATGTGCTCTTGAAGACAGTGCTCTTGAGGGCTGAATTACTCAGAATCTGCCTGTTGTGCTCTTTATGGAGAAAAGTAGGTCTTTTGCCAGTAACTAGAGCACCAGCACCTTCCTGAACTGCATAGGTAGGGAAGGGCATAAAACTGGATTGGCACCAGGATTCCCACATCCTACTTCCAGAAATGGTTTGGATTCTCTGCATGGCATCTTACTTTTCTTACAGAAGAAGAATTCACTCAGAAAGTTTGATTAGTATTTTGGGATCCTGTGTGACAAAGACAAGTAGTGGAGACACAGATAATCTACTGACAGTAACAGAAAGGTTATAAATGGTGAATAAAACATGGTTTTCTAAAGAAAGATTGGTTCACATAAGATTTGCCCTCAGGTAAATCAATGTGACTAGGAAACTGCAGTGTAAGTAAGGATGTGTCTCATCAGGGGGTCAAGCAAGTTGCTTTTTTACCTCCGTTCCACTTCAGGTATATCTGGAACTGAAATTATTCCTGCTCAGTTTCAGTTCAGGCCATTAGAAGTTTGTTCACTATGCTGGTAACTTGGAATTGACTCATAGCAGTCAGTTGCTGGAAAAGATTCAATGGAACAGAGCTTCAGGCACAGAAAATATTACCTCCCTTTGCTAATTAACTCAAGTAAATTTTGAGAGGATCTAGTTCCAGTTGAGGTTCCACATGGCTCCAAAACTACTCTCCAATTCTAGTTCAAAAGAAAAATGACATTTTTAAGGGGCTTGGTTGGGTTCAATTCTCTGGCTGCATTGCCTGCAAGCATGGGGTCTTAGTCACCTGCTCTAAGATGTGATGGGTGCTACAAACAGAAAATCCTACTGACTCATTTACTCAGTGTCCCTAATGAAATGAGTCTATTTTATTCCCTACATTTACAATTCCTTAGTCCAGTTAATTGTATTTGAAACAGTCAATAAAGCCTCTGTTACATAAGAGACCGCTGTTCTGATTAACAGATTTTCCTATCAGGAAGGTCCCTTAATTTTCTTACTACTTCTTCCAGCATCAGTGTGGATAATTTTTTCTCCAAGGAGGCCAGACCAATTAAATCTTGTGGTAGCTTTTTCTCCCTCTGTATGACCCCATACAGAGGGCTAGATTTGCTCCCCCTCTCCCCATTGATAACTTACTCACATGAGTAGTCCCACAGAAAGGAACACACTTGTATGACTAATCTGCTCAGCAGCATACAAAGTTCACTGTCTGGACTAGAATTAAATGACTTTTCTAAAGAGTGCTACAGAGGTTGCAGAGGGGGTGGATTAAAACTCAAAAGTCCCTAGTGGCAAATGCCATACTTTGAGAACTAGACTGTTCTTCCTGTCTAGCTAAATTGTCTGGACACCAAAATTGTTTCTCAGACATTTTTTTTTCCCTTAAAAAATAAATAAAATGCAAAGGTTTTCCTGTAAGGGTCTCCTAATTGTACAACTCTGTCTTAGTTGGATTAAATGCCCGAAAATGTTGATGGTCTTGTTTTTCCCAGACATTTGCTTGCCAAATTTGTTGAGCTAGCAGGCGTATTGCTGTATGTTGGCGCATACATTACCTCAGCTTAAACTAATTTATGGGATGTGGCACCTCTGACACAGTTCCCCTGTTCCAAACAACAGTCTTAATCAGTCACACTCAGAAACATGTATAATGCTGAGAAGCTGTAACTACTAGTAGCTTTTCTCTTGATTAGGACTCTGGCGCTGGTCCATTATTCAGCCCTCTGTGAACAAACGCGTGAAGCAGCTCACTGAAGCAGAGATGGCACTGACAGATGGGTCAGAGAGGGTTTTTTTCTGTCCGGAAGAACAAAAATGTGTTGAGACAACTGGGGGACAGGGAAAGTCATACAAGAGACTCTTGCCTTCTAAAATTTCCTTCTTGAAAAAAGATGTTTGGAGTGGGCCTGCACTAGACCATGATAGCATTTACTTGTTGTTTCTTGGGATGCTGTGTAGGATAGAGCTTTCTGAGGTAGTGAATACCTCTACAGTCATTTTAGAAGACAGGGATGCTGATGCTAGCTCTCTGCTGTGCCTCCTAGAAAACTGCAAAGAAGGCACAGACTCATAGAGGAGAATAAAAACTGGATTTGTGCCTCTGTGTGTCCTCTTTCACCACCTGAAGTACCTTGAAGTTTATGTGGCCCTCAGTATAAGGATAGCCAAGAGGCTGCTTCAGGTTGTAACAATGTTATATACCTGTTTGAGGACTACAATGGATTTTGGGAGGAATAGCATCTGTACTGTATATCTCTCCTAGCTGTATTCTGCTTCATCTTTTCTAAGCTAAGAACTACATGAGAACTCCATAAGAGAGCTGGTGGTTATGCACCATACTTGTTCTTGCATAGGCTGTGGTCACTTTCTCAGCAAAGTTGTGAATTTAGCCTGACATCCCCTTCAGCACTGTTTTTACTGAGAAAAGGAAAGAAAAGCAGGAACCAAGGGTTAAGAATTTACAGAGAAATGCTAGATACAGTCAAGTACAGACAAATGCTAGGTACAGTTAAGTACAATCCTTGGTCCATCTGTTTCTGCAGCTTGTTTCATAACTCAGAGAAAGAATTAAGGAAATTAGCTAAAGGAATTCACTTTAAAGAGTGATCAACATTTAGAAGTGTTTTCCTTAAAGTTTGCCAAAAGTATTTTTTCTATTTAACTTAAAATTTCTCACTGCCTCTTCATTTATTTTCAGCTGAGTAGGTTGTTTCAAAAAATACTTACCTGTCCTTTAAATGAAAAAGGAGAAAAAAAGGGAGGAAGCTAAAAAAGCGGTCAACAGAACCAAACGAAACCTTGCAACTTTTTGCATTTTCACTAAATAACTTGAAACCATGAACAACCAAATCCCTATGAAGTTTGGTTTGGCTTTTTTTCATCCTAAAATATGTGGATGCTCAATAAGATGGATGAAATCTTACCACAGGCAATGGGCTCGTGGTGAAGGGCCCACTGGTGAGGGTGAAGCAGCTTCCTGCTAAGCCAGCATGGCTGGCAATTTTACCTTACTTTGCCCTACAAAGGACACCCTGAAATACAAGGTCTTTCACCCCACATTTCAGACAAAAAGCAGTTAAAAAAGAAGAAAATCATGACTCTGTCCTTGGTTATTTTTGTCAGCCTGGGTAGGGCGGTGCTGCTAGCAGTGTACCAGACACCGGAGCTGGCGTGGGCTGCACTGAGCTGGGCAGGAAAGAAAATGGAGCTGTTTTCAAGCACTCTCAAGCTGCCAAACCACCCCTTCACTTGGCACTAACCCTGCCCTGACCCTCCTACCCTGCAGAAGAGGCCATTCTGCTCTACCAGGCCAATGCTGCCTCTGTACAAGGCTTCAGCCCGTGCTGTAGATGTGAGGGTTATGTGATGGCATTTGGATGCTAAACATTCCTGCACCACAGCTGTGAGGGCAGGGGAGAGGAGGACACCCTGTGGGCAGGGCACAGGGAGCAGCTGTGGGAGAGGAGGCATGGGCAAGGGTTTGGAGGGGCTGTTCCTGTGGAGCAGCAAAGGGGATTGGACTCTCTTCAGCTCCTGCCAAGGTAAGAGGTGGTGAGCTCTTTTGAGCTCTCCTGAAGTGGGGATAGAGCTTGGGCTCTCTGTTTGTCCAGTCCTTCTTTTCAGCTGCTGCAGTGCAGCTCCCTTGCACTCATTTCAATATTCCCCACCATCAGCTCCTTCCTCCCCTCTTCCTCCACCCCACCACTCCCCCTTGCTTTTACTCACAAATTCTTCTACTGACTCCCCTCCTCTTCCCCCAAACAAACCACCAGAGTGAGACCCAAGGGCTGCTACACAGCTGGGGTTCCATTTGCTTTTCCCATCTTACACAGTCCTGTCCTTCAGCCAGGTGGTATGGGCACTTCATCTGGGATACACGTAAGGCTCCGGGTATTTGGGTGAGGAGGGAACTCCTGCTTCGTCCTGCTTCTTTCAAGCCTGATAAATACCCTGAAATCTGTCACCTCCACCAAAAACTAATGGGATGTGCAAATATCTGGAACACCACTCACCTACATATAATGTCCTATCTGCCTGGAATAAGAGGGGTTTTTTGCACCTGTCTAGAATGAGAGTGGACACTGCGTGACTTTTGAAAATACAAATAGGCATAAATTAGTCCATTTTTCTCAGTGAATAGTGTCTTGTCACATAAGAACTAAACAATAAGAAAAAAGTGCAAGAAAAATTATGCCTGAAGGAGAGATTGGAAGTACCTCTGGTGTTCTAGCTGTATCCTGTTAGAATTACATCCCCTTAACAATCTGCAACCAGCCTTCTCATCCCTCTGATTTAATGAGTTTAAGACAAATGCATTTGATTGTGTACTAAGGGCTGAAGAGAAAAAAAAGACAAAAATATAGTTAAAAGCCAAAAAGTTTGTCAAAGCTAAACCCTAAAACTTTGTAAGTCAAACTTCTCACATTTTCCTTCATAAATCTAACTTCTGTGCATTAAACTAATCTGGCACCCTCTTTTCACTGGTAACTCCAAGTAGGACTAAGAGACTCAGCACATGCACCTCTAGGTTTGTTTTTGTCAGCACACCGTGCTCTCTGACTGCCAGCATCCCCTAAGAAGCCAATTGCCATGACTAATAAGTTCCATCTCACACTTCACATGAAGAGGTTTGGTAGCTTTTTCCAGACCCTTAAATTGAATCAGGGATAAGCCAACAAAGAGATTACAGATATATCAAGAGTTTACTTTGCGTGATTGCCACATGTTTGATGCCAGATACAGTATCCTGTTTTCCCTCTACACTTCACTTGGAGATCACATCAAATAAATCTCAACTTCTCAGTTATGTAGAAGTAAAGCAAACTGCCCTCCAGTTCTGAAATTCTTTTTATATAGCCAGTTATGAAAAAAATAAAATCAAAGGATAGGCATTATGCTGAGGGAAATCACTGTGATTTGAGAAGAGATTTTGGTGAAAGATTTTTTCAAGTATTGATGAACTGTGAACCCAAACTATGACAAACAGGATGGGGGAGGGGAGAGAGAAAAACAATCCACTGTGGACTTTTTCACTTAGAAGTATTTTGGCTATTTTCTGAGAGCTTTTCCTCTCAGCCCTGACCTATTTCCACCTGCTGCATGGCATTTGCAAATCACTATAATGAATCCATTGTTGCTGTTGGAAATAAATTTCCTCACTGACAGAGGTTAGGATTAGGATGCTTTTTACAGCCTTAGACCTTACAGTTAGCACATATTTGGGTGGTTTCTGGAGCAGCTCCTGGTGCTGCCTCTCCTCTTAGGCGTCTTGATGTGACTGAGCACAAGTGACCTTTTCTTCTTTCACCTACAGAGACCAGTGTAGCCTCTGTAGCAAAGTAGCTGCTTGTTACCCAAAAATGATAAGTTCATAAAAAATGCTTCACCTTTTACCTCTCACAATGAAAACCATGTTGAATTGCCAGTATAAAAACATCTTCAGGCTAGTTATGTCTCAAGCATTGGCATATTTAGAAAGTTTAGCTGTCTTTAGTTGTGGTCAGTGAGCAAGAGGACTAAAATGATCCTACTGCTGAATGCTCTTGGAATAGACAGGTCTTAGTGAATGCAATTGGTTCTGGTAAATAAGGATGTGTGAGTCTGTGGTGTCCCAGTACATTTATCTGTGAGCACGTGAGTCATGGCTGCATGACTTATATGCCCACCAGACTTACCTGTTCTCTCCCGTACTATATATGCACTGCTCTGCTTACAACTTGGGCCAGCTCAGAATATGGCTTCTGGAAGTCAAATGAATCTATTAGAAACCTGTCATTCAAACAGCCTGTTGCTATTGAGGTAAATCCTTTCTAGCTGCTGGTGGAAAAAAAAGTCAGCTGATCCTATGAAATGCAAATTTCACTCCAAGTGATCTAACTAGAGAAGCAGAAGTTGCAAACACTGATATGGAGGATGGAGCGGGGTGCCGGGGAAATGCAGTTTATTGGCTTTGATGGGTGTTAAATGTTTGTATGTGTTTTGCCATGGATGTTTAGTGCAGGAACTGTGCAGACATATATAACTTAAATCATCCATCTTCTATGTAAATCACAGGGTACTTAACAGCAGATTCTGAAGGCTTTAGTGTCATGGTAGGTAAAATGTCTGAAGATGTAAAAACATGCATTGTTCTGTACAGAAGAAAAATAAGGCAGATTCTTGCCCTGGGAGCTCATCAGTTAGATTCCAAATGCTAACACCGAATTCCAGCTTTCAGAATTGTAAGTACCAGGAAGGCTTTCCCCATGCCTTGAACTCAGGGATTTGCTGAGGTCTCAGCTCTTGCTATGTAGCTCCAACCCTTTCTTTCTCTGCCCCTCAGGGCTGGCTTAAGAGGCTGTTGCACTGTGAGCTGTGAGAGAAACAAATGATTATTCCAGTAACTATTGATTCCAAGATTTGTAGGGCTCCGAAATAGGTAGAGAACTGGGAAGTGAATTTGAAAATTTATCCCTTGGCACTTTCTCTGTAACCTGCTGAGCCTAATAGGTGTGAGCAGGGCACCTCTAGTGAAATGTGCAATCTCTAGAAGAACCAGCAGTGAGTTGGGGCCATCACACACTCAGGCAGAGGGAATGAGACCAAGGCTGCTTTACTCACTGCCTTTGGTAGCTGCACTGTAGTAATCTGTCAGGATACTGGGTGCTTTCCTCATGATCCCCAAGGCCTGGCTTTGTTTTTTCTGATTAGAAACATATGACTCATGTCTTCACATCCCAGGGTTTAGAGGAAAAGGTTGAAACTCAGTGGGAAGCTGAACTGGTTGGCTCCAACCCAACTGTAACAGGAATAAGAGCCTTAATGGATATAGGTGAATATCAGATCTGAAGTACAAGGACTTGACAGGGTGGGATGGAGATCACTGTTGCACACTAAAGAAGATTCGACTTGCTCTGACCTATAATTTTTTAGATGTGCTGCTTTTTCACTGAGAACCATTTCAACCCAAGAATTTGACTGTTCTCTTCAGTTCATGTTATGGAAGATAATTCTGTTCTACACATCCTAATATCACTGGGAGAGGAAGCCTCGTTGCATAACCTTAAACCCTGTTGAGTTTTGTTTATTCCTACCAACATGTTGCATGGATTGTTGCCACATTCTGCGGATGGCAGGAATCAATCTCAATGAAGTACCTAGAGAACAGTTGTTGTCATGCTAAAGAAATCGCCACAGCAATAGACTCCAATTCATGTTTTCCAGCAGAGGTTTGTGGACTCAGACAGTTGCTGTCTCTTAGTATCTTTTAGCCCCTTACTAGAATTTCTGTGCATCAGGCAAGGGCTGATGAAGAGGACATAAGGAGAGAGGCTATATTTTTCCTAATAGGAACTTAATTTTTAGAACTCTCAAGTAAGCATTAAGTTCATGAGAAAGAATATTGACATTGTCTTACAAATGCTTTTATCTGTCTCCGGGGCAGAAAGCTGCTTTTCTGGAGCTCAAACTGTAGCCCTTAAAGCATGTAGGCTTTGGGAGCCTGTTCTGTGTAGAGAACAGGCTTGCCAGTGAAAGTTACAGGAATTTGCAGTTTATAAGTATGTAGCGCTTGCAATAACATCATAAATATCTCCTTTCACATCACACTTGCAGTTCCCAGCACTGTTAATACAGATGTATTGTTAATCCCCAGCCACTGAGGAAGGCAAGCTTGTCTGGAAACTGGTTCATTCCTTTACTGGAAGGCCCACTCCCTCCCAAAGTCTGTAGTGAGCTGGTTGTAAAGTGTGGGCCCCTGGTTTCCCTTCTAAGCACAAGGAGATTATTTTTGTTATTTCTTCCCTAATAGAGGCTCTGTGGTCTCTCATCTGACTTCCTGACATGTTTGTTTATCCCAGGGTTGAACAAGCCCTCCACCTTTTAAAGCTACAGATAGAAGAACCATGTCTCGGTGTAACATCTCAATTTCTTTAAGTCTGTTGCTGGATAGGTGGTAAAATCATCTGTGCTGCCGATTTTATCAGTGATGCAATGAGAGCAGGATTGTAGCAGCAGTAAAACAATGCTACAAATAATGAATATTTTTCCCTTGCAAGGCAATCCTGGTATACACACATTAGAATCCCAGCAAGCTTCCTTAATCCTTTCATACTTCTGTACATCTTAACATTTCTAGAAGTAGTTAGCTATGAAATAATCTGAAAAATAAACTGACATGTTGACATGAGAAATTAGCACAATTTTATATTTTTTATGTATCTTTTATAATAAAAATTTTTAAAAATCCACTCTTTGCATTGAATCTGAGCAAAGAGTGAATCTGAAAAAGAAACTGATTCTGCTCTTTAAAGCTTTTCATGTACAAAGTGTGGGGATATATTAGAAATGAATGGCAAGATCTGTGAGAATATAGGTGGAGACATCAAAACTCCTGCAAATTTAAAGAGATGCATGTCCCTAGAACTACTTCATCATCATCTCCAACAGCTAACTTTAAACTCAGAGTTGAGAGTCCAGCAAAGAAGATTTTTGCTATCTTAAGTTGTACTCACTCATCTTTGTGCATGTCAGATAGTGGCCCAGAAATCTGAAATGCCATGACTCAGTCCAGCAATAGCCATGACACCGTGCCTGGTGTAGCTCAGTTTCAGCTTTGTTGGCACTGACAAAGCTCCATGGAAATGAAGAACACTATAGACATGATGATGATGATGATGCATTTGCTTAAGACCTGAAGACATGGCTTTAGGTCTAAAATCTTTGAATACTACTGAATGTAGAGCCTGATGGACCTGCTTTTTCAAGTGTGTTATTGAAGGAACCCACTGGCTTTACAGCTATAATCTTGCACAATTTCCATGTTTCTTAGGGTGCAGCCCTGGAGAGCCCAGATCTCACTGAGTACCCAAACTCTACCAAGAACTAAGAGCTTTAATTCTACCACGTTTTTCGAAACCTGCAAGAGCAAAATCCTCAGTGGAACCCTGCAAGGGGGATGTTACACATCTAGCTTTCTGCAGGGAACTTAGATGTGTAAGATTTGACTGTCAAAACCACCATTGTTTCTGAAGAGAGTATTATCCTGCCTAACAACACAAACCCAGATTATAAACCTTTGATGTCATCTTGTATACTTACATAAGTATGCAAAACCCAGGGATACATTCCCCCAAACACAGTAGGGGTCAAGGTGTCTCTTTGTTTTCAGTTCTTAGCATTTCAGTGACTGCATGGTAAAAGTGCCTTTCTAGACTTTTTCTCAGAGTTCCCAGTGCTGCTACTTATATGTTGAATTTTGTTTCTTTTCTTTGCTCTCACTCGCACAACTTTCTCCCCTACTCTAATCCACAGAGAAGCATGCATGCCCTTGTGATATAAATATGTACCTTATGAAGCAGTTTTGCTGGTGTGTTTTGAGGTTTCCAATTTGCTTTTCATTTATCTGTGCCTTGGGTGGTTAAGGTACTTGTGGTTTGAGGTTACTATCAGCTCATATTGTTAGTTATCAGACTTTGATAAATTGTTCTCTAATGACTTTGTGTTTAATGACTTTGTCCAAAGGACTCAGACGATCTTTAAGGCAGATTTTAAGAGCCCCTTTAATTTCACTCTTTTCCAAATCCAGATAAGCAAATTGATGAGGTAAATGCTGATCTCTCTGAAAACCCAGCTGGACTTTTTCTATCCAATCTCATACATTACCACTAAGAAATACTCTGCTGAAAGTGAGATGACAGTTACATTAGCAGTGGCTGTTGCAGACTATACCCCACCTCGTAATGGGTGAGGGTAGATGTGTAAACTTGCTTACCAGGAAACAGAGCAGTCCACAGTCCAGTCTCACGTGGAGTAAGAACTGTCCTAGCAAAAAAGAGCAGAAGAGAGCTATGTGGCGCCTTGGACTACTCACAGGGGCAAACCCATGTCAGTTTACTTTGTTGCTTTTATACAAATAACCAGGTTTTGAGTGAGATTTTATTTCCTCTCCCAAAGTTTGTATATTCAGAGTAGCATTTCCTAATACAGACTCTGTGCTCGTCCTATGTTCGTTGTCCTTTCATCCCCAGCGTTCCAACATTAATATTTTGGTTCTGTGTTTTCCTGACCGTTCTGTAGTATTACTCATGGATGCCTCCAATTTAGCTAACGGCATGTGCTTTGAATTATTATTATTATTATAATTATTAATATTCCTATTGTTATTTCTCAGAAATATAGAGTCCTTAGACAGAACCACAGCCCTACTGCAACAAGTGCTTTATACACTAATGCACTGTCTCTAGAACACATCTAGTTTTCTAACTATTTCAATAAATTTCTAATTTGCTAGCGATCCAGAAATTTTCAGTATTTCTTCAAGCAGATATTTTGTTCTTTTTTATTATGAACCCGAACTTTTAATTGTGTATTTGCTTTGTAGGGCTTGTTGCCCTTGAGTTTTGATTTTGTAAATTTTCATCCTTTTCTGCTTAAGTCTCATTGCATTTCTGTAGATATATCTTGTCAGCCTTGTCTTTAAACACCTTCAGGGAGAAATAGAAAGGAACTATAGTATTCTCTGCGTAGTACCAGGTATAACATTTGTCTCTGAGACTCTGCACAGACTTTGATGCACATGGCTGCTGGTCTTTGCAGCCAACGAAGTCTTTATATTTCATTGTCTAACACACAAACAAGCACCGGCTACATAAAATATTGTTGATATTGAAATACAATGTAGTCTTGCCCTGTGTGAATCAAGTTGAGCTTAAAGCAAATCTCCAGTTCCTGTGAACCTAAACACTGGTGAAATTTTGGATCCTGGTGTGAATCCTGTAGCATTTTAATTGCTGGATATTGCTAGGACTTGATTAGTACCTGAGGGTTCAAATGCTGACAGTGAGTCATTTCCTGCTTACTGCCAAGTGAAATGTGCTTCAATATAAGGCAACAGAGAGGAAAAAAGGACAGGAAAAAGTCAGCTCACTGCCATTTCATAAATGGCATTCGACTGAAATCTTTTGTCCTGGGAATTTTTTACAACAATGCATGGTCTATAAAAAATAAGCTGGAAAATCTCCATGTTGAATCTCTCTAGATCAGAGCAGGCTGTGAAAGCCAACAATAAATAAACCACAAAACTACTTTTAACCAAAACCAAACAGACAAAAATCAAAACTGAAAAATCCATTGTGAGGCTTGTAATTTAGGACAGAAAATGTAAAATACATTAGATAGACTTTAAAAAATAAAAAAGGCTTGTTCTAACTGGTTGCAGTGACCCATGAATTCTATCACTCCTCTGTTCTTCCAGTGAAGTAGGATAGATTTATATGTAGTTTTAAGAAGGGGGAAAGAGCAGATTCTCTCTAAAATCAGTTTGATTCAGAGCACAGTCTGGTGTAGCTCTGCTTTCTGTCATCAGTGAATGAAACAGCATTTTTTCTTCACACATAAAAATAATAAGGGTGTTACTTTCTCTTTTTTTGTTTTCCAATTGCTCTTTCTATTCTTCTAGAAGTCACTGTTCTTCCTGGAAGAGCATCTTGAAAGTGCTTATGCAGGTCATAAGCATGTCTTTATGTCTTATGCTGGTAATACTAAGAAAATATCCTCAGTACATGATAGCTCATTTGCTCCTTGAAGTCAGCCAAAAAACCTCCGATTTACTTTAGTGATCTTTGGCTCAGACTCTGAATGTTGATTTACTAATGTCACAATAATAAACATTGCTTGAGTTTTGTGAAAAACAGCTAAAGGCTGTGTATTTATGCTCCTTAACTAACTTTTCTCTTCGAAGAAGACACACACATCCTTAAGTCAAGCCTAGCCTGAATTTACTGCTGTCAAAGAAAATCTGACATAACATAGCTGCTTTAACACAACATTATTTAAAGGGAGGAGTTTTTTAGCTCTCACAGTGTTCTCAAACTCAGAACTGCTATGTTAATAGGACCTTGTACATATAATTTTGACTAAAGCATACTAGAAAGCTCCCTCAATTAGCCCTATCCCTTTTGGACTGGCGCTGCTTCCGTACTTTTCATTAGAAGAAATACATCTGATCTACAGTTGTACTTCTAAATATGTTTCCAGAAACTTCCTCTGCACATTACCAGAAAGCTGCCTTAAGATACAGCCACCCACATTTCCTTAGAGGACCTTTAATGATAGCAACTTGGAGCAGACTGCAGTTTAAAAGATATTTAGTCTAAAACATAATGGGTGAGCAACAATGGGCATGTTGTTGTCATGGGTGTTGAGCTGTCTCCTTGGCAGAAAATAACTGGGTATGTCAGTTTGTCTTCAGGAGCTCCCTAGTAATTTTGATGATGCTGCCTATCATGAAAATGGTTCCATTTCTCTGACTGCCTCCACAGCATCAAATTTTATGACAGGTTTCAGCAGTAGCATAAGAATCAACTCTTTTCCATCCTAACTTAACAACAGGACTTTGTATGCTAATCTGCTTAGTGACACTACTGCGGTTTTGTCCAGGCACAGATGTAAGGAAATGAAAAACAATTGAAAAATATTCAAAAATATCTGAAAACACTTATGTTCACTTTTTTAGCATAAATCCTACAATGGTCTCTTCTACAACAGGAGGAAATATTTACTGAGAGATCTATTTCAATTCAGAAATACGCTTGATGCATAACCAGCTGTAAGCACATTGAAATACTCCTAATTTAGGATGTAAACATAAAGATCTTTGTGTAAATCAAGCTCACAGTTTTGTGATGAGATTTCCTATTATGTCTTTGTTAATTTTATGAAGTAAAGAATGTTTACTATAAATATAATGCATTATAATAACTTAGCAATGATTGCCAAAGTTCCTTTTATAAGGAGCAAACTTGGTTTATATTTTTCTGTCCTTTTATGTAGTGAATATTCTTTTCAAAATCCCTCTTTTGGCCTTTGTCTTCTGGTCAATGTGGATTACTGAAACTGTTATATCATGAGGATTTCTATGTAGATTGTCATGAAGCTTCTGTTGCAGGTACAAGTAGAACAATTTACCTCTGCCTCTAAATGACACCCATCAAAGGGTTTTACTCATGTTGCTTGTCCTTCCTCAAGAAGAACTTCTATTGGTATTTGCTGACTTTCTCAGAATGTGTTGGGTGCGGATGAAATACAGGGTTGTCACTCCCAATGAAATTGAATTCTACGGCAGTATCAGATATTTGACTTTTATTCCCTTTGTTAAGCAGTTTCTAGAGAGGGTTTAAGTCCTGAATCTGACACAACAAATACTAAAGAGAAAGCATACACGTTTGTGAACTGTTGGAATGATGTTTCAGCTGCCTTGAGCTGAACATAGTTCCTAACAGATGAAAAACATTTTTGTTCACTTGAGATAACTGCAAGGCAGCCAAATGATTACATTCAAACTTTCCAAAGTTTGCAAAGATTTGCTTCTGAGTCACAGCCAAACATCAGTAACTGCTGCCCAGAAGGGATATTGTTGTTTGGAAAGAGAGAGACAGCTATAACTGATTGCCATGCTGAGCCTGGAAATTCCATCTCAACCTTATCTTCAGCATCATGCTTTTGCAGCGCTCTCACAAGCTCCACCAGTGCTGAAGCAGCAATCCAGGAGCAGCAGACCCACCTTTGTGATGCAATGAACTGCCCCAACAAAAACTGTGGTGAATCCCTACATCAAGAAAAAAGTTGTGTAGTAAGCAGGTAGCCTGCAGAACAGAAAGAAGTTGTCAATGTTTCTTCTAAAAATATGTATGTGCTGCATAAAACTGCAGTGACTTTTTTTTTTTTTTTCATTTGATTCTGATTTTTTGGTTTGCGTGGCCAAACAAGATGTTCTGCCAGAATTCAATACAGGTTAGCCTTTATTGAATGACTGCGAATAGCTGACTATTTAACAGAGAATTTGGGCCTTCAAATCTTGGCCTACAGCAATTTATTTTTGTGTGTTGTGAATGAGATTTCGTCTGTTCTTTGAAAAACAGTTGTTCTTGGAGTAAGAACTAAACATTCCTAGGAGGTGTCATAAATTAAAGATAAACAGGTAGAATCTTTGCAGAAACAAGTCAGCATAGAAAACACCTTCAGAACAGTTTTGTATTGGACTATGCAGAGATACCAATTCTGGGATACTTGTGGAGAATCAAAAATTGTGGACATGCAATATTTGGTTTTTAACCTTATTTAAGGCATCAACATGCCTCTACCCAATCTTCCCCAGGAAGGCTTTCCTGAAGACCATAGTATGATCTTCTCTTCTTAATCATCCTGCCATTTTTAATGGCAGAAGGGATTAACATTAGAAAACAGTCCAAAAAAAACCACTCCCAACTTGAAAACAGTGCTTTTTCTGTGCTTCTTCAAGTATGTATGTGGATTTCATTTACCACCAACCAAACTGTTCCTTTTCTAAGAAGAGGAGGACTAACTCTTGCAAAGGACTAAAAGATTCTGGGCATTTGAAGTCTCTCCTTGCTTCCAGCTTTTCAGTTAAATACAGTTGCAAGCTCTTCACTTTGTGTAGGGGGTTAAAAAACAGATGTCTTTCAAATCCCATGTGAAGTTTCTGCAACTGTCATTTAAAAGAAAACACCTTTGACTTGTGCACCAGGCAAGACTGAACTGAAACTATATAGAGAGAGTAAATATGATCCTTCTGGTATCATTTTCACAGCCCTTTTCTGTCTGTAACTCTCTTTAAATGTAAATAAACACAGTTCTCTTAATATGCGAGTTTCTGTCCTAAGAACTCTATTAGGGATTGCACAAATATTACCTCAGTGTATATTCAGACATTATTAAAACAAATTACTCTATTGCAGTACAGCTAAGGCCCATTCATTCACTTATGATGGTGGAGAACTGTGCAGTGTCCCTGAGGTATGCCAGAAACAACCATTCTGTTGTAAGCTTACACAATCAGTTATTTAAAATTGATTTATTTTGTTAATATCGTATAATGGCTCCCAGGAGGAGATGAAAACAAACAGATCAGAGCTGATTATATCCAGGTTATAGGCTCAGACCAGGCAGTAACTCGTGGGTCTAGAACTCGCAATTACAGAAAGATAGTGCTTTGTGCTCTATGTGCTTTTTTCTCCCTGCATCCCTTTGAACCTCGCAGTAATAATGTGCCTCTGGTCTTAAACCACCATAGTCCTGCACTGTACAGCTTGGCCCATGATCTCCAAATAGCCTGAACTGTACCTGGCAGAAGTCCAAAGGGGTCTGTGTTGTGCACACTGCTATGGTTTTAAACTACCCATAACAGCTCCCCTGTTCTTGGGTTCCTTTAGTTTTGGGCTGCCTATTGGCATGGGTTAAAACTGGCCAAAGGAAAAAATCTCCTATAGCTGGAGATGCCTGGTGAACAGAGACAACTAGTTTGTTCCCCCTTTTATAGTCTGTGTATTGAAAGCGCAAAAGGCCTGACCTAGAACACAAAGATCTGCACTGGGTTTGGCTCAGTTTGGATAAGAAATTTGGAGCCATGTTTTGACTGGGCTCCCAATAGGAGTTTTAACATTAGATGTATCTCTCTTCCTTTCAAAACCATTGTTCATGTGTTGCATGTTCCTGACTCTCCATTTGTTTCCGTTCTCCTGTCAGATGCAGGTTTCTGTCGACTTTCGTTATCAGGTCAGTGGTACGACCATACAGTAGCTTTCTCTTGCCACAGGAGAGGTTAATTCTAACTCTGCTGCTGAGATCAAGCCTTACCACTGCTGCTGTAAACAGCCCACAAACTATTTTTGCAGGAACAAAGTAAAATGTCAGAAACAGGATGAGAGCAATGTGCTGTGTCCTGTGCTCACCCACACTGAACTCCTGTGAATGCTCTCAAACCAGAGACTATTAAGCCACTGGAATAAGGAGCAGTAGAGACGGTGGCTAAGAATGTAGTTTACTGAGCAGGACTGCTACACTGGCTGTTATCACTGTGGCCTAAGGGCCTTCTGGCTGCAGTCGCACATGAAGAGTCTGCTGTAGTGGGAGCTGCTTTACCCTTAGAGAGGTGCACCACAAAGTGGTATGTATCATACATCAGTCCCCTTCCCTGCAAAGCTGCAGACAGACTGTCAAACCTTTGCTCTAAAGCTCAAATTCACACCTTGGAGATGCTTGACTGTTGATCATAATGCAGCCCAGCAAGAGTAAATCCTTGAGATTCTGCTGCCTGGCTGTGCTTTCCTCCACGATCCATTTTTTTAGATAGCCCCTGAGGAGCAGAATCTGCCTGGGCTGGATGGCGACAGATTGTTGAAAGCAAAGTAGTCCCCTATCTATAGGAGAATCACAAGTTTTGCTTATATTCCTGGACCTCTGAGGCTTCAGTGCATAACGAGATCTTATTTCAATCCCTTGGCAACAATCTAGGGATCTGTCCAATAACACAGTTATATTACTTCAAGTAAAATGAGGCCAGGACAAGGATACATTTCTGGCTTCCTTAATACCTAGTTTAACTGTTGCTACTTTAGTGATATGTTTGAACTTCAGATTTAGGCCCGATTCAAATCTCTGAGGGCTGAGCTTTCAAGGCAGAGTTGTCCGTATATCTCTCAGGTAGCTGTATCAAGTTTATGTACATTAGACTGGGTGAGGCTGTCACAACTGTGACCCTGGAATGTACTTACACCTGTGGCTAGCATTGGATATTTCTCTGGGAAGCTGGTAAAAAATGTTTTTTCAACAGTTTCAGAGGCACTGGGGTTCATAATTTTATTGCAGGAAGCAGGGATGAAACATTCTGCAGTGTGGTCTCCTTAGAAAAGCTCTAGAGGTGACTATACTCTCTACTTTGAGAGTACTGCCTACCACATATCTCTTTGATCTATTGCCTCTAATAAGATTAGCACACCACATTATCACTCCATTTGTTACCAACACCGATGGTATTTTGGGGACCTGATCCTGTGCCATCAGTTTCCAGCTTCCAGTGAGTCAAGGAGTAAGGTCACAATGTGTCCCTATGGTGGTCCGTCCTCCTCCCTGCTCCCTAACACAGATGTGTCAAACTGTGCTGACAATGGCTTTGTTCTCTTGGCCCTGCCAATTACAAGATGTTTTGGTTGGTTTTTTTTAAGTGATGGGTATAAAATTCACTGTGTTATTTAATTTCCAAGTTCCTTTTCAGGTGTGTGAAAGGTATGAGGTAAAATGGCTTGAAAGTATACATCTGTCATGAAGACTGGAAGTTATTTTTTTCCACACTGTGCCTATTTTGACTATTCAGATTATAAACCCTGTAAGGTTTTCACTAGGACCTCAAAATTTGCCAGTAATGCAGTTAGATAATAGTAAAGTTATAAAAATATGTTTGTAAATACATACAGTATATATACAGCACAAATCTGTTTCGTAAATATCAACTTAAGATTCTACTTTTTCTATTAAGAGCTTTTTATCTAGGCAATATTTTGGTTAAATTTAAAAGCACATGAAACTGCCAATAAAAGACAAACCCTAGAAAAATAACAGAAAGGATGAGCTAATAATGAAGTTTATATATAGAATATGGATCAGATTTCAAAAGCAAATGGCTTAAACTTAAGCAAAACAGCATGTATTCCAAATTGCAGTAAGCTATAATATTATGAGAAATCTGTGTACCTCCTATTGTAAATATTTATACTTTTGAATTTCCTTAGTAAACTGCCAGATATGATTCCCCAAAGAACATTATTTACTTGTTTTAGGTTTTAACTAATCTGCCCTTCAATTCTCCAGTGAGATCAAATCCTCACATTACTGACACATGGGGGTTTTTTTTATTGCAGATCAAAGGGGAATACAATTTGTACGTGCATTACAGCATCATCTCTTAAAACCTAGCAGACTATAGTGACTAAAATTTGACATCATAGAGTATTAGAATTTGCATAGATGCCAGAAAAAGTACCATAAATCTGTCTGGAACTGAAATCCACTTGTTATCCTCACATATGTAACTTCTGCAGAGTCTTCCCTATCCTAACTCACTGCCTGTACCTCAACACAATTTCAAAGGGAAAACTTCATGCACTTAAAGGTCAGTGGATTACTAGTGCTGGAATTATTCTACTTAAATATACATATGAATTCCTGCTCTGTCTCAGTGTAGCTGCAATTATAAGTTTTCTGACACATATGAAGTCTGTTGATCAGTCTTGCTCAAGCTGATGGGACAGATCCTGAATTCTGTCCTACCAATTTAATCCCACATTATTGTGTATCTGTAGATAATCCCTGACCCACCTTTTATGTCTTAAATTCTATCTGCTGCCTACTTTCCCAACTCCACAGTAGGAATACAGTGAGACTTAACATACCTTTGACTTAACTGCCTCTATGCCTGCCCAATAAAAGTCATCATAACAACTTAAGTTGCTACTTTTGCTTTGATCTTTTATGTGGAAAATGCACTAATAACTTCTATGGCATAAGATTCAGTATTTGTTTCTACAGAATGTTCCAACAGAAATAGAAACTATCAGTGAGGGGTGTATCTCTTCAGTAGCTCACAGAGTTAGTAATTTAAGGTCAGCTTCCTCAGTGCATTTGTGTATGTCACACTCTTTTTGAAAATCTTCGTCTTGATCCAGGAAGGTGAGATGTGACTGGGTATTAAAGTATTACACATGTTATCACAATTGTACGTGCTTTCCAACATCACTGATAACATCCTGTTCTGTCATTTTGGTGTGTCTGTTTCAACTGTAAGTTCCTTAGGTCGAGGACTGTCTACAGGTCCCTGTTTATGTGGTAATTACTAAATCTTTATCCATCTTGATTCGTCCCTAGACATTACAATAATAACAAAGCCGTTAGGAATCATCAGACACCTCAGATTTGAGTCAGAAGCATAAAGACAAGGCCTCATCATCCCTTGTGCCATTCATTCAGTCCTTTTTCAGCACAAGTTGTTTCCACCACCTCTCTCCCAGTAATCCTCATCCCTTAATTTTTCTTTATGTGGCTAAAAAAAACAGGTAAGAGAATAGCCTCAAAAGCTCTTGGAAAAAAATTGTCTTCTGAGACCCTTCAGGTCCTTGACAACAACACAAAACCAGAAAAGTTCCTACAGAAAAGTAGGAACAAGAAAGTGTCTGGTTTGGCAAAATGGTTTTGATCAAAACAGCTGCTATTTGCAAGGATTAGATCTGGTCCACTGTCCTACAGAGGTAAGAATTGGACAGTAACTCTTTATGATTTCACAGCCCCCTGTGTAGGCTGCCAAACTAAGCATGTTTTGGATAAAAGTCTGAAAAAGGGGGAAAAAAGAGCTGGCATCAAAAAAAGCTCTGGTGCCCACTTCCAGCCCTAATAGTTTTCTTTTAATCTTTAGCCAGGTCATGGGAAATACAATCTCCCTTCATTAAAAGCATTTAAGAGATCCTCTGTTGGACTGTAGGTGACTTGATATTTGCCCCCTTTATGGAATGAATAACGTGCATGGAATCTGGTTATATGCTGAAAAATTGCCACAGAAATTTTTACAAACTTTCTCTCCTCTTTACCCCCAGAAGTAACTTGTTCATTTCTAGAGCTGTTTTTCTTCCTTTGATGGTATGTGAGGAGTAAAACAAGGACAGCGTGTATCTACCTGGAATAATACCTAAGGATTCTTCAAAGTTGTCCTCCTGTATTTTAGTTCCCCAAAGTTCTCTTTCACTGCCATGTGGTCATCTAAGTTATTTTCTGTGTCCTGTTCTATGGTTACAGATATAAAAAGGAAAAAATAATGGTTTATGTTCAGCTGGTGCAATAGAGCTTGAAATAATAAGTGAAAGCAGGTGATGAACAACTAAAATCTCAGTACTATACATTGCTTTTGCAGGCTTTTTCCTAGTTTTTTTTGAAATCCACCCTCCCACCCCCACATATATGTGGCAGTGTTTGTAGATTTTCAGCCTTGGGAGTGTTAGCAGCTGAGTTCTGTGTAAACTTTCCGCTTTAGGGCATGAGCTCACCAACTTATACAGCTAAACCACTGCTGGGTACTGGTCAGCGTGAAGTGAGGAGACCATGGGAAAACAAACAAGCAAACAAAACCCAGTGTCCTCTGGAAAGCATTACCTAATAAATAGACAAAAGACAGTGATTTATTTGCTGCTAAGTGACATCTTAAATCAAATAACAAATGACATTAAAATTCTGTCCTTTAGAAGCTCAGTATTATATACACTTCAATGACATGGTGCAAATGGGAGGGTTGAAAGACAGCTTGCCCATCTAAAGTCAGCTGTCAGTTTTGGTTTGATGGTACAATTTTCACTTTCTATTCTCTTAAAATAAACTCTCAAATGAATTTGCAGTTTTCACAGCTTTCTGTGTTCAGGTTCAGAGGTGGCTGTGCTTTGATGATAAAAGTAATATTTAGTTTTCACACACTATCTGTCATCAGTGGAAGACAATGCACTTCACAAAATAGGTCAGTATCATTACCCTTTTACCTAAAGAAAAAGTGAGTTTTTTAGAGGTGAAGAAATTTGCTTGTGATAATTAAAGTTGTTTTTTCTGGTTTTGTTGGTTTGGGATTTTTTTACTAGGATTAGAGAGTCCTAATTATGATTTTGATTTTTCCTTATTCTTGCAGTAGATCTGTCCTTATTTTTGGACAGTCAAATTGTGCTTCTTGGTGATTGAGTGCAAATCACTGAATCTTTCTTTCTCTTCATATTATTGTCTATTTAAAATATTGATGGTATTTTGATTTTAATTTTAAAATATTTATGATAATTCAGAGGAGATTAATGAAGTTAAATTTATAAGTAATGGTGAAGTGCTGTAAGATCTTTGCCTAGGAAGTGTTTTCTAAAAGGCAGAGCAATACTATTCATCTGCTACAGTATTCTGGACTGCTCCTAAAATACTGATATTAAGCCCAGAGAACCATGACTGTCTATTTACATTGGCCTCATTGGATCAACAAGGAGTGCTATTTTTTAAAAAAATCACTTTTTTGTTATCTCCTATGCTACTCTGCTATGGCACTGACAGTTCCTACATCTGCAGCAGGATCTTGGTTTGGATATTCCCTAATCAGATTTCACCTTTATAGCAGATCTATAATGTGCTGAGTTACTTTCCTGAAATGGAGGTCCTGGAGCTGGAAAGAGGCAGCTGCACTGCATGCAGCCAGTGATAAATACTCCTAAAAAGCATGTTAATACAGTCATTCCTCTATAACCACCTTCATATAACCTGTCCTAAGGTTTCTAGTGCAGTTCCATGCTGGTCCCATAAACAACAGGATTAACTAGCCCAGATGTCCCCGTTTTTTGCTGGGACCTCACACCCACCTACTTCCCTTTCCTGGAACAGCATGCCAAGGAGCATGATGGATCACACAAGTCCATCTGTTTGCTTTCTGTTTGGAAAAACAGCTTTCTACATCATATAGCCTTGTGTGCATATCCTCAAACATCTGCAATGTATCTGTAATGTGATGATACAGGAGCCTTATTTTGGCAGCATTCAACATTTTCATCAGCATTTTAGTACTGAGAGGTCTGAGTGCTTGCAGAGAGGGGTGGGTTGAACTGAGGATATACAGTAGTTACAAGAAGTGTGAAGGGATTTAAGGTGCGTGACTGTGATGGGATGCAAACTTTTAAAAATAATTTGATCCCTGGTTCTCACTGTGGGAGAGACATAAAGGTGCAGGGGAAGAGACAAAGGGCTGGTGAAATAAATATTCCTGATGGGTGTGTATGCCTATGTTTCCCTGTGATCAGAAATTCTTAGCCACTTTTGTAGGATTTCCTCAAGAAAGAAAGGCCCTATATGGCAGAGTGGTAACACGTAGGTCATGCATTCAAAAGGCATGAACACATAGGTCATGCATTCAAAGGCCAGCATGAACTCTCCTTAGTTTACAAGGCACTCCCTATCTTAGTCCTTCATGGAAGCACAAAGTGACCCCTACGTGCTTTCTCCATTATGTTTTCCATTAGGTTTGATCACAATTACCCACTGGGATGGTATGTGGTGATCTCTCCCCCATTTCCTTTTTCTCTTTTTCCCATATTAAAGGATGGAGATTAAGCTTGATAAGCTTTACTGAAGGCATGGGACCTCTCCTAAGGTTTCTGCTGCAAATCTGTGGTTTGATCCTACCAGCAACAGGACTAAATAGGCCAGACATCCCCGTCCTTTGCTGGCTCCCAGTCTGAGCTCACACACACCTACTTCCTGTCTTGAAACAGCAGCCCAGGAGGGCTGGGAACAGTGAGGTCTGCAGGAAGGAATTAGCTGCTCTGTGGACCCAAGGTAGCAGACAGATTTTGATACCTAAAAAAAGAGAAGAACGAGCCTAACCACTGTGAAACTGGAATGCTGAAAAAGGAGAACTTCTGTTTTAACTGCAGTCCTTCGAATTCTCATTAGTCACTCCCTCATTTTGTCCCTAATTTGCTTTTTACCACCCCAGCCTTAGAGACCCAACTGACTTTTCCCTATTGTCTTCTCCATACTCTCAGAACCTACTTACCACTGCACATGAGTCTTGTGTATACCGTGGAGATATCTTCAATGATTTCTGAATGAGTTTCTTGGTGTATAGTATGTTATTTTTATTGGTTTTTTTTCTTTGAATTCCCATATTTCTTGTGATATTATGCACAGAAAAACTCCTTTTTTTTTTTTTTTTTGGTGAGAACATCCTGCCATAACTGAAGCTACAAATGTAGGAAAATGAATCACTAGAATCCCAAATCTAATAAGAGAGTATGTGGAGAACTAATACTTCTCCTGTGGCAGTGTTTTTCATAGAGTGAGGTAAAACTGTCACCTAGTGGTCATAATAGTTGTTCCTGAATTACCATTTTCATTTGGATATAGCCAGAATATTTCTTATCCCCAGGATGTATCACCTGAAAATATTAAGCTAAAAAAAAATATGTATCTGAAAGGCTTTTAGGTGAAGGGAAAAACCCTGGAATCTTTGGTAAAAAATAAATGAATTTATAACTTTGGGCAGCGGAGCTGTGAAATCCCATTTTCCTCTCTCTCCCACGGTTTATCACAGTGACATACCACTTTCTGCCTTACTGAACAGCTGTGGGAGGCTGAAGATCAAGATAACTGAAACTAAAATAGGGGAACAAAAGAACCTCTCTCATTAAGTATTCTGCTACAGTCATTTTACAAGTTGGTCTCAATTCCAAATTTCCCCTTAAAAAAAGCAGTAGCACTTCACCCTAACTCATCCTAGAAGGTCAAGTTCTGTTACAGCATCAGTGCAATGCCACTGTTTTCAGTTGGACAAGCACAGATTGTGGAGGAGAATAGCCTTCAGCCTAAAGAAGTAGGTCTTCTCTTGTGCATTGACTTCAGCAAGTTGTAGTAAACCTGCAGGGATATATGAAGAAAAAGCAGGCACCATGAGTGTGCCTCTGAGTCTGTGATTACACACCTCTTTATAAAAAAGCTATTCTGCAACAGGCATATTGATTCTGTGAGAAGAGAGCTATGTGCATGCTAATGTACTAGTGCTTTGTGGGTGGCTGATTAGTAAAGGTGATACAAACACTGAGACAATAATGACTGGAGTTCAGCAAATAAATGTTAAAAACAGTAGGACAGGTACACGATGTAATAAGAATGTGCTCTTATAAAGAGGAAAACAGGCAGAGCAAAGTGCAGTGTTATGAGTTTGATGACTCAGTGGAGTATCTGTGATACTGTGGACAGAAGAGGGTGTGATTCCCAGATTTTTGTATGGAGAGATTCATGTGTACTCATCAGTGAGGGAGCTTTTATGAAGCAATATCTCCTGGAGCAAATTGGCTAATATAATTCATAATACTTAGCAAAAAAACTTCCTGTCTAGCTCGGTTTGCAGATTCTGTTCATTATTTGTATTTCCTCAAGGTGTTGGACCCCCAGGTTTCGATCAGGATCCACTTATTCAAGGTGCTTGAAATCTCAGAGCTTCAAGATAGCATCTGCCTTGTAATGCCTAAAGTTTTAAGTATATATTGAAGTGCAGTGCTGACAGAGGCAGATTATGGGGACCATGATGAAATTACGAGGCAGTCAGATCTGTGTAAGCAGCAATAATTTCATCATGCCCACAGTCTTAAGACTGTAATTACTATTGAACAAGTGCCATTGAAGAATTTAAGCAAAGACGTTGAAAAAAAAATTATGAGGTACCTTTCTGGATGTTTGTGTAGTTTCCTGACTGAGGACAGTACCATCTAAAGTAAATGTCAAAAAGCATGAGTTGAATTATTTTTAAACTTAACACATGTTTAAAGACAGCTGTCATCTTTAACCCAACAGAGAGAAAAGATTTCTCAACAGTGAATGCAAGGGAGAGCAGGTTAGGCTGTGAAAGCCTTTTTTATATATTCATTAGTGAAATATATTTAGCAGAGAAAATTCTTTGTTTAATATTTTCTGTGAATAGGTTTTGATCTGACTGCATAGATTCCGTGTAAATGTATTTTTTGAATTTCCTTTCTAGTTATGACTAAATGCACTGCACAGTTTTCTTTCCCTCCCAGTTAAATATGAATCAGTTTTTACTCTGCTTATAAAGATTTCAGATTTTTTTAAAATTTTTAAATAAATTTGGGGGTTTTTTTAAAAATATTTAACATTCTCTTGCCAATACGCTCATTCTTCAGATTTGTATAAGAAAATACACTCATTCTTTAGATTTGTGTGAAGAAATCCCTGGGATATCTAGAGGCAGGTAGCTATGTCAATGCTCCTGAGAAAGTCATACAGCTCTAATGTGAAAAATTTCTATAGCAAATAGGATGAACACAGAGGATACTGAAGTAATTTTAATTCATAACTGGAAGTAAGCTGGGCAGAACTGCAGTCACACACTGAACCAAAAGGTCTATGATGGATACAGGGTTACAAACTAGACTGTAAGTAATAAACCACAAATAAGAATAGGTGATGTTGGCAGGGTAATGTCGTTGTAAATCCTGAAGCTTGTTGGGATGCAGAGATAGGGTAATACCTGAAACACCACTTTTAATGGATTCTACTACTAGGAAAGTTGTTTGAAGGAGGTAAGTGATGATATAATAACCTTTCTGCTAATATTTACAGTGTAAACAAATCTTACATCTCACTGTGATGGGGGATGAAGGGCTTGACTTTGTTCCCATTAAATAATTTGCAGTTAGAGATGCCCAGGTATTGATGCATACACAGAAACTATGCTCAGTCTCAGGATTTGTAATGCATCCACTTTTTAGCACTCCAGTGCCATCCTAAAGATTAGATGAGCAGCTGCTCTGTGGGTGCACAACATCTGCTGGCGTGCTGGGCATGTGAGCTCAGTGCTTGGGACTGTCTATAGTCATAAGATAACTATATTTATTAACTGCCTGATTAGAGCACTTGTAAACTGTCAAGAGACTGGAATGTGTGTGTCAGGGTAAAATATAGCAGCAAAGGTGGGAGATGCAAATTTACCAAAATTAAATGTTGCAGCAAGAGATAGCATTGGTAAATGTGGTTAAAGCCAAACCCTTTCTTTACGGGATGAGCTGAAAAGTTGCTGACTTTCTTCCTGTGACTTTGCAACATCCTGGGGAGTTTAGAGGGCAGGCTTGCCTGACTGCTAAGAAACAGTCAACACAGCACTTTTGTGTGGAGGATGTCTGCAGCACAATAGCAGCACAGTGCAAAGAGGAGTAGCAAGTGCCCTGATGGAGAAAGGGGAGTGCAGGAAGGGACTTTCTGCTTTATACCTTCTGTGCTGCTGAGTACAAAGAGTGTATTTGTATACGTGTGTATACATAAGACTGTTAACTCACATTATTTATCACAATCCCAAAGTAAAATCTTTTTTTCTGCCCATAGCAGGTCTGAATGGGGGCAAAGAAAATAATCAACCAGTTAGCTACTTAGCAACGTCCAGGTCTGGAACTTACATGATTAAGCCCAGTGAAATTTCCCTGTAAAGGATCATAAAACCCTACAGCTAGACAGCAGGTAAGCAGGTAATATACTTCTGTAAACATAATATATCGCATATAAACTAGCAATAATCTGTCTTCAAGAGCTGATTTGAACCCCATTTATGGACACTGAACAACATAAGCCACTTTCCAGTCCACAGAAAAAAGTCTTAAGAAGTGATGTCACTCTGTTTCGAGGTGGGAAGAAAGATCACTGGACGGTGTTGTACCTATTTTATGTGGGGAAATTCAGAGTATTATGGCTGAGTTGACTGGCTCTCTTCCTTAGTAAGTCACTGGACACTGAGGTTCCTTTAAAACTTGTTTGTAGCTGCTTGATATTCAGCTTTGATTCCTTGCACTCTAAAATGACATGCAGAAATGGAGAAAAGCAATACTTGTACGCAGAGAGCACCTGGACAAAAGTGGTTGTTTCATAGCTGCTAGAGAGAGAATAAATAACCAGCTGTACTGGTTTACATGAATAACATCGGTTTACAATTAGGAA
This sequence comes from Chiroxiphia lanceolata, assembly GCF_009829145.1. Lineage (NCBI taxonomy): Eukaryota > Metazoa > Chordata > Aves > Passeriformes > Pipridae > Chiroxiphia > Chiroxiphia lanceolata. Next base: position 97,857,243 of record NC_045638.1, on the reverse strand, counting down.
CTGCAATCAATTTAGAAGTCTGTTTTCTAAGCACTATGTCATGGTCCTTGGGAGCTTAGATCAAAAGAAATGTGTGGCAAAAGACATTTCTGTGATCTAAAGGAAAAATCTAGTTCTTCTGATGCTACAATCAGAGCAAGTACCCAGTCAGTCTTCGAAAATACTGAAGTAAGAGGTAGTAAAGAGAGATTTACAAATGTATTCCTTTGCTCTTCCTGTAAAGCCTGTTCATACTTTAGCTGGAAATGTTTCAGTCCAAAAAGTTTGAGAACTGCTATTATATAGAGGATAATTTATTTGACTTATTCCCAAAGGATATTTTGGGAAGGTGAGAAGAAGTCACCTCAATATGAGATGCATTAAGATATGTAAGCTAATTTACATACAAAAAAGTGAACTTGCAAGTACATTTAAAAGAATATCAATAAAACATCTAGACATAAGAACAAAAAAATCTTCAGTTGTGGTAGTTAAAATAAGTATGACTAGAATTAGCAAGCATTTTATCCTTTTTGTACATAATTGCACTCTTATAGAAAATATATTTTAACTTGTTTTGTGAAATATTTTATATCTGTTTCTGATAAAAGTAGCCTATGAGATTTGAGTAACATAATTATTTTACAGTATCTTAATGCTAATACTCTTAAGAAAGAGAGAAATGCCATATCTTCAGAGTATCTTATGAAAAAGTAATCATAATTATCTGAAATACAGAATTAACATATTTAGTGGAAATCGTGGAATCATGGAATCATAGAATGGTTTGCATTAGAAGAGCCCTTCAGGATCATCTAGTTTCAACCCCTCTGCCAAGGGCAGGGACACCTTCCACTAGATCAGGTTGCTCAAAGTCCCATCCAGTCTGGCCTTGAACACTGCCATGGATGGGGTACCCACAACTTCTCTGGGCAGCCTGTTCCAGTGTCTCACCACCCTCACAGTAAAGAATTTTCTTCTAATATCTAATTTAACCTAGTCTTTTTTAGTTTAAAGGCATTCCCCTTTGTCCTGTCACTACATGCCCTTGTAGAAAATCCCTCCCCATTTTCCTTTTATACTCCCTTCAGGTACTGGAAGGCCACAATTAGGTCACCGCTAAGCCTTCTCTTTTCCAGGCTGAACAATCCCAATTCTCTCAAGCTTTCCTCATATGACAGGTTCTCCATCCCTCTAACCACCTTTGTGGCCCTCCTCTGGACCTGCTCCGACATGTCCATGTCTTTCTTGTGTTGGAGACACCAGAGCTGGAAGCAGTACTTCAGATAGGGCCTCACAGAGCAGAGGAGAATGGCAGAACCTCCTTCCATCTGCTGGCCACGCTGCTTTTGAAGCAGCCCAGGACACATTTGGCTTTCAGGGCTGTGAGCACACATTGCCGGGTCAGGTCCAGCCTGTCATCCACCATCACGCCCCAGTCCTTCTCAGCAGGGCTGCTCTTGATCTGTTCATCCCCTAGCCTGGACTGATACCATGGGTTGCCCCGACCCATTTGCAGCACCTTGCACTTGGTCTTGTTAAACCTTGTGAAATTCCCATTGGCCCACTTCTCCAGCTTGTCCAGGTTCCTCTGGATGGCATCCTATAATGGTATCCTGAGTTATTGAATATGAAACTAACAAGTAAATTAGTCATGTTAGTGAAGACTCTTTCTTAGTGAATGATCTTTTAAATTTATCACTAATTTCCATTTTCAGAACTGGGTCTTCCCTACCAATATCTTCTGCTATTTGAGGTATTCAGTGATGATCGGTACTTGGGTCACTATGTTAGTAAAGTGTGAATTAGAAAAAGGTGGCTGCTGATTGAAGAGTGTTTCATTTTAGTTCAGAAATAACACTCCTCTGGTCTCCCAAATGTGTGCATCATAGTGTCAAGTGTATCAAAGTTACATTTAGAAGTGACTGACAAAACTAGAACCTCCAGGGCAAAAACAGTAAAGGGAACACTGGTCACAACATCTATTCCAGGAAAAACTGTTATGGGGTCAATCCATTTTTGCAAGGAATATCACTGCTTCCCTTCCCAAGGAAGAAAGCAAAACAGAGGGAAAAAAATAGACCTATAAAGACTCATCAGCAAGCACAGGTGTCTGAACAGACCTAGTGAGCTATGCTGCCCTAAAATCTGAAGAAATCCTCTGAGAAGTTTCTCTATATAACCAGTCTTTTATAAAGTACGTCTTTCCTTTTCCAGTGTTGTTGAATTGTTCATGTTTCGGGACACAGTTCTTGTGGAAGATTCTGCCCCACTGTCAGATCAGACACTGAGTTGTAAATTACGTTTTCCTTCTGCACGTAAGTAGTATAAGGTTCCACTTCCATCGTGTCATTCTAGCAAAACAAAACCAAAAACTGTGAATGCAAGGAGTAGTTTAGTTTGGCAAAACTCAGCAAGCCTTTGATATGAACTCATAAAAATAACTGGAAAGTAGTGCTCTTGTTTTTATTCCTCTTCAACTAAAGAAAAAGACTCCTCTATTGCTTTTTCTATTAAAGAATATGTGTTACTTTTTCTGGCAAAGATTTGGAGGGTAAAGCTGAGATATTGGTTCACTTGCCTCCTTTTCCTTCCCTTCTACACCACTTATTTTTTTGCCTGAAAAAAAAGTTGTGTTAAGGTCTAATTCTCTAGAAAGAGCAAATAATATGCTAAAGTCTTGACTACAATTGATTCCTCCATCAGTATACAATTTTAGTCTACAGACATGGTAATAAAAGTTACGTGATGTGACAGCAAGAACACTGGTACTTAAACCATTATTTTGCTTTAACGCAACAGCATCTGTCAGCAACAACTTGGAGGTGGGGCAGCAGAACAGCAGGAATAGTAATAACTAGACTTGGCTAAGTCTTTTCAGAAGCCGAAGCATCTTTTTAAGTTGATGATAGAATTTGAGCCTAGTGTCTACTTTAGGTGCACAGATGCAATATAGTTGTAACACATCTTGTCTGCACAGAGATGCTTTTATTTGGATTTGGCAGCAGAGAATAGAGAGACATCACTGATGAGTGAATTGCTCAGCTACACAGGAAGCTTCTAACAGCATAGGGAACTCAATAATTTCTCCCAGTTTGCAGCTCAGCATTCCTTCCATTATTTAATAAAATGTTTTGTCTTGAGTCTGATTGGTTCATTGATTGTGGATTGACCATACTAGATAAAGAGGGGCCTTCAAAACTCACACATTATCATTCTGGACATGAAGAGGGACATTACTTTTCTCCTGTCTGTTAATTTGGTTGTTTAATCTTCTTGTTTACTAATAGTTTTCTTAATATTCCCCAACCCGTGTTATTGCCTCCCTTCTTCCTTACTGCTTGAACAGGAGATGTGGTTGGTGTGTCTGATATAATCAGGAGGATGTGGTGGGCATCACTCCTTGCTGAGATAAAGAAGAGCAGTAGCTGAGTGTTTGCTGTTGGAACATGCCTCTAGTGCTCCAAGTCAAAATTATGGTAAAATTAAGCTTTGTTTTGTCCTATAAACAGCTAAGAACAAACATATAGGACACAATAATACCTGCTTAAAGCACAGAGTGAAAATCTATTGTTTTCTCTTTACTGATTATGTTTTCAGGACTACCAGAAGATCCCTGATCTGGTGATGTCTAATCTGCATAATCCCCCTTACCTGTATAGGATCAGTTTCAGGAGGTGTGGTTTTGTGGCACAGTCTGTGAAAAAGAAAGCAAGTGTTAAAGAAATTCCTTCCTTAATCCTATGTTTGGCTGGATCACAGCTTGGTTTCTTTGGTCAGAAGCATATGAAAAGTTTCTTTTTCTTGTCTTCAGGAGTAAAGCCATCTCATGTCTCTCTCTCTCCCTGACTTTAGATCTTGAAATTATAGCAACCTGACTTTCTCATTTAGGATGCTTTCTTAGCATTATTCAGTGAAGGTGTGTGCAATGCACAGTGTCTGCAGTATAGAAATATTTGATGAAGTTAATTTAGTTATCCATGACAGCACAGACTGACAGAATCATATGATTTCAAGACACAAAGAGTACTTTAAAATTTCTTTTAGCACTACACAATTTTTCCTTTGCACCCTATCATACATACCTATTACTGTGGAGCTTGATGTAGTAAATGACAGCCATGAAGGTCATAATGCTCAGAAGACAAAGGGTAATGGAGACATACAGGATAGAGTTCTTTTTGTCTAAACACAAAGAGTTAGTTTGAGTTATATCTTCTTACTACTCATTTTCTGTATTGTTTCAGTGTAAGATTAAAGTTACTTTAGCACATACACACAGTTTCAGCATGCTTATAAGAGAAATATAATGTCCTTCAGCTGAAGGCAAAGTCAGCAATGAAACACAAATGGAGTCTGTGTCAGAGACAAAAGCAGATCCCACAAATCCCACAGTGGACACTCATGATATTTTTTCACTAAGCCACACCTGAGCCCCTCTCAAGGATTCAGTATTTCTCAGCACTGCAACTCATGCATAGTTCTCAAAAGCAATAAAAAAAGCAAAAACCAGAAACCAGAGGTCATAGTGTCAGATATTCACAATTCAGAACAAAGTGATTTACTTGTTTCTGCTGGCCACACTAGAGTTGGTTCTGCTTCTCTCTCTTACCATGACATTTAAATTTGCATCTGAAAAAACCTTGCTGATGTTCCACTTCTGGTTGGTTATGACTGCTTTGTCTCTGTTTCCAACAATGTTTTCACTACCAAAAGAATGCTATGACACTTATGTGTATCCCTCTTAGGGAAGAAACTCTTAGGAAATAGTGTCTAGAACAGAAATGAGTGGTGATGTTTCTGGTCAAAGGCAGTTGGGGATGATACTCTTGTCTTTATAGGACTTCACTGAAGCTTTCTATACCTTTTGTAGATTTTCCTTCCTAGAATTAATGAGAGTTGAACAAGCTGAATAGGCTTTTGAACAGCAAATGCACAAAGGGAAGCTTACCTGAGGGACAACAGGCTATGGACTTACTCCAGCTCCCAGCTGGGTGGAACACCATGCAGGTTGTGTCAGTCACGTTGGTGTCACATGCTGTCAACCTGCTGAGAACAGTCACTGTCCCATTGTTGTGGCTTTCTTCCTCAAGGGAGGAGTTGCTCTCTAGGAGCCACGAGACCTGAGCAGGCGGCTTCCCTGCCGCTGCCTCGCACACGGGCTTCCCGTGCTCATCACAGAAGAGGCTCAGCCTTGGGGGCACTGCAAAGCACCAGGAAGGGGAGACACATGGAGTTAGTTTCCTGCAGCTGGGACAGGATGTTCTTGTTCTCTACCCAAAATGAAAGCAGTGAAAACAGGAGAATGAGGTTGGAGGTGTCATTCCATGACAACAATGTGGATCCAACTCACAAGAGACAAAGATCTTGTCTCTTTTTTCCTTTTGGACAACTTTCCCGCATTCAGGTGAGCCTTACCACAGCCATTCTCTCTATCCTCTGTTAGGATATGGGAAATTACCTCACAGCTGTTGTTTCGAACTAGGCAGTGGAAAACATGAGCACAGAAGGGAGCAGAGTTTTGGGAAATAAGGAGAAGGGAGACCCAGAGATATTATCAATGATATGCATGGCAGTTTATCCAACAAGAATCACGACTTTGAAGGGACTTTAAAGATCATCTAGTTCTAGTGCCCTTGCCATGGTCAGGGATACCTTTCACTAGACCAGGTTGCTCAGAGTCCCATCCAGCCTCGCCTTGAACTTCCAGAGATGGGGCATCTACAGCTTTCCTGGGCAGCCTGTTTCAGTGACTCACCACCCTCTCAGTATAGAATTTCCTACTAATATCTAATTTAAAGTTACCCTCTTTGATAAAAAAAAAAAAAAAAAAAAGAAGCTCAATTTTTTACTCCATGTTTCCCCAGTGCCTCAAGAGAGGAGCTTTGTATGTCCAGGCCCAGACATGGTCCTTTGCTGAACTGTAAACAGGGAAGGAGTTCCTTACCCAGCACGGTCAGGTGGTATGTCCTGTGGAAATTCCCTTCTGGTGTTACAACTTCACAGATGTAATTTCCCTCCTGGGCTACCCCCACGTACTGTATCTCAAGCACAGGACCCAGATCTGGTCTGAATTTCCAGTTCATGCTGTCACTGCAGTTTGTTCTGTCTGTTGTGTTCGTATCTGCCCTGTAGCCCAAGTTGCAGGGGCCTCCAGCCTTGGGATATATTTTCCATGTTAGCATATTTATATTTGATTTGAGAGGGCAGGCGAGCACTGAGCTGTCACCTACGGTCACTGACACTTCGTTGTTCCCTGAAGGAGAGAAAGAAGGAGAAGAACATGTGAGATGGTGCTTGGGGGTGTCACTCATAGTCCTGAAGTTGAGGTCAGTGCTTCACAGGGAAATGTCTGCAATGGTACATGCAGCATGAACCGTGTCTGTGCTCATCTGCAAATTGTCTGTCATCTCATACTAGAGCTATGGATTATGGAGCCAGTGGCCTGTCACAGCCTACCCTCTGAATACCATCAACAAATTTCCCACTGGCGTTCCTCTTAGTGGATAAGACTGGATATTGAAGGAGGACCCTAATCCTTCTCATTGCCTTGGACAGTTCGTCATCTGAAATCTGCCTCTATTGGCAAATTCTTCAAATTTGCAACTCCTTTGGGTTGCTCACAGGGCGATTGCCACTAACAGAAAATGGAAAAAATAGAAATATGACTATTGCATTTGGCCACATGATGATGACTTTTCTCTGGAACTGTTGCGACCAACAGAGTAAACAGCTTTTACTTCTGCATTCATGCAAAATCCAAAACTGTGGGCAAAGGCATTTTCTACACCTCTTAGACATGAAAAAAGCACAAATAACAGTGGAGGAGCTTTGTGCAGAGGAAGGATTTTGTCTTGTGTCTCAGGGATGTCTTTTCATCTTCGGAATCTTTGTGAACATACACATTTACACTATGAGTGTACATAATGTGTTCATATGCATTCACACTATGGCTGTACTGTTTTTACTGCAGCAGTTCCCATACAACATGAATGTAAGTCCTACCCATCTTTGTGCCAGGCACACAACTATGAAGGTGTAAAATGTGCCCATATCCTTGTGCCTCTTGCTTGATAGGCTGAGATAACAGAGGAACCTTATTCAGTTGATGTGTTAACATGTGTTGACATTGAGTATGGCTTGTTCTTGAATTCGGTCTTGCATTTGCTGGTAAACACTCTTTTTTTTTTTTTTCTTTCTAGACACTGACTCTTACATTTTAAAAGATGACTGTTGCTGGGAGACGGGAAATACTTTTTTTCTGGATCCATGAACTACGCATTTGAAGCTACCAGATGAAAAGTTTTGAGCTAGTCCTCTCATTCTTCTTGGTAGTTATCACACTGGTTATTTAGAGGTGGAGAGCCAGACCACTATTATGGTTATTCAGTGTATTGCGTTTGTTCAAGACAAGTTGCACCTCAGGATTGCTTTTCATTTTCTTATGGGTCCCTGAATTTCTTTTTAGCCAAGAAACTAATTTGCCTGGGATTTCTTCTTCCATAAGCTTTCAGGATGGATTATTTTTTTCACATATTGAACATAAGTCATGCTTGCATTCTTTGTATTGACCAGATTTGGGACACCTCATCTGCCTGTGTCTTCAGCTGACATATCCAAGGGTCAAGTTTCTAGCCCAAGATTCACTTCACTATTTCCTTGACCATTGAAGCCTCTCAACATGATGCCACCTTTGGGACAGTTGGTTCTTTTGCTTTGTTTCAATTACTCACATTGGGACCATTTCCTTTAAGAAAGTATTTTGTGATAGGTTTTGCTTGCAGGTAAGGTACCTGTGGGTGAGCATTCCAGGATGAGAGGAAAGTTACCTGTAACTGTTCTTCAAGATGAGTTGCTTGTATGTGCATTACTGTTGCCTACACTTTCACAGGCAGCCCACCCTCCTTTGTGAGGCACTTGTGAGACAGAGAAAACAAAAGTATGAGGCGCAGGTTGTAAACCAGCGTGAAGAGGAGGTGAAGGAACGGGACTTTTGTGTCCTTGGGCTCCTGCTGAAATTAAAACAAACAACCCTCAAAATTCACAATGTACGTACATGTTTAAATAACCACCTGAAGAAGACTTGTTACCAGTAAATAATCTTTCTTTTTCAAAATCTCCTAGGTGCAACAGTTAATGAGTTAATAGGAATAATACCCACAGCTGTCATCCAAGCAAGCCTCCATTTACCACATCACTCACTTCCTCCTTTAATAGGTCACTGTTAACTTTTGGGACCACAAAACACTGATGTCTCAGTTCTCTCTATCTCTGGTGGAACCCGCATTGTTCTTTCCTTGGGCTGAGTAATAGTTTCAGTGGCATTCTGAAAGGTGTGTGTGAGGAAAAAATTAGAGTACTACTTTCAAACCATGTATTAATCTGGATGGACAACAGAAGTTAACAGACCTGATTTGTGCTGAAAAATAAGTTTTTCACAAGTTATTCCAAAAATGTTAAACCCCTCCACAAACCTTTCAACAGATATACTAAAGCAGCAATTGAAAATTCAGCTGGATATACAAAGGATTAGAAGGCCTAATTTTTGTGTGATTAGTCAAACCTTTGTCAGTCTTCCTCCAAAGTACCAGACCTGACTTTGTTGTTCCACTACTGCCTACCCAGATCTGAAATTCTATTACCTCTGTTGTCTAGCACAATGTGAAGCCCAGTTCCTGAACATTCACAGTGCTATAAGAAATGGTCTTAATGAGCATCAGCTTTAAATCATTAGTCAAATCATTGGCCTATTTGAGAAAACTACAGTTGGTTTTACCTTAATACTATTGTCTGAAATCTCATTATCTTCTTGAATCTAGGTGAATGAATCATTCCGGGTCAAACACATTTGCTTCTGTTTGACTGTGTTCTCGGGAAATGATTTCCAACTTGCAAAATGAAGACAGTTCACTGCATTTTCACTTCTTACAATTCCTTTACAGGTTTTTGCCCTTTCATTTGTAGATAAAGTATCCTTTGGGTGACAGTGTATTTTTCTGCTTAATGGCATTTCAAGAGAATGTGAGGTGTGTGTCTTAAACTCAGATGATTTTACCCGGAGTGGAACTGAAGGAAGCCTTTTGTCTCATGAGAGTTTCTGGATGAGTTCAATGAATGTCTCTGAAAATTGGAGAACAAAGTGTTTCCTCTCCTAGTTTAACACTGCCAAGAGTCTCAGAGCTCCGAGTCATGCACAGTGTGGCTTACCTCATCTGAAAATGACTAAGCAAACCTTAACATTCAAACAGCTTGTGTGTTGGAGATGGGGGTTTTTTGGATAATGTGTGCAAATGTTGAGCAAGAATGACAGTGTTGTGCAAATTTAAGTGTGTACGCTTTTATTTGCATTTTAAAGCAACATCATTTTACTTGTATCTCAACTCAGCATCTCCTAAAGCAACTCATTGTAATGCCCAAGGTCCCCAAGATAACAGCTTGCACACTTCAAGGCTGTAGAGAAAGAGGCAGTGAAAGTGGTGCTTTCTGCTGTGCCTTTCTGTCATATTCTCCTCTGAATGAATCAAGTACCATTGACTTCAAATAAGAAGCCACATCAGTCAGCTTAAAGTGTGCTGAATCAAGTTTAAGTACAATTTTAGGTTTACAAGAAATTCGTAGAAGGATTATGAAATCCCCTGTATCTTGTTATCAATTCAGAAGGCTTTTGCTAAGGCAAGAGCTTTTCCATAGATGGCAGCTTAATTTGTAAAAAATCTTATTTACCCTACCCTTACACACATCTTCCTACTTTTGTAAAGAGGCCTTAAAACATAAAAGTTTAAATTGTTTTGACATTACTGAACTCTTTCATTGCTAGAGCGCAGGTAAGTGGCATTAACGCAAATATGAATTGTGAACTTTCTTCCTTGATTTGCTTCTTTTCTCATACATGCTGCTATAAACATGATCTTTAGACTTCTTTTACAGAAGAAGAATGCATATGCTAAAAATCCTGAAAGGTTTGCTTTATTTATGTTTCTGAAATGACTTTGACAACCTTCTCTTATGGTGGAACAGGGATTGTTTTTATCTCTGTAGAACAGAAATATGTTATTAGGAGGAAGTGTTATCTTATATTATGACCCTATTAGCCTGTTAGCATTCTCCCAAGAACTGTCTCAAACTCCTACTGTCTTAGTTTTAAAGGCAGGGAAAGGAAAAAGAAGGTAAGAGAGCAAGGCATAACTGCAGAGTCTGCACCTGTTTTGATCTTCCTCTGGTTCAATGTGGCATGGAAGCATTTTGTGTCGGCAAAGTGCTCTGGATACCCACTAAACTGAGTCCCAAAAGTGGCATAGCCAGGCTGATAGTTCTGCTGGGCATTTGCTCAGTAGCCCTTCTTGTCATCATGTAGGTAGTTACAGTGCTTCCATTTCTGTGGATGTTCACTCATTACCGTGTGGTGCAGAAATCTTCCAGCATGCTTGCTATTCTCCCAATAAAGCACATGCAAAAAGACAGCTCTGCTTCATTTTACCACAGAGTGTAGTAATAAGTTCAGATAATTCAAGGTTTTGAACTGTGGTGAGCTAAATTCTTGTCACTCACAAGCAAAATAGGACTGGGCCTGGGTAACACTTGATGGGAAGCTTCCAAACCATGAATAATAATGTCAGCCATTTTTCATAACAGTTTCTGATGAAAAAAGGATTTGCCTTTCTTTCTATTTCAAGATAAAATATAATCTCAGAAAATGTCAAAACTTGCTGGTTTTTACAAGAGTTAGCTTTATTTAAAAGCACTGCAAAATGTATATTCTCAGAAATTAATATGTAAATAGTTATGGAATCCACCAGCACAAAGACAGTTTTTTGAATAGATATAATCCCTATCCTGTCCTTCCTGGTCAGTTTAGCATTTCCTCCAATTTAGAGATGTTGCTAGGACAAATTGGACTGAAGTTGGACATGTTCTGCTTTCTCTTTCTAGCGAGCATACCAAAAACCATCTAAGTCTCTAAAAGTATATTTTGCTAGATCAGAAACCAATATGCTAGCATGTGACAGCTCTGCAGGGAACCCAGAATTGCTAGCTATACTTATGAAAACGAAAGGACTGAAAATAAATCTCCCCTGCTTTCTGTGTCCCCATAGAACAGGTTCTTTCCCTCATTCTTCTCTTGTACTCCATAAGCTTTTGGTGACTTGTCAGGCTGCACATTTTTCACATGATCTCTTCTGAGCAACTTTTCCATAACTTCCATTACTTCCTGTGGGTCTACTCCAATCCAGCCCTTTGCCAGGATCTCCCTATATGCTTTCTTTGCCCTCCTTATGCTGCTTGCTCCAGCCTGCACTCTTGGATATGTACTCAGCAGCTCTGAGGGAAGATACAATCTCTCCTTTCCTCCAAGAATTACACTAAACCTAAAGGATGTATATCTACTCTGCAGGAAAACTAAACAAACAGAAGTATTTCTTGTGGTTAAACCTCAGCTGGCAACAAAGCCCCTCACAGCCACTGGCTCCCTCTCGCTCACTCCTCCCACAGTGAGATGGGGGAGACAATCAGAAAAGTGAGAAAACTCACAGGTTAATAGCTAAAGCAAAAGCCACGTGCACAAGCAAAGCAAACCAAGGAATTCCCACAGGCAGGCAGGCAGCCACTTCTAGGAAAACAGGGCTATATCATGAGTAGTGGTGACTTGGGAAGAAAAACACCATAGGTTCTAACATCCCTCCTTCCTTCTTCTCCAGGTTTTATGTGCTGAGCATGATGCCATATGGTGTGGAATTTAGTGTTGGTCATTTGGGGTCAGCTGTCCTGGCTGTGTCCCTTCCCAACCTCTCACTGGTGGGGCGGGATGAGAGGCACAAAAGGCCTTGGCTCTGTGTAAGTGCTGCTGAGCAATAATGAAAACATCCCTGTGACATGAACACTGTTTCCAGCAGAAACCCAAAACATAGCCCCATAGTAACTATTATGAAGTAAATTGACTCTATCCCTGCCAAAACCATCACAGTATGCCACTGTTAAAGAGGAAAGCTTCAGTGTTACATGTGTTTCGATTCAGACCTGTCACTGCACCGCTGTTTTCTGGAATGGTGCTTTCATAATGTAAAATGGCTAATGGTCTTTTTTGCTGAAGTTTCCTCCATGTTAGCTGCTTGGTTTATGACCAGTGCATTAGGGTATATATGCCATACATGTCAGCATTTGTCTATTCAAACAAAGGCTCGGAAGCAAACCAGCAGATTCCACAGCTCCTTCTTTCAAGATGAAATCTCATTTTATAGCTGAGCTGAACTGACAGGTTGTCAGTGCAGCAAAGGCCTCGTTCTCTGTGGGCCTGCAGGAAACAAGTGATTTGAAGAGGTGTGAGCTATCGGGCTCACTTCTGTGCAGCGCTAACTCTAGGATGGTAGTTAAATGTCAGTACTGTTAACTATTTCATTGCACAAAAGAGAGATTAAATGAAGAGAGATTAAATATATCTACATATTTTTTGTAAACAGCTTCTCATTTTCAGTAGTGTTCTTCACAAATGAATTGACTCTGGAAAATAGCAATCATTTTTTCTGTTAGCCAAAAGGAGCAGAGAGTCCATGCTGTCTGTCACAACAATGTAGAAAATAGATGAGTCAGGTTCTGGGAGTTTTGTATAGCTCCAAGCTGAACCATTTTATTTTGATTGTGAGCAGCTTTCACTTTGGAGACTCATCTGACAGGTGGGTAGGATAGAAGGCCTTTAGATGAGGTCCTCTAATTTTACTCCAGCCTGTGAAATCCATCTAATTATTAACAATAATACTATGCTATCCCTCATTTTCTCTCCTTGACTATTGAAGAAGACTTCAAGCCATGTTTGAGAAGGTTCTCAAGCTCTATTCCAGTGCACATTCCAATGCACTGACAGATTCCACTTCTATGTTTGAAAATGCATATATCCTTTCTCAGGAAAAACAAACTCAGCTGAGAAGTTCACATTTGCGTTTCCAAAATATGTTGTCGTGCTAAAATAACAAAACTATCGTCATGCTAAGATTTCTGTAATTTGAAAAGATTGGGGGAAAAGACTTCGCTCTGTTTTTTTCAATGTGGTTTATGTAGTGTGTTTGACAGCTGTCATGAATAACTAGTTGCATCAGTTTCAATGCAGTGTCACTTATTTAGTCATTTCCCCTGTTTCTCAGAGACTTGCTCGCAACAGAGGAAGAAAGAAAGATTTTAAAAACAGGAAAATTTGATTGTGAAGCCACTAAAATTTCGAGGGGAATAACTACAAAATCAGAGAGAGCTACACAGCTTGAAAGTGCTTTTAATTGCTTTCAAACAGGAAAGATTTCTAGCTTCTGTTATTCTTCATAGCAGGTTTTAACCCACAGTAAAACTTTTTCTTGCCTCCAAAATGACTCAGGTTCCGTGACAACCTCTTCTGAAACTTAACTGCTAAAGAGTTTTTCACACTGTAAAGGGATTTCTTCCTCAGCCGTGTTTCTCAGACATCCTATTGAATCTTTATTTCTTACAGTAACAATTTACCACACCATCTCCCCCTTACACCCCGTGTGGATTGTGACATATTAAACTCAGAGGTATAATGAACTGAAACAATGATCATACCAGAAGCAAACTACCAACTGTATCTTGGAATGAATGTGTTATATGAGTCATAACAAGTAATAATCAAAAAGGCAGCACCGGACGATTGAAAGAGGGCAGATACAACACTGAATTCTGCATCTGTTTTCCCCTTCTAAGTGCCTGTGACACTTAGCAAGGCTCGTGTGGAGTAAAGTGAAAGATAAATAGAAGTGCTTTGTACTAGGGTAGGAATTGCTAACGTACTGACAGACTTTTCTACATCATAGCTTTGTGACTCTGAAAATAGAGTCACAACAGGACAGAGTGTAGGCTAAAAACCAGTCCTGTGTTTCGGGTGAACACTAAGTAGTTCAACTACTCTAATTTTCATGATAGAAATACATGAAATAGCTGACCTGAGCTCATATGACTGTTTCTTGAAACTGAGATCACAGCTTTTTTAGCATGGATGTATCTTTAAACGGACACATTAAGAGACTTATACCTTAATCGTTAGTTCGACACTCACACTCTTTTATCCATACTTATCATTATTTCTTGAAAATATCTCCTATTCCCATTTCCTTTAGTTAGGCTTTTTTCCCATCTTCAGATATTCTTTTCTTCCTCATAGTCAAATTCTTATTTTGTTCTCCTTTTAACACATTTCTTTTCTGCAACTATTACCATGTCACTTGCAGTGCTTTTCTTGCCCCCATTACTGTGTCATTCTTTCTTGCTGTTTCATACAAGCCAAAATTGCGACCTTACACACTTTGTCACTGGTTTTCCAATATGAAGTGCCCCCAGCATGGCTGGATTTTTTTTTATGTTGCAAACTTCAATATGGCTTTATATGTTGCAGAGAGGTGAGGACACTGACAGAACTCAATAACGATCCCAAGGTTTCAGTCTTCCCATTCAAGGTGGAATATACCTTTGCATTCGCCAGTTCCAGTTTTTCATTTTTCTACGATCTTTCAATTCTATGAAGCTTTCTCTGGTATAATTTCAAGCAGTCATTCAAGATAGCTAATTTTGAAGGAAAAGATGTTAAACCACACCTAATTAAGAGATGTGGTTTGATATGTCCTCTTGAAAAAAATTCAGCTGAAGGACAACTGAAGGGAAACATGATGGATTAAGAACTGGATTAAGGACAGGAAGCAAAGGCAGTGTTAAAAGGAGGTGTCAGGTTGAAAGTAGCTTGCTAATAATGTTTCTCAGCAGATGTTTTTTGCCATAATTGCATTTAACCTTTTTACTAATGGCATTGGCTGTTTGAGGAAATTCGTTAAAACCAGGAAGAATATAGTGTTACTAGTATAAAGAATTGATATGTCATACAAAAAGGACCAGTTGACCTTGATGAGTAGAATGACAGATGTGTGCTGAAATTCAGCAGCTCAAAGTGTAATAATAATAAAAATAAGTAGTATTACAAATTTAGACTGGAACTTAGAATAGAGAATCTTGCCTCAATCAGGATTAAAACCAGCCTTTCAATAAAGTGGGTGCTTTTTTTGGTGCTCAAATTGTTTATGAAAAGTGTTTTGTGATACATCTGCAAAAAAAAAAAGGCAATTTAATTTCATTTCAGCACTGCAATTTGATCCTGTGATTCAGTGATTACTCTCAATTAAATTGGTTATGTCTCAATATAAATATGACTTTCTAGAAAAAAAGGATAGATACGCTTCTTTAATGAAGGAATTTGTTGGTGTTTAAATGATGTGTCAGTCATGCAGCTTAGAGAACAAACACCGTTGGCCAAATCCTCGGCTGATAATAAATCATCACTGAACTTAACAAGCTGTCACATATTGTATCAGCCTGGTTGTAAACTTTGAGCTTGGTATGGCAACTTCTATGTGCAAAGATCTTTGTCCTTGCAGAATGTGAGCTGCAATGGATGAGGGGAAAAAGGATTTATACTGAATGACAAAATGCCTTGGGTAGTATTTCTTTCTGAGCAGCATTGTGACGCCATGTGTAACAAAGTGCCTCCAACTTCTCAGTATAGAAACAGATACAGATTGTTTTATATTTGGTTCTGCATGCTGAACTGCATTATTTGGTTCTGCATTACTGTCTGCCACATGAGAAGAAAAACAAAAAAAGTACTGTTTATTTGTGCTTGAGAGGTGTTTTCCTGCTATTCTAAACAAAAAACAGATCATTGACTGCAAACAGCACCTTGTATGCCTTCTTTTTCATAGTTTGCAGAAAGCAGATAAGGGACTGCTATGAAAACATGGCTATAATCTCACTTTTATATAGTTAAAATCTCAGTCATACCTTGTTTAGTGCTTAGCTTTAGCATAGTGGTTTTTGTCTTAGTATTTTCTTACTCAATACAAAGATAAGGCAGCACAAGAAAATCCCCTATGCTTGTTTTCTTATGAATGATTGTACTTCTAAATACAAAATATACCAACTGTGAGTTTTAAGTAGCACGTACCTCTACAAGTGCATTCACAGTTAAAGCAAATCTGCTTGCTTTGTAGTTCATGGAGTATGTGGTCAGCTTGCAAGACTGAGCTTCCTTTTTTCCATGGTTTTAACACATTCAGATGCAAATGCATTCAATGTGTTTGGACCACAGTACAGCAAAATTTTGGTGTCACAAGGATGTGCTTTGAAGATTGAACTATGGCAATTTAGATGTGTTCTAAGAAAAGTTTTGCTTAGTGGAAATTCAGTACGAAATTCTGTTTTAAGAATTTGGATGAGAAAACCCATCCGTTAGGATTCAGATGTTTTTAGGGTAAAAAAAGTGAGAATGATTCCAGCACATAGTCCCAGGGGGCAGCAAAAAAATAGTGAAACGGAGACAACTGTAAGATTACCATATTAGTTTTTTTAGGCTATGATTTTTTTGTATCTAGTGCAAGATTCCATCACAAACCAGAAAAGAAGGCAACAGAGACAGAAGCAGTGAAACACACTACGACAGAAACAGTAAAAATGCAATAAAACACTAGTACCCTAGTGAAAAAGAATTTACCAGCTTTATTAAGGAAAGAAACTAAATGACAGCAGTAGCATTCAAGGTTAAGTATGTAGGTAAACTTGAACTGTACCTAGATTGCTCTGTAAATCACTTTTATTCATCTCATGCTCTATAATTCCAGCACTGATACAATGTTACTGACTTCGGTTTTTCACTACTGATGAAACCAAACAACCGTAGAGAATCACATCTCCTTACTGACAATGGATTTCTTGCAGCTTCCTCTGGAGCACTTGGACATATCTATTGTCACAAGATCCAGCTGCAGATGCAGGACTTAACAGCCCAACACTGTGAATGTTATTTCAATAAAAAGAGATTTGTTGCATGAACTTCTCATGGAAGATCTTGCCTTTTCTTACCACTTTCCTTTGGAGTATGTACACAACCACTTGAGTTGTTCTGTGTGCTAGAAATCTTCAAAGCATTACCAAAAAAGATTTTTATTTTCTCTACCACTACTGTGAGGATTGCCACAACATGATTGTTAGTAGAGATCATGCGTCAGCAGCCTCAGTAGCATATTATCCAATTCTACCTGAGGGCAGATGCAACAATTATGAAGCAACCTCAGCCTTGCTTCTGAGCTGCCCCTTCTGCTGTTGTAAAAACTAACCCAATCATACAAAACAACTCACTAAGGAAATGTTAAGGAAAATGTTAATGGAGATAAAGCCTGGTTACACACAGCAGTTTTTGCATGACCTTATTTAGATTAGAGTAGCTTGCTCTAGTCTTCAGAAGGGGGGACACAGTTCCTTCTGAGCTTCATATAACACTAGAATTCTCTGGAGAGAATGCACTCATTGGATCAGTTTGACATATTTAGCCTGTGGTCTCTGAAGAAAAAAACCCCTTGTCACTAGATCTTGCTTAGAAGAATCACCCTAATAATGAAGGAAACAAATTTAAGAGCAGTGTTAGCTAAAAACTTCCCATCAAATGTGGGCTGCTTTTTATTGGGAGCAGGATGCGGGTGGCGGGGGAGGTTTCAGGCATGAAATTACATTTTAACTGAACACCTTTTTCTACATTCTTTGAAGGGCAACATAGTCGATTAACCAAGACATCAAGAAGTTGAAATCGAAATACCATTGGGTGAAAAATATCCACTTTTTGGCATTGGACTTTTTAAAATATTTCCAGCAGTTTTCAAAAAGAATTTTTGCCAAGTTTATTCCCCTTTGTCTCCCCATTTTCTTCAATATTTTGTGGTGTATTCATACTCTTTTACCTTTCCAGCAGCTATATTCAGAAATGTTGGCTGTCTCTGATGCTTACCATAATCTATCTGCATGATCTTGAGCAGGTTCCTCAGTATTCTTTTGAGATAGTTCTTTATCTACAGGAAAGGGACAGGGTTTTTTTCCTCCAGTGTATCTGTTGTGAGGTTACTGATGCAAAGTTTAATAATTTTTGTGAAGTATTTCAAGTTTTTCCAATGTGTAGCACTGAGGTAACTATTTGGGATCTTTCATTACCACCCACACACATTACAGACAGGTATTCTGTCACTGCCAACAATGACTGCATCTGTTTTGCTTTAAAATATCACGAAGGAGACATTTTTATTTTCTGGCCAAGTGGAATGGAATAACTCATGTCCACACAGTTTAGTTCTTCTGTCTGTAATAGGAATGGACACATACACATTACATATTATTCAGAGATGTCTCTAATTTAATCTGGATCTCACAGACCTATCTGCCTTCTCCCTCTATGCATAGACAATTTAGGCTTCTGGAACTGCTGCCCAAATTCCTAGATCCACTACCAAGTTCCCAGCGTGCTGTGTGGTGTCTGGAAGAGCACAAGCTCTAGAAATGCAAGTGAGCAGTATGTGGGAAACATTAATCGCTGTAGCTAAACAGTATTAAAACTAAGTCAACTACAGTAAAAGACAGAAGCTTTGGAGTGCCACTGCCTTTGGCACAAAAGCCTTTCCCAACTTGATATTGGGCATGCCCCTTGGCCTCAGAACAAAATTGTAGAAGCTGCTCCCTACTGTCAGAGCATTGGGGGTCTTCCACTGCTTCACAAAAAGATGCAAGAGATTCCTGCCCTCTTTCAGAGTACCTGCAGCCTCTCTTCAGCAGAAACTGCATGTCCAAAAGCTTTACATTCACAAAAACTTTGTCTGGCATATTTTTAATACGCTAAAAGGATCAGGGATCAGTTTCTCAGATTATGTGGATTTTGAGTTGTCAATAAAAAGGCTTTTTGTGACAAATGTTACATTCCCAGCTGAGGGCCACTAAATAGTTTTCTACATTGAAGTCACAAGGATAATGCCTGGCAGCTTCATGACCACTAAGAAAAGAGGAACAGGATTTGATATTGGGAAAGCATGTTTTAGTTGTGCTCCATAATTTTTAGCACTTAATGAGAGCCACAGAACAATGAATAGCTTCTACAGAAAGAAAGTAGCTGTGCATATTCCCCAATCTTACATCCCAATGGCCAATTGGTTCCAGTTAGACTCACCTCCTGATCTCATAACAATGATGGTGAGCAGCACAAACATATACACAGTCTTCCCAGAAATCTTCATGTTGGTTCCTGCTTTCATGCCTTAGGCAGCTCCGTCACTCCATCCATCCCGACACCAACCTAACTGTGGTCATGGGGAGCGTTTATTGCCTGCCAGTGCACCCTCAGCAGTCAGTGTCAAGCGTTTCTTCTCTCCCTTTCCAACTCCTCTCTTCTAGCTGTGCATGCTCCTGATCAACTGGCTCCTCAAAGCTGAAGAGGTTCCTCCTTCTGACTTTTCAGAGCACTAGGCTTCCTGTGCTGAGAGCCTGGGCGAACACTGAGGAAACAGACTGAGCAATTCTGCCTTCCGTTCATTGGCTCTCCTCGGGAGGCTGATAAGTGAAGATAAACCCTGTAGCAGAGTTCAGAAAGGGTAAAAGCAGAGGAGATTATGCGAGGCTGAGTTTAATATCAAAAAGGAAATGTTATTCTTGGGAAGCTAGAGAGAAATTTATTCTTCATGTTTGTCATGTCTGTTACTACTACTACTTCTTTGACACTTTAGTCTCAAATCTTTTCTGTAAGTGACATTTTTAATTATTTCTTTCTTAGCTGCTGGCAGCACAGTTCTCATCTTGAACAACAAATCTATCCAGACCCTGAGAACAGAAACTGAGTTTTGAGGGGAAAGAAAAGTCTATTTTAAATTCTATTCAACAGAAATGAGACAGAAACTGAAGGTGGCCTACATCTTTCACTTAAAAATCAGTTTGTTTGGGGATTTTTTTCAGAATACTCTCGTGAGGGTTGTTTTAAAATAATACTGTACCTGTTTCTCCACTTCCTCACTGAGCTACTAATTTCAGATTCAGAGTTCTGTCTCCCTTCTTAAGCCACAGCACTTCCCCAGCACAGTTCTGTGGGTCAGGGAGACAAAAGGGTTCAGCTTTTTGTCTTGTTTGAAAGCTAGGAGTCAGAGTAATTATCACTGAGGACAGAGACATAAGAAGTAAATACAGAAAACAGATCAAAGTTGGCAGGAAATGAACTGCTCAGGCACTAGGACTGCACACCATGTTTGAACTCTACTGATGACTGCAGTCTGATATTTTCTGGTAATTTTGTTTGATCAGACTGGTGTTCCAAAATTGTCTGCATTGATATTCACTGGAACAGAGGAGTGTGAGTTAAGGTCTTATGTAAATAAGTAAAAAAAAGACTGATAATGATCATGTAAAGAAAATAATGTAAGACATAAATTTAGGTGGATCATCTTGGTCCCAGGATCATCTCATTGGCTATAGTTTTTTGTGGGAGGGTGTTCTGCATATTTTCCCCCCTTGATTTTTTAAATACAATATCACATTTTAACACTCCTCCACACTGTTCTGAGGATTTCAATGTGCTATTTTCAATAACACTGGTTTGTTTTCTGAGTATTTATCACTGACCTTGGAATTAGCAATGTGTGTGAATAGATATCATAGCTGTATTTTAGACAAGGGCATGGAGAGGAAGAAGAGGTCTTTATGTAAGTAGAGATTAAGATACAAGGCTGGAGAGAGAACATGTAATCAGTATCAGGCCTCCAAGGTAAAAGAAGTGGTGCTCAAATTTGATGCAAAGACAAGAGGAAACAAAGGTGGTATAAATGTGCAGACATAGTGTATTGGATACAAGATTGCTGCATAAATATAAAAATTTAAAATATTCAGTCGGATAGAGGAGATTTTGGAAGAGAACAAACTCTCTTTTAAACAAGAAAAGTCCTACTTTAAATTGTCATCATGAAAGATCTTTGCTACAGGAAATTCATTCAGAACCAGAAGTTAGACAGATGGATTCTTTTGGTAGGAAAATATTATTTAAGATGCCATTAAGACTCTTTGGGAGCAACTTCTGGTTGAAGGCAGCAGAACTTGGGAAGTGTCACAGAAGTCTGCAGCAGGACATGACAGGAAACATAAGTTTACCACAAGAAGTGACGAGCACTTTATTTCTTAGTCACAGGAGCCTGTTCTCTAACTTGCACAATGAGAGCCAGGATCCCACGACATAGAATTCACAGGAACCTAGAATGGTTTGGGTTGGAAGGGACCTTCAAGATCATCTCTTCCAACCCTCCTGCCACAGGCAGGGACACCTTCCCCAAGAGCAGGTTGCTCAGGGCCCCATCCATCCTGTCTTTGAATACAGCCAGGGATGAGGCATCCACAATTTCTCTGGGCAAAATCCATTCCAGTGTCTCACCACTCTCACAGTAAATAATTTCTTCCTTATATCTAATCTAAATAAATACCCTCTTTCAATTTAAAGCTGTTCCCTCTTGTTCTACCATTACATTCCCTTGCAAGCTCCCTCTCCATCTCTCTTGTAGGCCCCCTTTAGATACTGGAAGGCTGCTATAAGAACTCCCCAGAGCCTTCTCTTTTCTATGCTGAATAACCCCAACTCTCTCAGCCTGTCTTTATAGTACAGGGGCTCTAGACCTCTGATCACCTTTATGAACCTCCTCTGGACTCGCTCCAGCAAGTCCATGTCCTTCTTATGTTGGGGACACCAGAACTGGATGCAGTACTCCTTGTGGGGTCTCACCAGAGCAGAGCAGAGGGGGAGAATTACCTCCTTCGACCTGCTGGCCACACTGCTTTTCATGCAGCCCAGGATGTGTTTGGTTTTCTAGGCTGTGAGTGCACACTGATGGGTCATGTTGAGCTTCTCACTCACCAACACCCCCAAGTCTTTCTCCTCAGGGCTGCTTTCCCCGACCCAGGTGTGGAGCCGTTCACTTGGCCTTGTTGAACTTCATGAGGTTTGTACAGGCCCAGCTCTCAAGTCTGTCAAGGTCCCTCTGGATGGCATCCCTTCTCTCCAGCATGTTGAACACACCACACAGGTTGGTGGTGTTGGTAAACTTGCTGTGGGTGCACTCAGTCCCTCTGTCCATGTCGCCAACAAAGATGTTGAACAACACCAATCCCAGTATCAACACCCAGAGGAACACTACTCATTACTGCTCTCCACGTGGACATGGGGCCATTGACCACAACTGTTTGAGTGTGACCATCCAGCCAAATCCTTATCCATCGTGTAGTCTGTGCCTCTCCAGTTTAGAGACAAGTATGTTGTGTGGGACAGTGTCCTGCGCTATGTACAAGTCCAGGTAGATGACATCAGTTGCTCTTTCCTCAGCCACCATTGCTGTAACCCTGTTGTAGAAGGCCACCAAATTTGTCAGGCACTATTTGCCGTAGTGAAGCCATGTTGGATGTCACAAATCACCTTTTTGTTTTCCATTTGCCTTGGCATAATTTCCAGGGGGATCTGCTCCATGATCTTGCCAGGCACAGAGGTGAGAATGACCAGTGTGTAGTTCCCCAGGTCTTCTTTATTTCCCTTTTTAAAAGTGGGGGTTGTGTTTCCCCTTTTCAGTCAGCAGGAACTTTACCAGAGTGCCATGACTGGTCCTGAGAAGGACCAGAGTGGGACAGAGGATGACCCAGATGGAGAAATAATGCATGTAGAGGAGTGAAATTTGTCTGGTTTTGCTGGCTGCATCAATTAGAAGTGTGGTGTGCATCTGATGGAAAGGAGAAAAAATGGAAAGAAAACTGAAGCCTGAGACGTAGTTGAGGATGAAGACATTGTCAACAAAGTGCAACTAAGGATACATTTTCAGTAAGTTCCCATTTCCACACAGCACTAGAGAAAGTCAAGCACTGTTTGTTTAAGGTGCTATGCAGAACCATCACAGCCTTGCTGGAGACTGAGTTTTCCCTGTCTTCTCAGTTCTGAGAGCACAGATCTAGGTTCTGCCTGTGGTTTTCATTGTGGGTTATTGCAGAACTATTTTATGTTAATTATCATAATGTCATCAGATATTATTTGACAGTCTCTGTGATCTGCTCTGTTTGAAGTGGTTTTACTCAGCTTAAAGTCCTTGCTGACAGCAGATTCCATGCTCGTAACTCATTCAGCAAGAAGTGCAGGAGCTGTAAAGCTGAATTTTAATCAGCAAGGTGCAGACAGAAGTTCATTCCAGGAACTTCAGTTCCAATGGTGACAGGAATATCAGAGTGCTAGAGCCTCATCTGGTATCAACTTAAGCTGGCCTGGTCTTGTTGACTTTACATGAAGCTACCATGACTTTCTCCATGTGTAGCCGGTTGTAGCTGGCTTCCCGCCAAACCCCACAGACTACAGAAGAAAAGCTCCCAGAAGAGAGCGAAGAAAAAAAACGGAATAGCAAGAGCTATATTAAAAATATTTATATTTTACGTATATTACAGATATACAATTAAGGTGCTATGTACATATGAACACAGGAACCCCAAATCTCTCCCAAAAGGGAAAGAAGGGAAGGGAAGGGGGAAAAAGAACAAAAAGGGACAAAAATGGACAAAACCTGTGGTGGTTTCACTCTAGGCCTTCCTGGAGACCAACTTGTAGCCAGGAAGGAACTAGAAAAGTGATCACGGAAGTATTCCATGCTATTCCTTTACGTAACTTGAGGTATAAATAAAGCCAGCGGGAGGGATCTCGCTCTCTTCCTCTCCGGCGAGGTTCGAGAACGGTGGATCCCTGTTTCGGTCGGGCTTATCTGGAGCCGAGGCCTATAGTGACTGCCGTTATCTGCCGCGCGTGAGGGGAGAGCCGAGGACCGTGTCTGGTCATCCTGCCTGTTCGAAGGGAAGTGGTGAGATTTTTGCTAGTTTGCCTTCGGCTGGCCGTTTGACTTGTTCGGTCCTCGCCCCTTTTTTTCCTTCTCCCTTTCCCCCCCTTCCCCCCCCCCCCCCCCCGGTGTGTGGTATTCTCCTTTTGTGTATCTGTCTCATATGTAAAGTATATACATATATATATATATATATATATTTTGCTATAGCTTTGGCTGCTTGGTTTTTTTTCTTTCCCTTTTTCCTTCTCTGGGAGGCGGGTTCTTGTTGTCGAGTTTCGGGGGACTTGGCGGGAAGCCAGCTCGAAACTTGTACAACATTTTTGGTAGCAGAGGATGGTTGTTTTGGTTAAGTTTGGCTTGTTTTGATAAACATTTTCCGGGAAGACAGCCAAGCTCGGTGTTGTTTTGCAAACCAATCTATTGTTTTGGGAACAGGTCTGGGAACACTGCCAGAGTCTGGGAAAGCAGCCAAGGAAACTTTGTTTATATAAACAAAAGTTTGTTTTGGGATCAGGAAGAAATAATAACAAAAAACAATGGCTATTTCATTAATTTGTCTTATAATTCTAGCCATCTTTACACCTGTGCTAGGCTACTCTATAGGGAGACGTCCAGATCTTGAGGATGGATGGAACGAATTGCTTCCATTCTTTAATTTTGACATCGAAGGTTTGGTAAAGGAGATCCCCATGGTTAAAATCGGCTCTAATTACTATATAAATCTTATTGCAACAGTACTGTCATTGATAAAGGTACTGGAAGTGCTCCTTAAACTTGGAAGAATGGGGTTCCGTTGCTTTCCCTCTTGTAGGAAAGATCACACCTCAAAGGGACTCGCTGGAACTTTGGAAAGGGCTGCAGACAGGCCAGTCCCCGGGTGGCATGGAGCTTGGGGAGATTTCGGTAGATTAGTAGGACATGTGTCACCCCCCATTAATTGGGAGTTCACACCAGAACAAATGTTTGATTCTGGTGAGATGGCCCACTGTTTGGCAGAAGGGTGTTTTTCCTACAAAGATCCGAATATGCAATTCTCTGCTTTGTGCTGGGGCCTGGCTAATGCTTATCGAGCTGCCATAGACCACCTCCAGAGGGTTAAGATCGACACAGAGACCCAAACCACGCCACTTGAAACCAGTGATGTCCCTATTAGGTCCACAGAAGTTGGGGTCCAAACACAACTTGAAGTCAATACCATCTCTACTAAGTCCACTAGAACCGGGACTCAAGCTAAGAACCGGAAGGTCATCATTGCCCCTGTGAAGAAGAAGAAGACGTGGGTAAGGGAGATCAAGGAACTTGCGGACCCATCTCCGCAACCAGAACGCACAGAAGAAGGAGAAGAAGAAGAAGAAGAAGAAGAAGGAACAGAGGATGTTGTGAACGAAGGAGCGGCAGCAATGGGAGAAGGAGCAGCAGCAAGTGATGAAGGCGCGACTGCGAGAGAGGAAGAAGTGGTTGTGACTGAGGAAGGAGCGATTAGAAGAGAAGAAGCAGCTACCAGAGAGGAAGAAACGGCTACACGGGAAGGAGCACGTCCAAAAGAACTAGGGGCACGCCCAAAGGAATACAGAATAGCATCAAGAGAAAAGAAAGCAACAGTACAAACGGTCGGTGGTATATTGTCGCTTGATGATTTATATCCTGACTACACATTCAGTATTACAAAAGACGCAAAGAAGGAGTCAAAGCATCCCCCTCAATTGGAGGGGGAATTATCCCTACCACTCCAGACTCAACCTTCTCTTGGAGGTATGAATGATTGGAGGAGAAGGCCCTTATCTCAGCACGCGGAAGATTACTCACTACCTCCACCCGCGGGGTATCGTGAACGACACAGGAGTCCATCCCCATGGCGTGAATGGCATAGAAGTCCATCTCCACGGCGTGAACGACGCAGAAGTCCATCTCCGCGGCGCGAGCGGCGTAGGAGTCCATCCCCACGGTATGAACGACGTAGAAGTCCATCTCCGCGGCGTGAACGGCGTAGGAGTCCATCCCCACAGTATGAACGGCGTAGAAATCCATCTCCACGGCGTGAACAATATAGAAGCTTATCCCCACGGTATGCCCAGTCTCCACCTCCACATGAGAGATATAGGGAGGAAGTGGGAGCAGTCCCACGTAGGAGTGGAAGAGTAAAGAGAGAGGTGGAAAAGATTCTACGTGGGAGAGATGGACAAGAAATAATGCGAGAAAGCGAAATTACACAATCACTGACCACAAGAGAGCTTCGAGATTTACGGAGAGATTATATGCGCTTGCCTGGTGAAGAAGTCCTCACCTGGCTGGTGCGATGCTGGGACAAGGGAGCTGATAGTCATGTAATTGAAGGTGATGAAGCACGACAATTGGGATCCATTGCTCGAGACCCTGTGATAGAGCAAGAAATGGGGAGGGAGAAAATGGCGTCCAGCCTTTGGCTCCGAATTCTCCACGCAGTGAGAGTGAAATACCCATTTAAGGAGTCCCTGAAGAGTTCTTCAAGAAGGTGGAGGACTGCAGAAGAAGGCATCCAATACCTACGGGAATTGGCCATGCTGGAGATCATCTATTCTGATCCAGATTATTATGACATCCAAGTTCCTGAGAATGTTCCATGCACGCAACCAATGTGGAAAAAGGTAATTCAAGGTGCCCCCAAACCATATATTTCCTGCTTGATATCCGTATATAATCCAAAGATGGAGGAACCAAGCGTGGACGCTATGTGTGCTTGGATAAGAACCATAGAGGAAAATATGGAAGACTCCTTCAATCCCCTCTACCGACACACCTACGATAGGGAAAGAATGGAGAGAGATTATGAATGTTCCAGATATGAGGACGACCTTAGAGACAGAGAGGACAGAAGGTATAGAGATTACCAAGAAAGGCCAATGGGAAGATCACGGTGGGACCGACAAAGACGACCTCGGCCTAGACCTCGATCCTGGTCTCGATCTCGCTCACGGTCCCTGTCATTCACACGTCGAAGGAAAGAGAACTCTAAGCGTTGGTCACGTAACCAGCTATGGGCATACCTTCGTAGTAAAGGAGAAAACATGAAGAAGTGGGATGGTGAACCCACTTCTAAGCTTGAAGCTAGAGTGAGGGAGCTGAAGCGAAAGAAGACTGACAAGAAAGTTGTCTATGTAGTAGACGGAGATTTCTTAAAAGAGAAACTGCGATCGCCGAAACACGAGAAGATGGAGGTCCACTTTGACAACGGCAAAAAGTCTAAGAAGTCAAAGTCAAATTCTGACGACGAATGCTCTGATCAAGACCAGTAGAGGGGCCCTGCCTTCTGCCAGGAGAAGGAGAGGGACCAAGAAGATAATCGAGTTTACTGGGCTGTGTGGGTTCGATGGCCTGGCACATCGGATCCTCAGAGATACCAGGCCTTGATAGATACTGGAGCCCAGTGTACTGTAATGCCTTCGGAGTATAAGAGTACCGAGACTGTTACTATTTCTGGAGTGACCGGAGGGTCTCAAGAATTGTCAGTAGTAGAGGCGGACATGAGCTTGACGGGAGACCAATGGGAAAAGCGTCCCATTGTGACGGGGCCAGAAGCCCCTTGCATCCTTGGTATGGACTACCTAAGAAGAGGATACTTCAAGGACCCGAAAGGGTACCGGTGGGCTTTTGGTATAGCCTCGGTGATTGAAGAGGAGTCCAAGCAATTGTCTGCCCTTCCTGGCCTCTCAGAAGACCCTTCCATTGTAGGATTACTGCGAGTTAAAGATCAAGAAGTGCCAATGGCCACAACAACTGTACACAGACGACAGTATCGGACAAATCGAGATGCTGTGATCCCTATCCACAAAATGATCCGAAAGTTGGAGAGCCAAGGGGTGGTCAGCAGAACCCATTCACCCTTCAACAGCCCCATCTGGCCTGTGCGTAAATCCGATGGAGAGTGGAGACTGACTGTGGACTATCGTGGCTTAAATGAAGTTACGCCACCGTTGAGTGCTGCCGTGCCAGATATGTTGGAGCTCCAATATGAGTTGGAGTCCAAGACAGCAAAGTGGTACGCCACCATCGACATAGCCAACACGTTTTTCTCCATTCCTTTAGCGGCAGAGTGCAGGCCACAGTTTGCTTTCACCTGGAGGGGTGTTCAATATACCTGGAATCGACTGCCCCAGGGGTGGAAACACAGTCCAACCATCTGTCATGGACTGATCCAGGTCACGCTAGAGAAGGGTAAGGCTCCCGAACACATCCAGTACATTGATGACATCATTGTATGGGGGGATACAGCAGAAGAAGTTTTCAAAAAAGGACAGACGATCATCCAGATTCTCCTCGAGGCTGGTTTCGCTATCAAGAAGAGCAAAGTCAAGGGACCTGCCCGAGAGATCCAATTCCTAGGGGTGAAATGGCAAGATGGACGACGCCAGATACCAACAGACATAATCAACAAGATTGTAGCAATGGCTCCCCCCACAAACAAGAAAGAAACCCAAGCTTTTCTGGGAGCAATAGGTTTCTGGAGGATGCATATCCCAGAATACAGTCAGATTGTGAGCCCTCTTTACTTTGTGACCCGTAAAAAGAACAATTTCCAGTGGGGTCCTGAGCAACAACAAGCTTTCAGGCAGATCAAGCAAGAAATTGCACATGCCGTGGCTCTTGGACCAGTTAGAACGGGACCAGATGTAAAGAATGTACTCTACTCTACAGCTGGAGATAAAGGTCCCTCCTGGAGCCTCTGGCAAAAGGTGCCTGGCGAGACGCGAGGGCGACCACTGGGTTTCTGGAGCCGAAGCTACAGAGGTTCAGAGGCCAATTACACCCCTGTGGAAAAGGAAATCTTAGCGGCATATGAAGGTATACGAGCAGCTTCAGAAGTAATTGGTACCGAAGCACAGCTCTTCCTGGCACCTCGATTACCAGTCTTGAGCTGGATGTTCAAAGGGAAGGTGCCCCCTACGCATCATGCCACCGATGCTACGTGGAGCAAGTGGATAGCCTTGATTACGCAGCGTGTACGATTGGGAAGCTCAAATCGCCCTGGAATTCTGGAGGTTATCACAAATTGGCCTGAAGGTGGCAACTTCAGTCTGGCAGAAGAAGAAGAAGAGCCAGTGAGCCGAGCTGAAGAAGCTCCGCCATTTGATCAGCTGCCAGATGAAGAAAGGTGTTATGCCCTTTTCACTGATGGTTCTTGCCGTATTGTAGGAAGGAACCGGAAGTGGAAAGCAGCCGTTTGGAGTCCCACCCGACGAGTGGCAGAAGCTGCCGAGGGTCAAGGCGAGTCGAGTCAATTTGCAGAGCTCAAAGCCGTCCAATTGGCCCTGGACATCGCCGAACGAGAAGGATGGCCGAGACTCTACCTCTACACAGACTCGTGGATGATAGCCAATGCTCTGTGGGGATGGTTAGACCGATGGAAGAAGATGAACTGGAGGCGTGGAGGAAAACCCATTTGGGCTGCTGACTTGTGGCAGGACATCGCTGCCAGAGCGAAGAGTCTGAATGTGAGAGTCCACCATGTAGATGCCCATGTGTCCAAGAAGCGAGCTAATGAAGAACATAATAACAACAGAGAAGCGGACCGAGCTGCACAGATAGGGGTGTCACAAGTAGACCTAGACTGGCAGCAGAAGGGAGAGCTGTTTCTGGCTCGATGGGCCCATGATGCTTCCGGTCATCAAGGCCGAGATGCCACCCACAGATGGGCACGAGACCGAGGGGTGGATTTAACCATGGATATCATTTCTGAAGTTATCCATGATTGTGAGACTTGTGCCGCTATTAAGCAGGCGAAAAGACTGAAGCCCCTATGGTATGGTGGACGATGGGATAAGTATAGGTATGGAGAGGCATGGCAGGTTGATTATATCAAACTGCCACAGACTCGCCAAGGTAAGTGCTACGTACTTACCATGGTGGAAGCAACAACGGGATGGTTAGAGACTTTTTCGGTGCCCCACGCAACGGCCCGGAATACCATTTTGGGCCTTGAAAAGCAAGTCCTGTGGAGACACGGGACCCCAGAACGTATTGAGTCAGACAACGGGACTCATTTCAAAAATCAATTAGTCACCACTTGGGCGAGGGAACATGGTATCGAATGGGTGTACCACATTCCTTATCATGCACCAGCTGCTGGGAAGGTTGAGAGATATAATGGACTATTGAAGACCACTCTAAAGTCATTAGGAGAAGGAACTTATAAAAACTGGGACAAAAACTTAGCCAAGGCTACCTGGCTAGTTAACACCAGGGGTTCTGTCAATCGAGCTGGCCCTGCACAGGCAGAATCCCTTCACATTGTTGATGGAGATAAAGTTCCAGCGATCCATTTGAGGGGAATGCTAGGGAAAGCTGTTTGGGTTACCCCTGCCTCAGGCCAAGACAAACCCATTCGTGGGATTGTCTTTGCTCAAGGGCCAGGACATACGTGGTGGTTAATGAGGAAGGATGGAGTCATCCAGTGTGTGCCTCAAGGAAATTTAGCCTTGGGGAAAAACTAATTGTAGGTCCTAAGTTGTGTTTTTACAGGAAGCCAGTCACCAGATGAGAGAGAGACCTGAACTAAGCTGATGCTGGTATCCGGCGATGAAACAGCCCAGTGATGAAACAGCCATAAATCGAACCTGTAATTGTGACTGAGGAGACCAAAGATCTGGACTGAACTGACATCGGCATTGATTTTCCAACGACGAGACAACTATGCTATATATGCGCGGGATGTAGGCGAACATGAAACATAGGTGTTACGTAAAGAAATAGTATGGAATAAGGGGTGGAGAATGTGGTGGTTTCACTCTAGGCCTTCCTGGAGACCAACTTGTAGCCAGGAAGGAACTAGAAAAGTGATCACGGAAGTATTCCATGCTATTCCTTTACGTAACTTGAGGTATAAATAAAGCCAGCGGGAGGGATCTCGCTCTCTTCCTCTCCGGCGAGGTTCGAGAACGGTGGATCCCTGTTTCGGTCGGGCTTATCTGGAGCCGAGGCCTATAGTGACTGCCGTTATCTGCCGCGCGTGAGGGGAGAGCCGAGGACCGTGTCTGGTCATCCTGCCTGTTCGAAGGGAAGTGGTGAGATTTTTGCTAGTTTGCCTTCGGCTGGCCGTTTGACTTGTTCGGTCCTCGCCCCTTTTTGTCCTTCTCCCTTTCCCCCCCTTCCCCCCCCCCCCCCCCCCCCGGTGTGTGGTATTCTCCTTTTGTGTATCTGTCTCATATGTAAAGTATATACATATATATATATATATATATATTTTGCTATAGCTTTGGCTGCTTGGTTTTTTTTCTTTCCCTTTTTCCTTCTCTGGGAGGCGGGTTCTTGTTGTCGAGTTTCGGGGGACTTGGCGGGAAGCCAGCTCGAAACTTGTACAAAACCAAAACAGGTATGCACAGTCGAAAAAACCCAATAACTAAGAAAATAAAGAACTAACAGAATCTCACCACTTCCCTTGAGAAAAGCAGGACAGCCGGATGCGGCCCAGCACTTCTCCCCTCACGCATGGCAGACAACAGCAGTCGCTGCAGGCCTCAGCTCTAGATAAGCAAGATCGAGACAGGGATCTATCATTCCCAAACCTTGCTGGAAGAAAAGAGAGAGGTCTCTCTGACCAGCTTTATTTATACCTCAGGTTACGTAAAGGAATAGCATGGAATACTTCCTTGGTCACTTCTCTAGTTCCTTCCTGGTTACAAGCTGGTCTCCAGGAAGGCCTAGACTGAAACTATCACGCCATGTAAAAATTCTCCCTGCTGTCTCTTTCTGTGTTAGCTGAGGATCCTAAAAGTACAGACAGCTCAACAGGCTGCAGATAAATGAGTAAATCCAATTATCTCTGAAGGTGGAAATGGTTCTGAAAAAAAAAAATCATGATTTTCTATGTACTGACAGATCTGTTTTGCTCACTGAGTAAGTACCCAGTCCATGAAATACAATGGTTTTGTGTGGCAACTTGGCAAGGAAGTAAAATTAAGGCTGGATTACACTATGCAATGGCCTTGTTCAATGTATAGGGCATTAAAAGAAATTTAATTATTTCAGAGATAGCAGTGTATGTTACACTTGTCCCTGAATTTCCCACCTTTTGATGATCTTAGAACCTAGAACTTCTTATAATGATGGAAAAAATAATTTCAGAAGTTTTATTTGTATACTCAGTAACAAAAGACATTAATTTTGTATATGGAGGTATGAGAAAGAGAAAACAAAAGTATTGGATAGCATCATTTCTTGTGTGGGCAGATGCAAAAGTTCTATATCTACTTAGCTGATGCACTTTGCTCTGACTGGCTGTTCCTCCAGCTATTCCAGTCCTTGACTCTAACAGAGTTCATCCAGTCTACCTGGAACATGATTGACAGGTCTGCCTCAAATTTGATTGTCTCAACGTGTGCAATTGCAGAATGTACTTCCAGCCTTTGCTTTCAGCGAAGGCCGTGAAGGCCAGTGTGCAGTGGTCATTTCCTTGCCCATTGATCCCACCACATGGCAAGTCCTCTAGCAGAATGGCGTAATGCAGCAGCCTGGCTATGGAGATATAATTTATAAACTTTGTGGCAGCAAAGTTTGTATGCTTATAAAGCAGCTTCCTGGTTGTTCTGTGGTTGGGTATTGTTTATTCCTGGAAACACCCACACACCTGAAAGTCCTAACGAGAATAAAGTTAATTTTACACAACTCTTACTGGAGGGTAGGTGAGACTGAGGAGAAGCCCACACTCACAGAGTCCTTCTCCCTTCAAGGAAGTTTGCATTTAATAGCAAGACTGAAACTGGGGGACCTGACTTTGAATTCAGAGCTGTGGTGCACACTTTACATACATGTGTAGGTAAATAAAACATTATGTTTCAAAGTACTCCTGAGGGTGCTGAACGTAGAAGTCTGCAGCCTAGTCTTAAATTCTGCTTCCCATCACTCCTTGGAGTCCTGTCCTAACAGCTTCTGCAGGCCATGTCCGTGCTGTGCAGATGATGACAGTGCAGAGCTCCCTGAGCTGGCTGTGAGTTGGCTTCAAAAGTAGATGTTGTGTAGTCAAGTCAGCACAGCACTGCACGTAGCCAGGGCACAGAACCTTGTTCATGCAACTGACTGCTACCCAGTGGAGAGGAATGAGTCCCCAGTGCCATGCAATGAGCTATCAGCTTACTTGGAGCCAGCTGGATCACTGACATACACCAAAGGCACACAAGCTCCTGCTGGTATGAAATGTTGTGGTTCTCTTAAAATTAGTATTAAGAGCATTAAAATGCATGATGTCCACCTGCCCCAAACTCCTGCACAGGTCACAAGACCTGGGAGCTTCATCTTATGATTGCATTGTGGTTATGTTCTACCCTACCTCCCAGCAAGGCTCCCCTTGAACCCTGCTCCAGATCGGACAAGGAAGACTGGGCTTAGTTGCAAAAGAGTACTGAGAGTGGATGACTGCAAAGTGGGGAGGAAGTGAGTCAGAGGACCAGATGAACTGACATAGTTGTTTCATGAGGGAAAAGGAGCAGGAACGTCCAGATGAATCCTAACTCCCCTCTGTGCTAGAAGTCAGTACCACTTTTCTTTGGTCAGGAGATTGCACGGAAATGAGGAATTGTTAAGGCTTTTCTTAAATAAGAGGAAGAAGATGTTTCACTTCTCCAATTCCTTAAAACATGGAAATATGTGGCTTGAGGAATGAATAGGATATCTTCACTTGACAGCAAAGCCTGAGGCTATTTTTTTACCAGTGGAGATTCTTCCTAGCAATCTCCCAGGACAGGCAAGCTAAGGATATGAAGGAGGAAGTTTTGCGTTTGGACACCACTGGCAGCACTTAATGACGTGGCCTGGAAATCTGCTAGCTCAGCTAGTTAGGGATTAACCTTGGCGCTGCTCGGCACGTCGTGCTGTGTCTATTATCCCCAGTGTGTCTGCACAGAATACTAAGACTGTATGTGATGTGTCCTCCATTATTTCATGTAGCTGGACTAAGAAAACATGAGAAATTTGTGAGACATTCTTCTCTCACATAAGTCAATGGAAATCAGTGAAAAGAAACTGGTGTATGGAGGTATTTTCAGGGTGTGGGGCATTTATTTCATTTTCTGTAACAGATGCTACATGTGTAAGCAGAAGCAGGAGATTCTTCTGTCTGATTTGGGGGTTTGGACAGTTATTTCTGTCTTATTTTGCAATAAGGCTGAGAGAAGATAATTCTAATAGAAAGGACATTTCTATTTCTATTGAAGAAATTCAAGTCCAGCATCAGATCATTCACAGAAAAGTACAAGATGTTTTCTAATCTTCTGGACTTAGGTATTGGTTTAAATGACAGTACATAAATCTTAATATTTGTTTCAGTACTGTGCCTGCATTGTTCTAATTTCTAATGTTTCTACAACTCATGATTATCTCTTTTATGGAGACTTGCTTGTTTTCTTATTTCAGCAATATATGGTGACAAAGATGCATGTGGCCCATTTATGCAGTGAACGTAAATTTACTTCCTTTTCTTACCTTGAAGTTGGCATGAGGTGAGGTAAGCCCAACACAGTTGTGTTGGGCATAAAATACTTCAATTACAGTTGGTTTAATTAAGATATGCAAATCTAAAAGAATCTCTAGTATAACTCCAGAAAGGTCAGTTTATTCATAAAGCCTTTATATTTCCTGAGAGTCTCAATTATTTTAATGTGTAGGATGGAATTTCCTGATTTCACGGTGCTGTTTTGGACACTTTTTCAGGAAGGTAGATTTGGTCTGGGGGTTTCAGCATAGTCCAGAGGTAAAGATCTCCCAGTTTTGCTGCTGGCTCATTCTGTCACCTTCCCTTTTCATAAGCAAATTGTAAACACTGCTTCTGTCTCAGAGAAGCTCCAGTCCCAAGGCTACATGTATCCCATACATATAATGCATATGTTATGATGGGGATGCATACATTGGAAACTGAGAACAAACCTGCTTCTCCCGTGTAAGCAGATGATAACCTAAACAGTTTATTTATTCTGATACTGATGCATGACTAGGAATCAGCCCTGCTTGTTACACCAGAACAAACAAGGCCTGTCTGGGACAGGGAAATACCAGGTTACCATTTGCAATGTGCAATTAAGAACAGCATCAGGGAAGGTGTGGGGGCAGTGGGGTGCTGTATGGCATCTATACAATATGAAAAATTGAGACTTGATATCCCTGAAAGTTGAAAAGTAATTTCTCAACTTACTGGCCACAAATCATATCACTGCAAAAGAAATGCATTTGCTTGGGTAGTTTTGCTTTGTAACAGCAATGGCTAAAACATGAGATCTAAGAGCCATATGACTCCAGCTGGAGTAGAACCCCAAATATCACTTAATTTCAGAACTTGGCAATACTGGCAACACTTCAGATGAAGAAAAGAACATGATGGTAGAATGCTGGTAGTGACAATAAATTTTGCTTTCTATGTTTTAATTAGGTCAGAATTTCTAAACTAGATATTGGTGAATACAAGTGATGACATTTGACATTTGCGACTCCCTAGTGCTTGGCAAGCCTGACTGAACAGTAAGAAGAAGGAAGCAGTCAGTCAGAAGCTGAAAAATTGCAATTTGGGGACTAACAATGATGTGTTTCCACATGCTGCTTTGTTCTTTCTTTAGAAACTGCTGTAGCTGCTCTTCGGGATAAAAATGCTGAAAGTAGAATGAAACAGCACTAAAATCCCCTAAATGATGCCATTTGAATTTTGATGAGACAAAATTCTGGTACTGAGCAGAGCATTCTAAGCTTCCCACTTTTGGCTGGCTTTCTCAACCCTGTGCCCTTTGATATAATGGGAACTTACAACTTGAGCCCTGTAAAAAGCAACTGTTTACCCTGATAAGCTATAAATACCAGCAGTAGCTTACTAATGAGTTTGGCACGGCTGTCAGGGAGTGTGCAGCGGGGGTATGGTAGATTTTTGTTCTCACAAAATCACCTTTTCAGTATATTATTGTGATCCAACTACTGTCTAAACTGAGCACAACTTCAGGGTAAATCTCCTGTGGCTAAATATTCTGCTTGCTTTCAAGGTATGTTGAGATATATATATTATTTACTTCAATACCCAGACCAGCTGAAGCTTCTCAAATTTTCTCTGACAAGACTTGCTTTAGTAATACCATCTAGAAGATAGAATGACTGTATATGAAATGGCATATATAGTTAATGCCTTTAAATCACTTTTTGGCACAGATTAGTGTTTGATTTCTGTGAGAAAACCTAAGTCCAGAATGATCAGAACAAACAAATAAACCAACCAACCAAACCAAACCAAAACAAACCAAAAGAAACAAACAAAGGCAACATGGAGTTCAGCCCAGGCTTTGTACTGTACAGACATACCAAATCTTTTCACAGGTACGGTCTTGATGAGTAAAAATAATGATCTGGGAACTCAAATTATGTGGCTGTCCTAAAAATAACTGGCCTTCAGACAGCTGAAGTAGCTAATACTTATTACATTGGACTTTCTGACTGACAAAGTTGACCACCCATACCATCTGCGAGAAGAATTCTGCAGAGTTACAGCTGCCTTTTCTCCATGGTTGAGTATCTCTGCTGATAAATGTGTCATGAGGTCCTGTTTCACCAGAAATACTGAACAACCAGAAATTACTTTAGAAGTAACATCTCATCTATGATTCAGAGTTCTCCCACTGTATCTACTTACATTCCACCGTACTTTTCAGCTATTGTAGGCTCTATCATTTCTTCTAGAGGAGAAAACTGTCCCTTTCCCTCCATTCTATCCCACGGGTTTTGCTAGAATTCACAGTGATCTGAAATGTCTCTGTCACAGCTGTTTCAAAACATGGTGTCTGATAATCATTATTTTTCTCATTGTCCAGTGCATAAGACCAGGCAGTTGGGATAACACGCATTTGACTTGTGGGTGACCTCAGTAGATTTAAAAACCCACTCGAGTTGCCCTTTCATCTCCACCTTGTGGTCAAAACAGATGGTGCTGCCTTCTTTCAGAAACTCATTTTAGGGTGGAATTAAATACTTTATTCAACCCAGAGAAATTTGCATAGGGGTGAAAATATATTCCAAGGTCTACTTTTTGTGAAACTTGAGGAGAAAGCATGCATATGATTTTTACCTAACACAATTGCTTGTATAGGTATGGTATAGTAACTGGTCATCATTATATGTAGGTTGATTTTAAAATATTTAAATTGAAAAGTTTTATTAGATTTCTTTTTCTAGTCCATCGTGACATTCATCATGACTCCTGTGAAGATTCATCTTTCTCTAAGGAAGGTAAGTTCACTCTTCTGTACATTTGAGAACAAGAAAAGTGAGAAAATACAATTTAGTGAGATTTTTTTCACATTAAATCTAAAGAATTAAGAATTTAAGCATCAAAAGAATTCATTCTTGAACCCCATGGCATAAAACCTGAAATAAGCAGAATTGAATCAGAGGAACAATGCCTCTGATATACTTGATAGCTGTGATTTAAGTCACTGTTTTCAAATACAACGTGGAGCTTGTAGTTGCCTCTCAATGCAGTGCATATAAGTGGGCCAGAATACAGGCACAGTTTCTACTGTGACAAGGTACATATAGGAAGTAGTTTCCATAATTTAATATTTTCCCTGATAGAATGGGCTACCTGCCTGCAAAAAATGAGACACTGGTTTAGAGTGTTTTCTGTGCTTGCCCTGTCTCTTAACATATTGTGTTTTGATGACATTATCAGACAACAAATGAAATGAATAAACTCTATTTGATGCAATGTAAGATAAACTACTGATGTAGAGATATTAAGCAAATTACTTAATCGGAAAAAGTTCATATGCATGAGTGGAAATACCAGATGCAGTAAAAATAAACAAGGGCCAACCAGCCTGCTGATGGAAAGACAGATAGCAGTAAGTGAAGGTTAGTCAGGCACTACTTATTTTTGCATGGTTACACTAGATGTATTGTGAACATTTTCATCTTATCCTGAAGATCTGGCACTGAACAGTCCCTCATCACTGAGATCATCCCAGACAGGAGATCCTTTGGCATTGTTGGTCAGACTAGAACTTGTAGATTTTTAAATCCTTTTGCACAAACACAAGTAAGGCTCTCTTCAGGCTGATTATTATTTGAAGAATGAAGAAACTGAAGCAAAAAACAATTTTAATTGTGAATAAAAGTCTGGATGCTGACAAAGCCTATATGAAGCCCTAGCATCATGGTCACTTTAAGTGCAGCCCTCTGGACCAAGACTGTCCTGCTCAGTGGTAGCTGTAACTGACACACAGCGTATTTTACAATCCTAGAAATAGCAATTTGTACTAAAAATACTGCCTCAAATATGTTATTAACTCCTTGATATAGCAGATATTCCTGTATTTGAAATTCTGCCCTTTTACTGTTGTAAATAGAAACTAACTCTGACTCCAGTAGTTTTATTAGGTTTGCAATCTCATTACTGAGAGAAATCTGGATGAAAGCATGGCTGCAAACCTTGATAGATACCTCCTAGCCTTGTCAAACTGGGCACTATAAAAATCTTTTTAAATGGTAGCTAAAATCTTCCCTGATAATGGGATAAGCAACAGCAATTGCAACTGCATTCTTATGTCATTATTTCTTTAGCAATTCTTTTTAATTCAAAAGAAAAAATATCTAAATCACTAGTAGTATTAGAAGAAAAGTTCCATCTTAGAACTACATGCCTGAATTAGACGTCAGGGCTCCGTATAGTGGTGCTGTGAGCAGAAATCATCAG
Organism: Chiroxiphia lanceolata; assembly: GCF_009829145.1. Classification (NCBI taxonomy): domain Eukaryota; kingdom Metazoa; phylum Chordata; class Aves; order Passeriformes; family Pipridae; genus Chiroxiphia; species Chiroxiphia lanceolata. Next base: position 97,818,894 of record NC_045638.1, on the reverse strand, counting down.
TGAGTGGTGACACCATTTTCTGTTAAATGTCGTGTTCAGAAAATCTTGTAATATTTTCATCACTGAACAAGAGACATTACAAAGAGATGCAGTCCTTAGAACTACTTTTTAAGCACTTACAGAAAAACTATGTGTATACTCTACATCCTCAATAATATTTATCTGGTATTTAGTTTTCATAAGTTTAATATTTAGTTCATGAGATTGGCTGTAAGTTTTGTAAGTTTGATACTTAGTTCTCATAAGCTTTTACTCCTCCCTAAAGACTGTTTTCCTAATGCCAGCATGAAGACAATTAAATTTCAGAGGACCTAGGTCTCTGGTCAGCATCCAATTATCCTGGAGCATGTTTATCTTTGGAAGAGCAGTTCTGCATTGTGACTGCTACCGATACATCAGGTTAATGCAGCTCTTATTCCCCGGTCAGTTGGGATAGACATTTGGCCTACGTGCCATTTCAGGATGTAATGTGACCCTTCCTCAACTGGTCTCCACAACTTCTGTATCCCATACCTCATTTAAACACCTGGGGTTCTGACCTGGTCTCTGATGTGATCTCAATGTCTCTAAGACCATGACAAAGTTAGGAAGAAACAGCCTGGGCACAGAGCCCTGGCCCTGGTGTGTAACAGTGTCATGTTCCAAAGAACAGCCTGACTCACCCATTGCCTCACACAAGGCACAGGCAGCTTTTGCACTTAATATTCAAGCTTGATTTTGTCTCTGTTTCAGATGGATCTTCCACACAGTCTGGCTTGTGCCAGATTCCTGTTGTGCCAGTACAACTGCAACTAGTCATTGCTCTCTCTTCACTACTGTGCTCTGACACCCCATTATTATGGTGGTTTACGTCCTTGAAGCTAGAGAGCTTCCACCCCCTGCCCTTTTACAAAGCTGGCTTCCTGTACCTTCTTTGCCTTGCCTCTCCTCGTGGGGCCAATTTATGGCTGATAAATCCTGCAGCAAAGCTTAAATGGGGTAGGAGTCTTTTCTTGTCTATGTTTCATATCAGAGGGAGTTTTCTTTTTCTGAGCTACTGGAAGAAACATATCCTTCCTTTAGCACTGAAAATGCAAAAATAATACAGTTCCTCCCCAATGCTGATAAAAATATATGGTTTTTTGCATTTGTGGTGTTGATGCTTTTTCCAGTGAAGAGGTGACAGGCATTAGCAGGGGTGGAGTTCGAGCCCATGTCCTGAAAACTGAAAGCATCCCAGATACTTCAAGATAACACAAGGAATGGGGCAGAGATTATGGACACCTGGCACATTCTTCTCAGGCTTGGGAACTGGTACCAGTCCTGTTCCATATCCCTGTTCTAGTGCCTACTGTCTATCTCTGGAAAATTTAACACAATCAGAAGCAAAGCCACATAGCCTGGGGAAGCTTTGAGTACTTTGCCAGGCCTATTTGGCTATTGGATACTTGTCTAAGTGAGAAGTTGTGCTGGAAAGAACCCTGTATTATTTTAAGTTGCCTCTGCCCCTTCTGGAAATTATTTGTAGGCCTCACAGGACATCTTAGGCTTCTGTCCTTTGCTCTCCATCTCCAAAATACTAAAGAAATCACCTGACTTATCTCAGTGGTAGAGAGTTACTTGCTTAGATACCTGATCAGCACTCTGATTTATACTAACCAAGTACCATTCTGCTGCAGCAGAACCACTTTCACTGTGTGAACGTGTTGTTTATGGTTATTTAAAATATATATTCAGTCTAGCTTTCTGCTACTGAATTCTTTGTGGCTTTCGATCATGTAGTTGCATTACCACAAAGAACAAATAGCAACTCAATCTAGTTTTGTGAAGTGCTTACTGTGCTGCTTCTCAATGCAAAAGGAAAATGTCCTCTTTGCTCTGATGACTGAGTTACACATCACATCTTTTTTTTTTAAAGAAACTTTTAAAACACCTTTGTTTTAAAATGCAGTTTTACATTGCTTAGAAATTCTACACAAGCACACACATAACCCTGTATGTCTATGTGGTACCTCTTAGTGTATTTAAGTTTTCTTCAAAATACTTAATAAGACACGGATATGGCTGTGCAGAAGCCTCATTTAACTGACAGTCAAAATACTGATGGTATCAGGTAGAAATACCATGCCTATATTCTTCAGATATACTGCTGACAAGAGAGGGGCTGTGAGGGAAAGAGCATGAGAAATGTCAGGGGGACAAGGAACGTCAAAAGCTCCAAAATCAGATTGCAGTAGGTTTGTCTCTGCCTCTGCCTCTTGCTGTATGTAGTCATCTACATGGTCATTCTTCTGATCATAAGAAAAGAGCTTGATATGTCAGGGCAGGCCACCATGCTGGGCAAAGAGAACAAAATGAAGAGGTTTTTATCCAGTGCAGACATGTTTTGGCCTCTGCGGAAGTTCCCAACACTAGTTGCAACTTCATGTGTCTCAGTGATACAAGACAGAACAAAAATGCAAAGAAACCTATCCATAGCATCTGCTTGTTTCAAAAGAATAGTTTCATTTATTTATGTCCCAGAAACAAGAGGAAACATAGAACTTCTTTGTAGAAAAAGCATTCTTACAATTTCTCCCCTCTGGAGGGGCATGCTCACTGAGAGATTCGAGGCCTCACAGACAGTGAGATACTAAATACTTAATAAAATTGAGATTTTTCTACTTTCAACACATGTAATGAAACATGTAATGAACCTGAGCAACTCTCTTTCTCATCAATGGCCAGCTCTGTGCTGACAGGCCAGAATACGGGGCTAGCTAGAAGTAGTTGCCACTGGTAATGGTGTTGACACAGCTAGAGGCAAAAGAGGCTGGTACCTGACTTTCTGCTTAGTCACTGGCTCTCCTGGTTTTGGCCCATTTTCTAAGTGTCTCTATCGGGAATACTTCTGTAAGTAGAACCCAAGAATCCCAGTGCCACAGACCCCCAGGAGAGCTACTGACCCACACAGGGCAGCTAAAAATTAGACTTTGTCTTCCCAGCTCTTCACCCTGGTCATCTTTCTGGCACACAAGTCTTCAGGGTAATGTGACATACAAGGAAACACAGTTTATAGGTGAGTTTCTAAAGTAAGCTCCTTCTGCTTCACAGTGTGGGGCATATGGGCTGAATAGGCATACTTGTTTGTCATTTTCCTCAGTTTCCTTGCTGCTCTTCAGCAGTGTTTGGGATTTGATTTGATGATCATAGTTATAGGTTTCTTCTTTAGATACTTCTATAGGACTTTTCCTCTGACCCCTAGAGGCTCATAGTTTTTTCTGTCATGGCAAATCTAGCAATCCTAAATCCCCCTGATCTGAGATATGCAAAGTGTTGTTCTGTTTTGCTCTTGACAAAGGGCTGTGTCACTCTACCTCCATTTCCCTTTTCTGAAATGGCAGGTCTAGCCCTCTCTTTTATTTTGCTCCTACTTAAAGGCTTTGAATTGGCTTGAATTTGAATTTATATGGATCTTTTCCTGTCTTTAGTAATCCTTCTGTTTTAAAATGATATAACTGCTTTTGCCAAGACTCCTGGGGTCTGGGTCTACACTCACATATCTGTGTATAAAATCTTACAGCAACACTGGACTATACCTGTGTTTTCATTCTCTGGATGTTCCTTTGGGAAGAAAGGAATATGCACAAATATCTTCTCTGGGAAGAAAGATTCAGTGAATAGAGCAATGAATATATGAATTGTGCTTTTATGAAGTCCAGTCCACTGACTAATCTTGGGCAGGCCTTCATGGGACTCAGCACAGCATATCACTAACAGAAAGGTAAACTGTAAAACATTAACCACCTCATCTAATATATGTCACTATTACAGGTTTTTAAATGAAATATTATCCACACTTTCTGGTATGGGTGAAACGTTATTGAATTATTGATCTAAATTAAAAAGCAAAGGAAAAAAAATAAATATCAGGCTGGGGCAGATATCTACCACAGATAATTCCAGCCCAAACTCATAACATTTGGTAATATTATAAACTGTAAAAAATAGGCTTTTATAATGGGAACTGTGGCACACTTAAGAGCTGACTGTATCAGTCCCATCTACAAGCACCCACCCAACCTTCTGCACAGTACTTGCATAAGCCTACTTGTGAAAAAAACACAGTATACTTTCATCAGAACAAAAGGATTTTCCTCCTACTCATGTTTCAGGGTGTTCTTTTATAGATTAAAGGTTTTTAGCCTCTCTTTTTATCTAATCTCTTTCCAAAATGACGTTTCACTTAGCAGAATGTCCTGCAGCCTCTCCTATGACTTCCATCGGTCATACTGACCGAAAGAAAAGGGTCTATGAGTCTGTAGCATAACGTAAGTTCAACCTTGTTCCAGACTGCAGACTTCCTGTTTGCTATTGAGCAGGTAATCGTATGTAGTTTTCTAACTACAATCCCATGCATATTAGAAGTGCTATTGTGTGAGTAAATATACTGAAGATTAAGAGGTGCAACTAGCAAGGTACTGCTGGCTTGGGAGAGGTGGAACAGAGGTCACTAGGGAACTCACATGCTGAGAAGATGTGGGTGGAATTTTCATAATCCTCTGATGGACAGATACACTGAGTAAAACATAAAGAACCTGTGGTCACAGATTTGCTGCCTTGCAAATAAGCGTGTGTGGCAGGGGAAGACTTGAAACTTACTGATCTCGGTTTGTTTTGGTAATGGAAAGTTAGAAGTAAAGGCTGGTTTTCTCACAAGAAGCTCCACCTACCCCTTGTTCACTTTGTACCATCAGTGTAAACATTCTACATCAAGAAGATGATCGAAAAAAAAAAAAGCACAGAAAATCATACGTTAAATACACATTATTAAAGGTTTAAATATGAAGCAGTTGGAAGCAGTAAGAAAACTGCATAGTATATGTGCATTATTGTACAATCAGTCACAATGTGGCAGTGTACCACAGGGAAAGACTATGCAGACAGAATTAATGAGGGGCTTCCTTATTTTGTCCATCTGTGGCTGGGCCTTTGCTGGAATGACCTGCAGCTGAGGCAAACTAGGTGTGTAGGACCCAGTACGGGTACTGGTGATAGCTTAAGAGGGTTGTCTTTCACTTGCTCGACACAGATACCATGCTGGAACTTGCAGTCGTCTCTTCTGCTGTTCTGAGATCTGCTCTCTTTCTTCCTTGAAGAGAGTTCAAGAATGGACTATCTGCAAATTGTGGTGAAGCGTCAGTTTGCTTATGATCCTGTGATGTCCAGGGTGCAATGCTGAGCCTTGCTGTCCTTGAGAGAAGTGAAATCTGTGGCTGGGTACACAGAAAATAATTGTTAAAAGAGATGCTGGCTTTTTCTTTTCTCTCATGCTCTGGCTGGATACGCCCACCTGCAGTGATGACGCTACTGCTCCAATCTCAGCCTGACAGGCACTAATGGGGAGGGACCAGTGCAACTTCTCCGTAGCACTTGTGAAATTTTGACCCAGCCTAGTGGTGGCTCCTGGCTGTAGCATGTTGCTTGGATGCAAAGCGGAATTAAATGCAAGTGTGCTTGTTAATGAGGTGTGTACTGACAAGTGTGTGCAAAGCTCAGCTGATTCAAATCAGTCAAGTGCCTTCCATTGTGCTAGGTATGTTTTCACTCACCAGTGTAAGTATGCTTTCTAGAATATGTTTCTTTTATTTCTGCAAATAAGGGTGAGGTAGAACCTGGGTTCATGTTTGAAGAAGAAACAAAAGGAAAGATCTGATTCAAATAAACTCCCAGATTCTAGAGTTACATGGCAATTTCAGTTGTCTCAAGTCTCAATCTGTACTGTTCTTCAAAGCAGTATTAGGAATGACTGTAACATAGAGTAATAACTCACCCAGGACTCCATCCACCAGCATAATGCCAAATGCTACATTAGTGTGATGCCTTAAGGAAGGTCCTTTTGATTTTTTGATTTTTCTAATTTTTATAAGTTTTATAAGTAGTTACATAGAAAATGTAGGTTTTAGAAACAGCAACATTTATTCCCTTACCCTTAGCATAGTAACTACACACATATCCCAACCTTTTTACCCCATTCCATGCTCCCCATATCAATTACCCCTGAATTCCATTAAAATATTTAGACTTCTCTTCAAGATAGGCCTCTTCTGTATAAGAACATCTAATCCTAGCCTGAACTGCAGAGTACAGTCAAGAACTGGGTAACCATGTGCCCTTTGTGCTCTGACAAAGACCAAATGATGCTCCCTTAGGCATCAAGTGCAATATTGAGCTGACATGCAGAATAATTAAGCATCTGGGTGAATGTGGGGGGAGAAATGCTCTTCTCTTCATCTCTAACCTTTTACCTGATTCAAATGTTGACTGAAAAAGTTATTTCTCTTACATTTGCATGGGAATACATTTATTGATATGGCTCCACATATTTTTTATCTTGTTATTCATATCTTGGTGCATGAGACTACAGAGACTTGCTAATGTCCTTTCTGACATGTTTGTTACGTGTAAAATCAAGGTAACAGTTCAGGAGAGGATTTTTGCCTGGAAACACCTGGCAGGACAGGCCTTTTCACCAGTGCTCTGACAATTTGGGCACTTTGGTACGTCTTACTGCTTCATGGACATCAGGGGACATTGAAGCAAAAAGATGTAAACTCATAAGAGCTACTGATCTTTTCCAGCCTTACTCAGCCTAGAGCAGGTAGATCTACAGGTTGGTGTGACAGCTTGTCAGTGGGATGACACGGGTTTGTATCCTTTTCCCAAGCCTCACAAATACTCTGAAGTGAGACCACCTTTCAGTTGCCCAGTGTGTCTGTTCATCATATTCAAACAAGTAGTAGGGGCATGGAGAGGCTTGTACTGGAGACTTGTAAAACTGAAATGATGTTAACATAGAAGAGACATAGCTGGTGATGCTGCAGTGGCCTCTCTGAGATAAGGTGGTAACTGAACATGGTATGTGAAGAGTTTTATGTAGATCTTTGGGTCAGGCTAACCAAGTGACAAAAAACTGATTCTGTGATCTCTCAGTAGAGCATTCCTGCTGAGGAAAGACTGAAACATAAAAAATGCAGTTCTCATCTAGAAGTGAGGGCTGAAAAATTAGTGCAATCTCTGAATTCATTAGAAATTTCCTCCTCTTCTTGAGATGACTAGTGGAGTTGTTTGGGTTTTTTTATTTGCTTTGCTTTGCTTTTTTGAGGAGAACAATAGTTTAAAATGGATATATGTAGGAAAAAAAAAAAGTCCCATTAAAAGGCAAACAATCTCTTTCTGCTGTTGTGGTTTAACCCTCGACAGCAGCTAAGCCCCCATGAGGCACCTATTTACTCACTACCTCCCTGGTGGGATCAGGGAGATGACTGGAAATGTAAAAGTGAGAAAACTGGTGGGTTGAAATAAAGACAGTTTAAAAATAAAACAAAGCTGCATGTGCAAGCAGAGCAAAACAAGAAATTCATTCACTGCTTCCCATGGGCAGGCAGGAGTTCAGCCATCTCCAGGAAAGCAGGGTTCCTCACGTGTAACAGTGACTTGGGAAGACAAACGCCATAAAGCCAAACATCTCCCAGGGTGTCCTGCTCCCATGTGGGCTCATCCACAGGTCACAGTCCCTTTGACTCAAGTTCACACTGGAATTCCAGCCTGTCCAGCACAACAGCACAGAAACAGCAGCGATGTCCTGGCCACCTGCCAGCCCAGGTGCATCACCAATACCATTATCCAAATGTTCCCAGGATCAGCAGAGTAAGGTGATCGGCAGCACAGCTCTACAGCCAGCAGGGAAAGCAAAAAGCCATCACTCATAAGCACTAGCCTCAGGCAAACAAGCCCCATGGAAGCACAGGAGCCTGATGATTAATATCTGAACAGCAGTAGCAGCTATAACCTCGATCCAGCACATTTCAATCAAATTTGTCCTTAGCATGTAGTGGACACACCATTAAGAAGACCAATGTACTGTGAGAAAAAGGATAGAAATGTTCTTAGTCGCTCTGGTAGTTGTCCAGGAGACTGTGCTGAAACTCGGGCTGTAGAATGCTTAGATTGCTGTATCCTCTCTCCTGCAGAAGGATTTTGAGATGACTTTGAGAGTAAACCAAAGAAGGAGTAGGAACCAACCTTGTAACCACAAGGCTGGTTACAGAACCCTGTGGATTCTGGTATGCAAGTCTCTTTGATCCCTGATGGGAAACTGCAACTAAAGATGTGACATATTTTTCTTTTTGGCTGGAGACCTGACCAAATTGGAGAAAAGGTAAAGAAACCTAGTAAACAGAACTTAAAAAGAACATGTCCTGAATACCATGGACACCAGTGGGCTGTTGCTAACTGAGGTCACACCCATGTTGGTACCTCTGAAATTTTGACTTGCCCTGAATCTCATGAAGAGGGGAAAGGAAGATGAGTCTCCTCTGCGTAGTCCCTTTGTCTGTAATACACTTAGTAAGAGCCAAGCAGAGCTGTGGCTTTGTGGATGGTCCTACCCTACAGCGAGGGTGCTGGTGGAGAAGCTCTGTGCACGTAGGTTTGTGTGTGCAAGTGCTCAGGGCTTGCTGAGCTGCTGCAGAGATAAGATGTAGCTGAGTACAGCTTGCAGGCAGGCAGGCAGTTGACATGCACTGTGGAAACTCAGATACCAGGAGAGCTACAAATATCAGCTAAAGTCAGTGTGGTTTTCTGCTTGCTGGCCTTTGGGTAGTTAGGTTACCATAAAGAATTAACAGTAATTTTGTTGGCTTCCGAATTGTTTGTTCTTCTAGCTCTTATCTCTGAGTTCATTCACACTGTATGTCAGCTCTGCAGAATGCAGACTCTGTTGGAACCAAACAGCTGTATGTGACAACAGATGGATAGAATGGAGCTGGGTCTGTAAGAGTGAAAGGAGTAGTTCCATGGTGCTATGCCAGCAGAATCATTGTCTGTATCCCGCCAGTGTCCTGCAGAAACCTCCCCAGGCAGTGATTTACACCAGGTTATGGGCTGCACCAGGAGAGGCTGAGGGGCAGCAAGGTGGTGGTATTAAAACCTGCACATGAGAAGGAGTGAAGTGACATAGCGTTTCTTCTTATGTATAAAGCTAGAGAACTACTCCAAATCTTAGTGTGCTGAGACTGAGAAGCATGATCTTTTTATTACTGGTGTTTAGGTCCTGACGCCTGCAGTAGCTGGTTCAGATGTAAAATGAGGCTCACAAAGCTTGAGATGGGGTCAGGCACAGGTAGAAGCAGCAAATGAACAACAAAGATCTAGATCATGTTCCACCTTGGAATTCTTTGTTCTCTCCCCTCTCCTCCTCACTACATTTGTCAAGCAAACCTAACTCAGCCTTAGACAGGTATTCTTCTATGGGTCAGAGGCTTAGGCCCGGCTGTACGTCATCAAATGAAAGATTAAACTCAAGGGCTCCGTTGTGATAGGACCATAAGATGTGTTTCAAGAAATTAACATTAGAGACCTTGTTCTCTGTGGGATGCAGTTCTCTGGATTATGCAAAGAGTGTGACACAGATCTCAGGACTGTAATAATTTCTGTGCTTTATGTAGCAATAACTGCCAAAGCTCAATTATTCTCTCTCTCTGTGAGACACTTCAAAATTCTTATAGCAAAAGTGAGAGTTGCTCAACTTTACCTTCAGTCCTGTGTGACCATTCTGGGAAGGTTGATTTATTTTATTCTGTAAGAAATGCTACTTAAATACTAGGATACAAAGTATTTGAAATTGAATGACCTCAGTTTATACATTATGAATTAATTTCCAACTGCATATGTGTTAGACTTGGTCTTCTAAAAAAAGAGCGAAACTTGCATGAGCGATTACAGCCGTGCTTCTGCACAGTCACATATGGCTGCATTGTAGATGTTTGCTTCCTTCTCCTGAACAATTTGGTACCAGTGAGTTCTTGCTGCATGCCACATTGCTAAGACATACTGGGACTTCCTTTCATCTCTGCTAAGTGCTGAGACACTTCTGCAGATGGAAGCTGCTGTGCTTGGTACTAGTTTCTCATTGCCCTAGGAAACAAGACAATACTCTTAAGCAGGAGGAAGAAGCTGTTGTGGAAATGCACTTTTGGTTTCTAGGAGTGTAAAAACAGAATTCCCCCTCTTTATTTGGTAGAGAAACAAAATACCATAAGGCTTTATGTCTGTGATCTCACATGAGCATGACCAGAGATTGCCATGTTCCATATGTACCTGCTACCACAGAAGGTGTAGAGACGAAAAACAGCCTGCAGGAAGAAGAGGCCCAGGAGGCTCATAAGGCTGATGACACAGTGAAGAAAGCTTCCAATCTCTAAAGAGAAACAGTTGCTCATTAAGGTACATCTCAAAGATTGTATTTACCTTGTGCCTCCGTCAGGATTTCATCTTCTGGACAATGCTTTCTTTGTGCTTTTCTTCAGAGGACAATCTAAGGTAGCTGCCTTCACCACCTAAAGCCTCCACCTACCAACCAGTCTTTGGAAGCTGGAAGCTGCCTTTCAGTCTTATCACAACCTATGTGTTACCCAACAATTAGCAAGATGTAATGGCACCACTGGGTTACAATCCATAGATCTGGGTGATCATACCACAGACATCTTGGTGTGTCATGAACTTGTGAATAATCCTGCCTTTCCATTCAGCCCTGGAGGTGGGAGGGAAAACTGCTGCATCCATCTCCTTTCCTAGAATTTCACAAAGGGCTTTACAGTTCCGACAGCACTTCTGTTTATCCTGTCTCCTCCCAACAAATTTCTCACTGGAAACTTAGCTGCACAGTTCCTGCTGCAATCCTGCCAGTGCCACTGATGTTTGCTCAGTGCATAAACAGAGGGCTAAACAGGCTTTTGAACAGTAAATGCACAAAGGGAAGCTTATCTGAGGGACAACAGGCTATGGACTCACTCCAGCTCCCAGCTGGGTGGAACACCATGCAGGTTGTGTCAGTCACGTTGGTGTTACATGCTGTCAACCTTCTGAGAACAGTCACTGTCCCATTGTCATGGCTTTCTTCCTCAAGGGAGGAGTTGTTCCCTAGGAGCCACGAGACCTGAGCAGGCGGCTTCCCTGCCGCTGCCTCGCACACGGGCTTCCCGTGCTCATCACAGAAGAGGCTCAGCCTTGGGGGCACTGCAAAGCACCAGGAAGGGGAGACACATGGAGTTAGTCTGAATAGTTGGGCTGGGAAGTTCTTCTCCACCCAAAATGAAAGCAGTGAAAAGAGGAGAATAGGGTTGGAGGTGCCATCCCATGGCAACAATGTGGATCCAACTCACAAGAGAGAAAGATCCTGTCTTTTTTTTCCTTTTGGACAACTCTCCTATGTTCAGGTGAGCCTTACCACAGCCATTCTCCATATCCTCTGTTAGTATATGGGAAATTGCTTCACAGCTCTTGTTTCTAACTAGACAGTGGAAAAGGGAACAGTAGAAGGAAGCAGAGTTTTGGGAAATGAGGATAAGGGAGACCAGACCTACTCTCAGTGAAATGCATGGGTTTATCCCAACAAGAATGATAGAATTACAGAATGGCTTAGGTTGGAAGGGACCTTAAAGATCATCTCCTTTCAACCCCACTGCGATGGGCAGGGACATCTTCCACCAGACCAGGCTGATCAGAGCCCCATCCAGCCTGGCCGTGAACGCTTCCAAGCTGGGGCATCCACACCTTCTCTGGGCAGCCTATTGCAGTGCTTCCCCATCCTCTCAGTACGGGATTTCTTCCTAATGCCTAATTTAAAGCTTACTCTCCTTGAATTAAATAAAAGCTCCATTTCTTACTCCACGTTTCCCCAGTGCATGGGGAGAGCGGTTTTGTATGTCCAGGCCCAGACATGGTCCTTTGCTGAACTGTAAACAGGGAAGGAATCCCTTACCCAACACGGTCAGGTGGTATATCCTGTGGAAATTCCCTTCTGGTGTTACAACTTCACAGATGTAGTTTCCCTCCTGGGCTATCCCCACTTGCTGTATCCCAAGCACAGGACCCAGATCTGGTCTGAATTTCCAGTTCATGCTGTCACTGCAGTTTGTTCTGTCTGTCGTGTTCGTATCAGCCCTGTAGCCCAAGTTGCAGGGGCCTCCAGCCTTGGGATATATTTTCCATGTTAGCATATTTATATTTGATTTGAGAGGGCAGGCGAGCACTGAGCTGTCACCTACGGTCACTGACACTTCGTTGTTCCCTGAAGGAGAGAAGGAGGGAGAAGAACAGGTGAGAATGTACCAGGAGATGTCACAGCCTCCGAGTTGTGGTCTGTACCTCACAGGGAAATATCTGCACTGGTACAGGTGAACATGAGGCCCTGTCTGTGCCAGCCCAAGAACTTCATCTCTCTTCTTAAATGGGAAGAGTTTTCCAAATTCATGGCTGTGTTCACATACATTTGGCCTTGTTTTCAAACTCTCCCTAAAGCAGTGGATAAATGACATGACTGGGAAGCAGTGTCTGAATGAGCTGCAGAGCCCATTTCTGTGGGGAGATCTCCCAGTTTGCTTTTCCCTCAGCATCACTGAATACAGCAGGAAAATGAATGTCTGGAGACATTAATATTCTGTCATTCACCTTTCTTTTGTTCTGTACAAAAGCCACCTTCCAACTCAGGTCAAGCATGGGAGACAATTTCTGCCCTGCCACTCCAAAGCTTATATGAACAAATTTCCCTGATTATAGTGGTGACAGTTAAAATAATTGAGGAGTATGGCATTTCACTGGAAAGTACACATTCATGTTTCCTATTAGATGAAGAGATTCCCAAGAGACTCAAGATCACTCCTCTGTGACCTGCCTCACCTGTGCTAACAAAAATAAACAAAAAAAACAAACAGAAATTTGCAAAATTAAAGTAGAGTAGGGAGAAGGGGGAAGTATTACAGCTGCATTTGCAGATCCCATATTTTTGACATTAGCTCTGGTGAGTATTTAACTGAGTTTGGAGAGAAGAAAAAACCTTTGCATTGTCTTATTAAAACTTTCACCTGGACCTATTGTCGGAAAATCCCAGTATACTTCATTTGTCAGGACAAGTCACTGATCCCTAAGAGTAAAGCTTGACATGGTGCTCAGACTAATCATAAAACCTCCCATCAATCATGGTTTTTAATAAATTTGTTAATTATAATGAAAAATATTATACTCCATGAAAATCATTACCAGTTTCCATCGAATCATTGAAAAGCCCAAGTTTAGCATCTTAGTGGCTTACAACAGAAAAAATCAATTTGCAGCTAGAAGTGTTTTGATTTGCAGGTTATTGGTTTTCCATCAAAACGCCCCTTCAGCAATTTGTAAAGATCCCTTCCACCAGATTTTCCCTTCCCAAAGAAGACTGGAGTAAACATCCCTCTGATACAATGTCTTTTCCTCCTCTGCCCTCAACAGAGACTTAGTACCAAAGTAGAATCAGAAACACCTGTAGCGCCTCTGACCTCAGTGATGGTGAGAAGGACAATGGTGTAAGTGACCTTGCAGACAACTTGCAAAAAAGTAGCTCTTGCTTTTGTGTGTGATGGGGGTTTCTTGCACCATCCAGCTTGCTGTGAGCTCCCCAGCATGCCTTGCCAGTGATCCTGCAGCCAGAGTCTCTGCTCCTCCTCCCCTCCTGCGACACACTTTGAAATGGATGATGCGTCAACCTACACAGTTCGAGGAGGACTGTAGGTCTGAGTTTATTCAAAATGGCTCCCCCTATTTATAGAGGGGGAAAGGAAGGTTCTGGAACTGGGGGCAGAGACTTCACAAATAAGGGAAGGGAAGGAGGGTACAAGCCTTAAAAGGGAGAGCATGGGAGGAGTTCTACCCAAGTAGGGTAATGGGGGAAGGACATGACCAAATATGGGGATTCTGCACTGTGGCAGAATCCAACCAATGGGAAAACAGTAGTTAAACATGAGGCAAAGAACATTATAAAATTGAATAAAAACATGGGGGTACAACATGTTTGAACGGGCATTAACACAGGAAAGTAATTTTCTCAATCAAGCAGTCTTTGTTCAGGTAATGATATATCTAATTGGTTCATAGCACACTCTCTTCTTCAGAATCCTCAGTTAAGTTGTCTTGAAGTCTTTGCTTCCATTCCTTGAACTTTTCATCGTAGATACTTCCAACACTCCTGAGAGCCCCACAGCACAGCTACAAAGCTTCTTCCTAGCATGAAGCTTTCTCTGATGAGAATTGATGAAGAGAGCGGAAATGGTCTTAGTATTTGCATTTTGACCAATGGCCTTCTGTCTAATGGACAAAGCCTAAGAGGTGTGATTTTTCATATCTGATCTTGTCATTAACAAAAGTTTTGACACTAGACTGTCATCTCCCATTAGAGAGGTTTATTGGCACAAATCATGATATCTAGCAGCTCAAGTTAGGGGCCTCAAAAGAGGGACCAGGAATGACAAAAACCCTGGGCAGTTATAGTCGTACAATCTGAACTCCCCATCCCTCACTTGACAGTCTGGACCAACAGCAATATTTGGGTCTGGGGTCTTCCCACTCTTCACTAATTCAATGTTTCATTACCAAGTGGTAATGGCCATCTTCATATCCTGTCAGGTTGGTTTTGGTGGGGCTTTTGGCCAGTTTCATAGTCCATATTGTTACATGGTTCTTACAGTTCATATCACAGAATCATTTAAGTTGGAAAAGACCCCCAAGATCTTCAAGTCCAATTCTGCCTAGTCTCTGATGTTCAAAGTGATGGCTGGAAAATAATTTTCTTATTTTTTTAATAAGCCTTTTGGGTTTTCAGTCTTTGGATTACAGACTGGCCACAACACAGCAACTTACTGCATGACTGTGAAGAACAGAAAGGTTTTATATGGTCAATTTGGCATGGGGAGGCCTGATTTACGTTTTTTGGTTTTGGAAGCCCAAACTCTCAGTCTGACACCAGATCTGGAGCCAGACAGCATGGCAGTATCGTGGCAAGAGGACCACTGCTGTGCCCCAGGTAGCTGATCTAGGCTGATTCAGGTCCTGCTGGACCTGTCTGTTCTCCACCCAACTCCAGCACAGACCTGTGGAGCTGGTTTTAAGTGTCATTCACTGTTAGATTGCTTCCTCCTCAGCTCAGAAGGCTTCTGTGTTTTGAGACCCTGTTTCACTTGAAGTCATAGATCACCATGAACGATTGCATGACATCCTGTTTCCTTTATCTTGTTTCTTGCTTGCTACCTTACTTTTATTAGCCATTCTGCAAGAGCCCTGTAAAGGGTTCTACATGTCCATTATCCCCTAGCAGAGGGACTTACCCTCCCCCTTCTGCCCCTGTTATGGACATATCAAGTGCTGGTTTTAGCTATCTTTCTGCTATGTGGCTGCTCAGTTGTTATTAGTGGTTCAACCCCTGGAAGAGCAGAGTTTTGCAAAAAGTGGCTTCATGCTGCTGCTGCTGCTGCTGCTGCTGCTGCTGCTGCTGCTGCTGCTGTGTAGTCCCTCCCCAAGGGCTTCTGTCAGGGCCCAGGCTCTAACTGTGCTTTCCTCTCCATCTCCTGCTCAAAGCATGCAACAACACACACCTTGAAAAGTTTGGTTTGTTTTGTTTTTACTAGTTAAAAAACACAAAACATTTTACTTACTTTCAGAGATGCTGATTGGGTTTTTTTCTAGTATTGATGTGGCAAGTTTGGGTTAACTTTTAAGGAAAGTGTTTTAATTCCTGAACTAGGGAACTTCCTTTTGGGAGTGAAAAGGAAGGCATTTGAAGAAACTATTACTGGATTTATAAATTATCAAATAAACACTTTGCCTGCATCAGAAATGCTTTTGGTGCAGATCATTAAAGAATACTGTAGTCTGAGCAAATGTGTATATCTGCAAGGGACAGAATGAGACCCTCCAGCCCTTACAGTGTAAAACTCAGAACTGTGGCTACATGAGCCATCAGTGCCCCTGAATTGTGGTTGCATTGCAGTTTTTGGATGCTATGCCCACAAAAACTTCAGCATGCTAAATAGGGTAACCTCAAACAGATGAGGCAATAAGATTACATTTCTAGATGATTATTATAAACAAAACAAAGGTTTGTTGTGGGATCTCAGTCATGCAACACTAGGTTACTGCATAAGCTGGTATTTTGCTTGGAAATTTCTATTATTTGAGCCTTTTGTTTTTTCATGCCATTGCACTGTTTTGGAACAGACATGGATTGTATGAAGACAGGAGCTCTGCTGATAAACCTGGTTAAGAACGTGGAGTACAGAAATGCCCTCACATAGCTTTGTTTGATGTTCTGAATGTCTGCAATAAAATCACTGCATGATGTGAGGCACAGCAAGACTGGAAAGGAAACACATGGCACTGTCTTCCTTCTTTACCAATTCCTTTATTTCAAGATTTACCTGCTGCTACCCTAGTAATGGTCATAGCCATAGCAACCAGAACTAAGGAAGCAAAAGTTTGTCTCAAGTCAATTCTTGATGCAGTGGTTATATGGTCCCCATCCCATATGCACCAATTATAGGGAGCTTTTCCACTTGATAGTGTCCTCACCAGTCAGTGTTATTGGCACTACTTTCATTTTTTCAGCCTAGATTCAAGGAGTTTCTAATAGCTTTAGCACACTTAAGACACAGAAATTTCTTCTCTTCTGCGCACTCACAGCACTGCATCCTGTGCTAATGACCAAGGCCAACTCTGAAAAAATGGATGTAGTAGTTCTGGTTTTGGCTCTTTGCCTGAAAGCCTGAAGTGCAAAAACAAATGCTGCAGCACAGGTCAGACCACATGCAAATAGAAAAAGTCAATAAAATTTAAGATGAATACTGAAAAGAGAATTTCAGCTCTATAAAACCAGTAGAAACTACTCTTCAGCTCGGATCAGCAATATTGGCTGCAACATGAACAATAATCCCTCTGTCTTCCATTACTTTACCCCAGAACCTTTAAAAACCTTTCTCACTAATAAGTATAATGAGTATTTTAAATTTTTTAACTACTTTTAATGTCTCAGAATATCCAGTCCTTGAAGGGTTTGTAGCCTTGAATTCCTTACTGGGGATAGAGACACGTCTCTTCCCCTCCCCCCCCCCCAATAGAATAGTTTACATAGAGGAAAATGCAGAGTTTCTTAGTATTTTATACAAATAATTTAGCATTTAAACCTGCATATCCTAGTAACTGTAGTTCCTAAACCACCTTCCAAGTGAAAAGAACATAAGATGTATTTAAGGGCAAGCACAGATTTAGACACAATCAGCAGTGCTCTTACTGTCACAGAAAAAAGTAGGCAGGTTGGTGTGTGTGCTCTGTCCTTTTCAGCATGCTTCCTTGTCTGAGTTTCTCTTTCTGGAAATGAAACTCAAGAGCCCAGCTGGTTTGGGTTCACAGGAACCAAACTGCCCGTCCCAAATGCACAACAAGAGGCCCTCACTGCTCTCACAGAATTCCATCTCCAGCTGGTCTCACATACATCCTTCTCTGGGAAGTATCTGAAATGAATAACAGTTTGACCTGTCTCACGATGCTGGGATCAGACCAGACAAGATCAGACCAGACAAGACAGCTAGTGTTACCACTTCCTTCCAGCTCCACGCTCTTGGCCATTGTTTGGGATTTAGGTCAGTGTCAATGGTTATAGATCCCTCTTTCAAACTCCAGAGGAATGATTGTCAGAGTTTTTAATGTGGACTAAATTTGTAGTAATTCTCTAACATTTGAACTACATAACCAACAATTGAAAAGAGACATCTGCTGTCACAGACATGAGGCATAGGCAATGTCAGACAGAACGCCTAATGTTAGGCAATAACATGCACAATAGGAAATAGTCTTTCAGGGGAGATACAAAGTAGACTTAAATGTTGCTAATTTACCAGCTCTGTCCACAGTAACCTGCCATCTTCCATCTTCATAGTCTGTCCTTAGAAAACCTGGACTGCAATTTAGTACAGGAAAAAAAACAAACCACCTTCCACGGAAATACACAGTTCTGGATTTCAGGTTTTAGATGTGAGTTTACTGGATGCTCTTGTTTATCCCACCCTTTGCTATAATTACAAGTATTCAGAAGGTCCTATACCATCTTAGTTTGTTCCTGACACCTATGTAGTCACATTAAAAGGAAGACTTAACAGTGGCTGGGACACTGGCCTGTGAACTGGGCACCTCTGTTCACATCATCACACCTGCAGAGGTACTGTTAAATGGCCCGACTGGTTTCTCTGCTGCCTTCCCTCCTGTCTCTGGCTGGCTGTTCTGGGTGTGATGTGCTAGAGAACATGTGCCTGGTGAGGGTAACTACTGCAAGGTGATTTGAAGTAGGCAAGTCTGCTGCCTGCAGCAGTGAGCTGTGTGGGACTCTGAGGCAAAAGTAGCACTTCCTCTGTTTTGCGTGTCACAGTTTGGCATAGAAATGTGGAAATCTGCCTACTGGAATGGTTATGAACATACCTCTGGACAGTGTGGTTTTGCTGTTACCTGATTCACCACAGATTTCAGTTAAAATTAGGTTGCTGCATTACCATCAAAAGGCCCCTCAAAAAAACAATTAGCAGTGTTCTTGACATAATTCTTGAAAGGTTTTGCTTTTTTTCTCTACATTTACCTATGGTTATTCACACCCCTGGGATGACAGGAGGGAGGCCTGCTCTGTAGATTCCAAACTGGTTGGAACAAAATAAAGGGCATTTGTAGATTTATTTGGGAGCACTCTTCTAAGCATGCATGTAGCAGCCAGTGATTGTGGTCTGTCCTGACCTATGCACATTTGAGCTCTGTCTTGCTGTGAAACAAAGCAGATTTTAAGAGGACTTGATTTACAGGTAGGAGAATACAGGAGGTTTTTTTCCCTACGTTTATACAGTGAACCTCTCACCATTAACAGCTTTCACTGATCATAAATTTGAGAAGCAGCATTTCTGTAGAAGTTTGTCTTACTACAAAATATTTGAAGCTATCTCTGAGACACATGTATGTTGCTGGCTGGCCTTTTCTTAAGGGATGGAAGTTCCCTCCCTACAGCTTTGTAACTGAGCTCAATACAAAGAAAGTAGGATGTAGCCTCTGTTATCTTCTAACAGTCCTTCCTGGACTTAAATCTATTCATTGTAAAAATTAAACTATTCAGAATTATAGCACTTAAAACAGAAGGCTATGATTGCAGAAGAAAAAGGGATCTCTGTCTCAAAGAAAATGCAACATTCCCCAGGACCCCCAGGCTTGCATGGCTGTGACATCAGGATATTTTTATATATTACTTTAATAAAGATACTGATAGAAGTTTACTTTCATTTGATGGTGCTAAAATTGTGGTACTTCTTTGAAGCTGAAATGTGTCAAGGACATACATTTATTTCTGTAGGTTTTGTAGCCCTATGAACTGTAGTCATGGAGAAATATAATGTAAAAAGCTCTGTAGTTTTTTTAAATATGAAAACAGCACTCTGATACATATCAATTAAGCAGTAAAACTTCACAGGTTTTTTACTATAATGTGAACACAGGTGGCAACAGTTTTGTGGTTAGTTTGGGTTTGTTTATTTTATCCAAAATAGAACTGACCTCTATATAGTTCAACTTAAACAGAAATTACTGATTTTTTTTCTTTAATTTCTTAATTTTTTTACTTATCAGGATAGCTCTTGGAAAACTGATGGCTGCAGCAGGGAGCCAGAGGATGCTGCAGGACTAGGTTGTTTTGCCCTGTTCCGTGGCCAAACAGAGCATCAGTGCACAGAGCCCTCAGCAGCTCAGAGGTGTTGCTGGGCTTGGCCTGAGTCTGTAAGAACACAGATGAGAAGACCCAAAGCTAAACAGATGACAAAAACTCAGAGGAGCTGTTGACTCCCTCAAAGGCAGAGAGGCCCTGCAAAGAGGCCTTGATAAATCAGAGGGCTGGGCAATCACCAACCATATGAAGTTTAATAAGGGAAAGTGCTGGATTCTGCACCTGGGATGGGGCAACCCTGGATGTTCATACAGACCGGGGAATGAGCTGCTGGAAAGCAGTGTTACAGAAAGGGACCTGGGAGTCCTGGTCAACAGCAAATTGAATATGAGTCAGCAGTGCCCTGGCAGCCAAGAGGGACAACCGTGTCCTTGGGGGCATCAGGCAAAGCATCACCAGACAGTCGAGGAAGGGGATTGTCCCCTTCTGCTCTGACCTGAGGCGGCCTCACCTTGAATATTGTGAGCAGTTTTGGGCACGACAATATAAGAATATAGAGCTGTTAGAGCGTGTCCAAAGGCGAGAAATGAAGATGGTGAAGCATACAGAGGGGAAGCCATACAAGGAGTAGCTGAGGTCACTTGGTCTGTTCAGCCTCTGAGGGGAGACCTCACTGTGGTCTTCAACATCCCCATGAGGGGAAGCGGAATGGTTTGCACTGATCATTTCTCTCTGGTAACCAGTGGCAGGATCCGTGGGAATGGCCTGAAGCTGTGTCAAGGGAAGTATAGGTAGGATATTGGAAAAAGGGTTTTCACCCAGAGGGTGTCTGGGCACTGGAACAGGCTCCCCAGGGAAGTGGTCACAGCACCAAGCCTGACAGAGCTGAAGAAGCGCTTGGACAATGCTCTCGGGCACATGGCGTGATTCTTGGGGCTGTGTCCTGTGCAGGGCCAGGAGCTGGACTCCACGGTTCTTGAGGGTCCCTTCCAACTCCGCATATCCTGTGATTCTGTAAATAGCCGGGCCTGGGAAGGGCCTGCCCCTCTCAAAGGGCGATATGGACAGCAGAACACTGCCGCCGCCGAGCCGGACCCTGACAGCACCGGGCCAGGCGGGGGCACCCGAGATACCGCGCCCGCCCCGCTCCGCCCCACTATCCCTCTGTCCCGCCCCGCTATCCCGTTGTCCCGCCCGCCGCCTTCCGGGCCTGCCCGGGTCCCGCCTGCAGGCGCCGGGATGCTGCTGTCGCGGGCGGGCGGTGTGGCGGGCCGGGTCCCGCCGCCGCTGGCCGCCCTGTCCCAGGTGCTGCGGCTGGAGCAGAGCCGCCGCACCGGGATCATGTTCCCGCTGCAGAAGCTGGAGCGGTACCTGGCGCCCGGCACCGACACGGCGTGGTTCCACATCTTCGAGCCCGGGCTGGGCGCCCTGCAGCGCGCCGAGGCGCTCTTCAGGTCCAGTCAGGGCCACCCCATCGACTACGTGAGCTCCGCCGTCCGCATGGACCACGCCCCGCCGCCCGCCCTGCCCGAGGTCAGGGCTGCGCTGCCCTCGCACCCCTTGGCTGTGGCCGGGCTGGGACAGCGGCTTCCCACCGCCCGGGCCGGGCCGAGCTGCTGGGGCAAAGGGGTGTTGGCGGTGGTTGTGTAGCTCTGGGGGCGGCAGTGTCAGAGCACTGCACAGTGCGTGCTGCACTTACTGCTGCTGTTTTAAAATAGTTCATTTGTTGTTGCTCTCCGTTGTGCAGCCCAGCAGCCCGGCGTGCCCGTGGCACAGGACACTGCTGTCCCCAGGCACTGGCACCAGGGGCTGGGAAATGACCAGGACTGTGGTACTGCCCCGGCACATTGAGGGCAGGTGTAGATGTGCCCTCTCTGCCTCTCCCTCTGCAGGTGTGCTTCATTGGCCGAAGCAATGTGGGGAAATCATCTTTAATCCGGGCCTTGTTTTCACTGTCTCCAGAAGTGGAGGTCAGAGTGTCAAAAACTCCGGTGAGTGACTTTTTTAACTTTTGTCCGTCTTTGTCAGAAACTGGTGTCAGAAGGGTGGCAGGGGACAAGCTCCTGAGTAACCTGAAACAGCAGGAGAACGTGCCAGCTGTGGTGGCCACCAGCTCATGGATGGCAACGGCCTTGCTCAAGCACAGGAAGAGGCAGAAAGAGCCGAGTTTAGCTCTTCAGCCAGGCCTGGCACGTGTGCCAGACAGAGGAGTTGCACAGCTGAGCAGATGTGCTGTTAAGTCCTTTTAGAAGAAGCTGAGACACCCGTGAAGGCATTTTTAGTCTGTTTTATGGACAGAGCCATGTAGGATTGCTACAGCGGTAGGAGACTGGGCAGCTTAAAGCAACAGTAGCATTCGGGGGGGGCAGGGGCATAGAGATGTTTTGTGGGGCATCTCCTAGTACACTGCTTAAAGCAGCTTTTTAAAACCACTGCCTTCCCTGATCTTGCCTAAATCCACTTCTCAGGGCCACACCAAGAAGATGAATTTCTTCAAAGTAGGGAAGTACTTTACTCTGGTGGATATGCCAGGATACGGCTACCGCGCCCCGCAAGACTTTGTGGAGATGGTGGAGGCCTACCTGCAGGAACGGCGCAAGTAAGGGACTTTCACAGCGGTGAATGCCGGACACCTACATACAGTGTCATGTAATTAGGTGAAAAAATGAAGAGGGGTAGGTGCTTCCAGTGGTAGTGTCGGTTAGTTCTGATATCATTTCCCCAGGAGCTTCTGCAGTGTCATTCATTCATGCTCAGATCAAAACAACAGAAAAGACTGAGGTGCTGCTCCATGCTGACCTTCATCTTCCATGCGTGGCTTTTCTTGACTCTTCCTATCCCCAGATCTCATGTTTTTATTTCTCCTTATGATTTTGGAAGTAGCAGAGCAGGCATGAAATAATGGTGGCAATTACTGTTGCTTGTCTTTCTGGCAGCTTGAAGAGGACTTTTCTGTTAGTTGATGGTGTAGTTGGACTCCAGAAAACAGATCATATTGCAGTAGAGATGCTGGAAGAGTTTGGAATTCCTTATGTGGTAGGTAATGCTGCTTTCTTGGGTTGGTTATAAGGTACGGGTAATCTGTAAAGGTGTGTACCCTGTACTTGAGTTTATGCAGGTTGTTCTATCCATGCAGTAAGCCAACCCCCTTTATTGTTAATAAAATATGCCTAAAATGTGCTGAGTAAGGCAAGTGGGATTTAAGGGGTTTTTTGCTTTGTTTATTAAATGGATACTTTTTTTTCAGTGCTCAGCTTGAGGGGCTTGAAAATGCCTGCTCCTTATGCAGGCTATAGAAGTGTTTTGGTGAAGTGTGTTCAATTTTTCCCCCTAGATATGACCCAGAGCTTTCAGTCTGCCTTGCAAGATGGTCCAGGACTCTTACAGATGTTCCAGGCTAGCAGCAAAATAATCTTATTTTCCTCTTTTAATCCTCCCTTTCTGGATCCATGCAGATGGTGTTAACCAAAATTGACCGAGCTGCCCGGGGACTGTTGTTAAAGAATGTACTGGGGATCCAGGAGTTTGTAAAGGAGAACACTCAGGGATGCTTTCCTCAACTGTTCCTGGTCAGGTAAAGTTCTGCTGTGCTGCTGCCATTTCCTTTTGGGTGATAAATTCAGTAGGGCAAGCTGAGCTGAAATGAGTTTGTCCACTTTAGAGGCAGCCCGTCTCTATGCACCAAGGATGGAGGGTGGGGAAATGTCCCTTTTCTTCTTCCCTCTCCTCTGCAGAGTCATTTTCAAGGTTGCTTCTTCCTTTGGCCTTTCTTGGAGGTGGGCAGCAGTCCTGGTGCTGGATGTTAGCAGGCTTTGCCATTCTATTTGGAGTTCTGGTAACAGTAGCAGCTGTAATTGTTGCATTAGGGAGCCGAACTTGAGGCTCATACCAAGGTGTACTGCACTGTGGGAGATGTAACTGAACACAGCCAGTGGCTCTTTGCTCGTATTACTCCAAGACACAGCATTATCTGGCACTAAACATCCACACCTCTGTTTCCACAGTTCTGTGGAGTTTTCAGGAGTTCACTTGCTAAGGTGTTTTGTAGCCCACGTTACTGGAAACCTACCTGCTGTAGAGACCAGCTGAAAAGACTGACTCCTGATCTGCTCAGCTCATCTGGAACAAAAGGTCTGTGGTTTTTTGTTGTAAATAACACAAGGTACTAGAAATTATTTAGGATAAATTCATATATGTAAAACTAAGCTTTTCGCTTATTAAGTTCATCAGTTCAAGAAGTTTGCAGTATGAGTGAATCCAGGTTATTATAAAACTGTTTTATGAAACCTACATGATTGTGCAGAGAACCTCCAAAGAGAAGTTTTAATACAGCATTTCCTCTCCTTCCACGGAAATGTTCAAAAAGATACCACTGCATGCCTAAATTCTGCTATATTTAGGATATTAGAGATAGTCTAGTAATATCTTTAATAAAGAGGCATTTAGTTTAGAATAGAAAAACTATAGCCCTAACATTAAGCAAACTGTACTTGTCCAGTTGAACTGAATGATACACAGAAGTTTACTTTTCTCTGTTAGGGTTAGAGTTAGGATAGCGGGAGCGAAAAGCTACCACTTGTACAACCTTCCTGCTTTAAGGCCATCTAGAGTGGAAATAGCCAACATATTGTGTGTGAAGGTGTGTTTGACTTTCTGTGTGTTTTACTTTTGTAACTTTTTGTGTTCTGCATTCAGTAGGTGCAGTGAGATCGCATGCCTTGCTTGCATACATCGAGTTGTCCCTGTTCCAGATGAGTGAAGGAAAGGACACATCTTCAATGGGATCTACTCTTTGATCACTGTTGGCTTGAAACAGTGAAATGAAAGACTGGCCATCTGGAGGAACTCTCTTTTTCTGCACATTATCATCAGTCAGTGCTGCATTTCTGTTCTCGATCCAGCATGAAGTTCTGCATCTGCACTTGGATGAATTGCCAGATCTGAGACCTGTTGTCCATTATCTGTGTCTGTTCTGCCCTGGCAGCTGAAGCACAGTACTGATGTGTCCCATACTCTTTAGGGGTACTGTAGCAGCTCAGAGAACTGTGTCCCACACCAGCTGTGTCTGACTAAGAGCACCTGAAACTGTGAAGTTTACGAGGTACAGAGTCAGACAGAAGGAGAGCTGTCAATAGCAGCAGTCATGCAGGAGAACTTAGACCAAAGCTATTAAGTGCCTGTGTCAAACTCTGGCACTCGGACTTTGTCATGTCTTAACGTGGCCAAATATGGGTGTGCAGTTCTCCAGGTTACTTACATTAAGTGTTTAAACCTCATGAAAGGGCAGTTTTTTCTAAACCACTCTGAGGGTGAGAAGGTGACATTTATAGCCCTTTCATTATGCAACTTCTTGTAACTCTCAGACTAGACATGAGGTGTGAGGCTTGTTTTCAGCACTCATGTAAGAAGTGGGGAATGTGATAAATGCAGTAGAAAGACATGGCTCTCTAGCTTCTGCATTTGAACAGTAATTAAACCTGTAAGTCTCTTAATGTTTTACCTCTAATCCCAAAATGCTACAGGGCAAACCAGCCCGG
Organism: Chiroxiphia lanceolata; assembly: GCF_009829145.1. NCBI lineage: Eukaryota > Metazoa > Chordata > Aves > Passeriformes > Pipridae > Chiroxiphia > Chiroxiphia lanceolata. The sequence goes on along the minus strand of NC_045638.1, from coordinate 97,793,847 downwards.
GGGATGCATGATCCTAGGGGAAGTGCAGTAGTATCTAGACAGATGGAACAGGTGAAAGTGAACACTTCAGGAAGAATTCTTAGTATTTTAAAACCAGGATTTTTGAAAAGCATTGGTCTTGTCATGGCTGTCATGTCATTCTGAGCATTTTGCTCGGCCATTTGCAGGCAAGAACAACACAGTTGGATTCTTGAGTGCAACAGTGCCCCTGTGACAAGTGACAAGTAAGACAGCAAATAAAAGCAAGTCCTCTCCTTTACTTAAACAGTGAAACTTATGTTTAAGTGTCTTCACAGGAACTTGCTTTGGGTAAACAGGTGTCTGACACACTACTGGACTTTGTATGCCAAGTTCTTAAGGAACATGCTGTATGAGGAGTTGCACTTTCTCAGACCAAGGACACAAATGCTCTCCCTTTCCCCCTTGATGAGTGGTGGGTGGGCCTGGCAGCTTACTGAAGCAGTAGAGCTCATTTCGGTTTTAAATTCAGATGTCTTGGGTTGTTTGCAGTGCATAGGCTTCTCTGCAGGCACCCAGCATTACCTTGTAAACTTTTGCCTCTTCTGCACCTGTTATTCGCAGAATGATCTTGAGTACTAGCTTCTGTGGAAAAGGATTCCACCCTGTGCATCTTCCTTGGTCTTTCAGCAGTAATTTCTCCTTTTTCTTTCTCTACTGTCTGTGTCTGATCTAGTCTGTCACCTTAACACTGGCACTACAAAGGCAGTATTTTTCAACAATGTCCAAAATTAGAACATTACAGTCTGGACAGTTGCACTACTCAATCATTAACAAACTAGTGGAATAATTGGGCTCAGAACATTGAAGTCAGTGGGTCATACTCCAGTTGCGCAGCAGTTACAAATGGAACGCTGCAATGATCTATTCTGGAATTTGTCCAGGTGAACATCTTTACAAGTAATCTGGAGCAGATGCATTGTTATCAAACAGTGCATGGCACCAAACTGGGGGGAACAGTTGATACGCTCAAGGGCAGGGCTGCCATTTAGAGGGACTTGGGAGAGCTGGAGGAAAGGGCTGACAGCAAACTTATGAAGTTGAACAGGACTGGAGCACCTCCCCTACCAAGACAAGCTGAGGAAGTTGGGGCTGTTCAGCCTGGAGGAGAATGTGAGAGCCCCCCTAAAGGAAAGCCTATAGGAAAGCCAGAGAGGGACTCTCTGTCAGGAACTGTAGTGACAGGATGAGGAGTAATGGGTACAAATTGAAAGAGAAGAAACTTAGGATAGATGTTAGGAAGAAATTCTTTATTGTGAGAGTGGTGAGACACTGGAACAGGTTGCCCAGGGAGGTTGTGGATGCCTCAACCCTGGTGATGATCAAGGCCAGGTTGGATGGGGCAGGGAGGTTGGAACAAGATGATCTTTAAGGTCCCTTCCAACCCCTTAACATTCTATGATTCTATGAACGTGGGCAAGTGCGTCTTTCTCAAGGGAAGGAAAAGCCCCTGCGAACCCCGCAGGCAGACTGGGAGACCTTTTTAACATTATGGCTAACCTTCCTTCAAGCAGGGGAATGGACCAGACACCTCCCCAGTTCACTTTCAGACCACGATATCCTGATCTGACAATCCAATAATATGTCGACTACAGATATAGGGAAGGTCACCACACTTCTCCCACTAAATCCTTGGTGCCACGACTCCAACCAGCTCCCGCCCAGCCGGCAGCACCGCCCCGTGCCCGCCCCTCCACAGCTCGGCGGGCTGGGCGAGGCGGGGCCGGGCAAGGGGAAGGGGAATAGGAATCCCTTCCGGCGCAGCCCGGCAGCCATGGCCGATGAGGAGGAGGACGTGCCCGTGAGTGGCGGGAGGGGCTGCAGTTCCCGGTGGTCCCCATCCCATCCCACCCGCGGGCGGGGGTGCAGCGGGAAGGGGCTGGGTCCCGGCGGGCGCTGACCGCGGCCTCTCCCCGCTGTGCCCGTGTAGTTCGAAGAGGACGCGGAGGACGCCGGCGGGGGCCTGGACGGCGGGCAGGGCAGGAGGAAGAGGCTGTTCTCCAAAGAGCGTGAGTCGAGCTGGGCCGGACAGCCCAGCCCAGCCTGGTCATTGAGCTGAAACTCTGAGCAGATAGCTGTGGAGTTCCTAAACTCAATTTTCCTTAGCAAAACAGCGGCTTTCATTCTGTGCCCTGGCTGCAAGTGCAGAAAGCTGTCATGTAGACAGACCCCCCCCAAAAATACTGCTGGTGCATCCTCTGAACCGAGCTGTGCCCAAAGTCGGTTGTGTTGTAAGTCAGTGTATAGGGCTCTGCAGGCTAAATGAGTATAAAGAGCTTGTCATCAGATGTGCTTTTTTGCATGTACAGCACCTGGCTTTTGTTGGTTTCTGTTTATTTCTTGTATGTTTGCTCAAGTATTGCCCTGCCTAACAGACAAGAGTTACATTCCTGCACCACCCTGGAGCAGGAATGTGCAGGCTGGTGAACTCTTAACTAGATGTGTGCTGCTGACACTACAGAATGGATGAAAGGAGCCTCACACTGAGTGTTTCTTTGTGCAGTAAGATGCATGATGTATGGATTCGGGGACGACCAGAACCCTTACACAGAATCTGTGGACATTCTTGAGGACCTTGTAATAGAGTTTATCACAGAAATGGTAAGTCAGCTCTAGACAGCATGGTCAAAGCATCCTCACAAGGACTTTAGTCTTCTAAATAATACCTCTGACTCAAATACTGCATTATCCCAGGCCCCAAAATCATGGTGCTAGTAGGAGAAAGCTAAACTTGGATTTTGCTTTTCCAAGGGAAAGGCAAAATTCATGCACCTTGCTCCACGTGGATTTAGAAAACTGAGGTCCTTAAGTAGCGTTTAAATTAGTATTGTAGGAGGGAAAATTCACATCTGACTTTGGGGGTCACTGTGGCATCACTCTATGTGCAGCTGACAGAAGACAAGGCTCAGCTTCGAAAATCTGTCAACTTTTTGTGTTGACCCAGTGTCTTTACGTGGATGGGAACATAGCTCTGCTGCAAAAGAAATGCATTCTGGGGCCTGAAGCCTGAAACCAGGTATTTGGATACTCTTTTAAAGTATCCAAGCATTCCCCTTTTGAAAGGTTGCCCTTGCCTTTCCTTATCAAAATACCCTACACTGTCCTCTGATAGGGTTACCTCACATTGCTTCCAAGTTGTGCCTGATCTTCAGGCTTTTTACAGGCTGGGCATCATACTTGTAATCTAGCTTTAGTTTTGATACCATTATGTGATGTATATATACAGCTGTGTGTAGGTGTAGGTGACAGGGAGCTGGGGACAGCAGAGCAACAGTAAGTCCATGGTTTTCTGGGAAGTTCTGTTGTGACTAGGATGATGGTGCCCAGATGCTGCAATTGCTTTGTTACAAAATTACAGGAAATAAAGTGGAATTGAGAACTTAAAAAAGTGGCAAAGGAACCCTGTTGACTTTCCTTTTTTTCCCCTCTGACAGACACACAAGGCCATGTCAATCGGGCGGCAGGGCCGCGTACAGGTCGAGGACATTGTCTTTCTAATTCGCAAGGACCCCCGGAAGTTTGCCAGGGTTAAAGACCTCCTTACTATGAATGAAGAACTGAAACGAGCCAGAAAGGCCTTCGATGAAGCAAACTATGGATCTTGATTCTGTGCACAAGCTGCACTGGGGCTTCATCTGGGCTGCCCAAGTAACGGCAGCTGCCCAGTAAGAAGGAAGATCGTGTGTGTTGTTTGGAGGGGTTATTCAGGATGAAGGTCACTGCTGGGATGTCTGCCCTCGCTCCCAGCCTTTTCTGAGAACTATTCAAGCAGCTGAAATGTTATCTGATTGTATGTGGTATACTTAGGTATTTTTATACCATTTTAGGAAATGAAAATTCCTGTAATGGCAGGAAGCCTGTTTGAAGTAGACCTGTGTTGTATCAGATGGCTAGACAGCTAATGATCCATGATTCTCTACAGCTATTTCAGTTATCACTGGGTACTCCTGTGAGAGGAAACCCAGAAAATGGATCTTGGTTATCTGGACACAGGCTGGACACAGCCTTCAAGCCCAAACTACTCTAAAAGTTCTGCTTTTTGCTCTGTATATGCTCTTTGAATAAAACATTTTAAGTTTGTGCCTACTCCTCATAACTAAACTTACACTGATCGATTCACACAAGATGCACAATAGAGGGGTTTTTACACTTAACAGGCTAGGAAGGTTATTTTAATTTTTGTCCTGGTGGGCACAGCTCTTTTATTTTTTACCGCTCTTAAGCCTAAGAAATTGAACTTAGCCCATTCCTGATTTACTTCCACTTACAACCTTTCCTTATCCCTGTTAAGCAGGTGCTCTCTACCAAACCAGATTCCTGTTCTTTGTTCTGAGAATTTTTTTCCTTAATATTTCCTGGTGATCCTGCTCATGGGAATTACTTACAAGCAAAAGCCTGGCAGAAACTACCAGGCCAGTTGCTTGTTCTAACACTATGGAATACCTGTACCTTACACTGCCAAGCAGACAAAAATTGCACTTATATTAAAAAGATTTTTGGACAGTGAGAAACATGTTCATCAGTCAGGAGTTTACTGTTGCAGGCCAGACTGTGCTTTCCCCTATTTCTGGAAAAACAGTAGGTTCAGCTAACTCCTCATTTCAGGACAAAAGCAACAAATGCTAAAACAGCAATACTACTGCATGTCAAGGCTGTCCCCTCTACAAGCAGCACAGAAAGAAGGGTGTACGACTTGGAAAAGTGTTTGCAAGTCTTTTATCCTAAGCAGCAGTAAGTGATCAGCTGCAGCCTTCTGCTGTGAATGGTAACTAACTGCACTGTGGATTTGACAGCAGCACTTAACATGTGGTCGAGCAATACAGAAGGGTCACTGAGTGAGAGTAACAAAGTCGCTGCTCCTGGACAAGGCCAGGTAAAAGGATGAAGACTATTCAGCTGTTTGGAACACCCTTAAAATATAAAAAAACCACCCATTAAAAATAGCTGTTTTACAAAAACAAAAAAACGGTTGCTACTTTCTTAGCAGAATTCAGAATTTGAGTTACTGAGACACCATTAGAGTTCAGATGGTTTTACTTTAAAAAAAAAAATAAAATAATTGAAATTACTTCCTTCAATCCAGGGTCAGACACCTATTGCTGCAAAAATAGAATCAATATCCATGTTCTCAGTAGATTCTTTCCACACAGGGCCGGGGCTTCCTTCAAGCAGCAGCTGCTTAGGGGTCCCTGCTGTGCTTAGTCTGACACGGGCTGTATCAGCATCAGAACGTTCTTCTTGACTCAGAGGTCCATCCTGGTAGGCGGGGAGGATGAGTGATGCACTTGTCTCACAGACCCCAGAAAGTTCAGAAGGCTTTTGCTGAACAGTCTTCAGAGCTCTCTTCAAGCGTGCAGACGATTTGATCCTCCTTGGACAGAGCCATGTCCCGAGGTACCGCCTTGGCCACACCCTTGGTGTGTGTTGGGACCCATACAGGAGGTATTTACGGACAGATGTTTTGACACAGCGCAGTTTTTTCTTCAAGCTTAAAAGGAGGAAGGTGCACAAAACATAACTTTATCAGATACTGAAGTGTTACTTCATTTGGAGTTTGGAGAGATTTGGTTATTAGCCTTTATCATTTCCTTTGTCATACCAAGGAAACATAACAGCACCTTCTATATAGCACTACTATAATAGTACCCAGGGCAATCTGAAGAAAGACAACCCATGCATCATACAACTGTTACCATTAAACATGCAGATGATTGAAGTTGCATTTGTTATGTATTTATGCATTTGTTAGCCTTTTAGATCCTTTCACAAGTGACTGATGCTAAACAGAATGCTCATGTCAGAGCATCAAGTAACCTGAACTAGTGATCCCGAGTTTAAAAAGAACGGCTTAGACCACTGTGTTTCACTATACTGTAGTAATATATGTATTAAAATGTGAAGTGTTACATCCAGAAATCCCACACCCATGCAAAAACTACCTGCATCCTTGAGCTTCCACGTGGTGCAGCCGTTTGGTTTTCAACAACTTGTTACGCAGAAAATAAGCTTCTGATTTGAGTTTATTGTTTTTGCACCACAGAATAGCTTTCCTGAGTGCCTCTGACAGCTCCCCAAACGATGCAGCTGTTTGGACCATCTGTACAAGAGATTCAGTATGCTGTGACTTTGCTACACGAGAGGAAGGTGGTGCCAACTTTGCTTTAAAAGGTGTTGATGCCATGTTTATACCCTGAAACAATAACAGAAATATTAGTCTTTTAAAAAGATTATGTGCCTGGTCCTTTCTGGTGGAGGGGAGCAGAGTACTGAAGATTTTGTGAGAACATTCCTTATTTCCCAAGAAGAAAGAGAAAGAGCACTCTTGTTTTGTGGAATACAAAAAGAAGACAATTAGAATTTGTATTCCTGTCTACTACTGAGCTCTCTGGTCAGTTCACTTGACAAACCAAGAAATGCTCAAATTCCTAAGCAGAAATGAGTAGTGATTTTCTGTGCAAAGCTTCCACAATAACTTGGGTTCTCAGACAAGCAAAAATAAGGCAGGGAAAGGGGACGTTTTCAATCAGGGATATTGTGTTAGGGTCTGTAAAACTTAAAAATGTGTAAAAAAATACCCTACAAACCTCTTGTGCTGGATGTCTGGATGGCTTAAGCAAGCTCTTCACATCAATCCCAAGGTGCTTCCCTACAGAGAGAGAGGAGATTTCCCATTACAATGTTGAGATAGTTTTATGTCTTTGCACAGAGATGCTGCAGTGTTTTGCCACGCTGAGCTCTCAGCAGGTTCACACCTGTACTCAGCATTTTCAGGCAGCTCAAGGGGACTACACTCATCTTGCATTGCAGCTGGCAAGGGATGAAGAGGATGCAGAGATTTACAGATGGCTACAAAGAACTTAATGGGTAAAAGCTTCACACAAACACCTGGATGCCTGCAGTCACTGGCCATAGCCCCGAGTACAGAGAAAGTCTTGGGCACAGTCCAGAACCAGCAAGCACAGGATACCTGCATCCTGTACTTATAGCCTTGCCTACTCTTGTATGGAATGCAGACAGTGTTCTTAGCTTCTCACTATCCTTATCTATGCAGAAGGAGGAAAGTAAAGATAACTATTTTCAGGACCTGGATACTGCATTCATTATCTGCTTCTCTCCAGGCTGTATCCTCTTTAAAACAAACCCTCCAAAAAAATCACAATGCTGACATTATCCACAGCTTTATAAAGGCAAGGTACATGCAGCATTCTCTTCTCCCAAGGACAGGAGAGGGGAGCTTGTACTAGAACCACACTCTGTGGTAGAAGTGCTTGGCTCTGTTGGACAGAAGCTGTGGTCAGTCTCTGAGATGTCAGAAACCATTTGCACTGTGGCACAAGGCTTTACCTCTGCTGGCTCTGGGCACCAGAACTGTCTCTCCAATATCCATGGGGCGTGGGATGCTATGGTTTGTCACATCAGTTGTACAGGTTACAAAATTTCTCTTTTTTCCAACCTCTGATACTGCCTCTGCCATTGTTGGGAAGAGCTTCTTCAGCCAGCTGGTAGATTTTTTTGTTGTAAGCATTTTAGCCTTTTGCTTCTTCACCTCAGAAGATAGGTTAATTCCAAGGAAGTTACTGATATCGGAAGGGAAGGTAAACCCCTTGATATAAGGCATCTGTTGGGTCTCAGATACCAGCTGAAGTGTTGTTGACAAGACGTCATACAAGGACATGAGGGTCTGCAATACACACCTGTACTGAATCCTGAAGAGAGAAAAGACAAAAAGGTATGGAGTCTTCTCTAAGAAAACGTTATGCCCACTGAACAGCTACCTTAATCTCAAACAGAAGAGATTCCAAGCTGCCCTTTCCCTGTTTTCCCTCAGTGCAAGCTTAGCTTTTTACACTCCATCACCCTGCTTTCCTTAAATCTGAGCCTTAAGGAACCATTAAGGATTAGAATGTAGGAGTGACTTGACTAGTAAATTCCCAATCAGGAGCCCCTCTGCTTCCCTAGAGTTTTGCAGAGTGCCACACCTGGGACTCATCAGGTTCTCGGGTCGCATCCAAATCATTTGCCATGAGGTATTCCCCCAAAAGCACTCTGTACCAACTCAGGCTGATGCCATACAATTGCCTGCTCTATGTTTCCTGGAGAGACAGATTTCTTGTGCCAAAGAACATTTTACTGAGTTCTTCTACACAATGATGTTATTTTCCTGTACTGAGAGAGACCAGAAAACCAATTTCCCTGGAAAACTCAGCAGTGTTATAGAACAGGTTTATCCCAGCCTTTCCCTTTCAGCAGGAGGCAGGACTTACTGCTTGCTGCACAGAGTACCAGGTGTCAGTGTTTGTGTCAGGCTGGCACTAACACTGTGATTTCATTAGTGCTACATAAAGTTTGCTATGAGCCAAGAACAAAGCCTTCCATAACAGCATGTAAGAAGTCTCTCTCCAGTTGTACAACTCTTCAGGTGCTACAATCAAGTCCAAAAGAATGGAGGGACATCCTCTCCTCCTCCTCCTCCTCCCAACTGAATAAAGCTCACTTAGCAGCAAGGCCTAACTACAAGCCCTTATCCCTGACAGGCACATCAAACAGACAGACAACAAACAACAACTTTGAAGACACAAACCATAGCCGGCTCAACAGCCCCAAAGCCACCGTGTTCAGAAGTATGAATTCCTTCGAGCAGAGATGTTTAATGGACAAGCTGAAGATTACAGCAGTTAAGGATAAAAAAGTAAACAGCATGTAATGAGACTTGTTGAACACACCAACTAGAGGCAATTCGCAAGGCGATACCCTGTAATAATTTGGGAGATGAGTATCCAAATTTTGAATTGCTCAAGGCCAGAACAGCAGCCAGCCAACAGCCTGAGGTTCCTACATAATAACTTGAAAATAAGGTGTTTGGCTATCAAATAAGCTTCAAGTTGCACATATGAATTGCACAGTTGAGTCCATTAGCAATACAGGGCCTCCAGCAGACCTAGGTTTGGATGTCACGAGGTGCTACTAGTGAACTGTAAGAATATTTTTATGATGAAAAAAGGATACAGAAAAGTTTTACTGCAACAGTCCAAGAGACGCAGTATGAGCTTGCAGCCTCCCAATACCTTCAGAGCCACTGTTTCCAGCATGGGCTGGCTGGGAACCAAGCACTCTGCATGGGCTTCAGATGTATCTTTCCTACGTTAATACAAGGATGAGAAGATGGTTACGATCTAGCAGCCCCCTCCTTTAGCTCTGCAGATTGAGTTAATGGATAGTATAAAATATAGGATCATGACACTTACTTAGGAATCAGTTCTACCAGAGTTTCAAGGCAGCCCACCAAATTCATTTTCCATAGGCGCTTCAAACATTGTTCTACCTAGAAAAAAAGAAAACTCTTTTGACTGGTATTTTGAGAGACTGGCAGTGCCTTGGTCTAAGAACCATCACTATGTTAAACGACACCTTCCCTTTACCAGTTTAGCAGCACAAACAGCAGGTTTGTGTTATGAAATGTTCTGGGATATTCCTGTATCTGCCCTTCATCACTCTACTGTAAAAATGGAATTAAGAGAAGGACTGCAGTAGGTCATGGTTAATTGGTGCAGCATGGTTTCCCCTGCTGTATACAATTACCTTTGGTTTTCTGTCAAGAACGAAAACACATGAACAAATCAACAAGGTAAGCACCATTCCTGCTCTGTTTCAAAACAATTATTTGAAGGTACTGACAATCCCTTTCCTGGAAAATCGGTAAGAAGTTTACTTTTCATGCTAAACCAGAAAGTACCTAATAAAGCAGCTTAGGACTATTCTTCCCCCCTCCCACTATTACAATTAATTGAGAACGAAGCCTCTGTATTACTCCTGCATTCAAAGGTATGTAACTGTAGCGCCTTCAGGTCTCAGCGTGAGCACAAGACACCACATATGCGTGGAAAAGTGAAAATGGCACTGGCCGCACAGAGCGGTCGCTCACCTGCTGCAGGGCGAGGTAGGGGCGGTGCCGGAGCAGCCTGCTGTGGAACGCGTAGAGCAGGGCGCGCACGACGCGTCCCTCGGCGGCCAGGCCGGGCCCCGACAGCCGCCTCCCGGCCGTGTCGCACCGCCGCCGCAGCACCGACAGCCGTCCCACTGTGGGGGGGGAGCCGGACACGGCCTCAGCGCCCGCCGTCACCCCGGCCCCCCGCGCCCCCGGCCCCCACCGCCCGCCCGCCCGCAAGCGCCCGGCAGCGCCTTCAAACGCCCCCCAGCCCCTCTCGGTACAGCGCCGGGACCTGCGGGGTGTTCGGCCGCCAGCGCCACCGTGGCGCTGCTCGTGGGCCAGGGCACGTCCAGCCGGTTCCACGGCGCGTCCAGCCCGCTGCACGGCACATCCCGCCGGTCCCACGGCAGCACAGCCCACGCCGCCCTGGGCGCCGCCATGTTCCCGCCGCGCACGGCCTGGGCGGGACCATCCCAGCAGGGCCGGGGGAGGGCCGCGGGCTGGACCAAGTCACGCCGCGGGGGCGAGGCAGAGCCCGGGGCCTGGCAGTGGTGCGCTGCGTTTCCAAATGTCGTAAGCGAGAAGAGGAATAAATGTAAATTATGAGTGTTACTCACACTTTCCAAACCTCGCAATTCTTCAGTGTCAGCCTCGGGGGCTGGGGCTGTCGGTAGCCAGCGCAGCAGCCGCTGAGCTCCTCCGTGATGCGTTGCCCGAGAGCCCGGGGGTGACCCCAGTCACGGGCCCTGCAACTGCGCCCTCCCCTGTGACACACACACCCCTTAAAGTGCAAAAAAATCTGGGAGATCGGCTTCACACCAGTAGCAATTCCTATCTGGATGAGAGGATACAGCCTTAAGCTGTGTCAGGGGAGGTTTAGGTTGGACATAATGAGGAATTTTTTCACAAAAAGGGTGAATAGACATTGCAATAGGCTGCCCACGGAGGTGGTGGAATCACAGACCCTGGAGGTGTTTAAGGAAAGACTGGACATGGCACTTAGTGCCACAGTCTAGTAGACTTGGTGCTGGTCAGTCAAAGGTTGGACTTGATGATCTCAGAGGTCTTTTCCAACCCAACTGATTGTGTGATTCTGTGATACCAACACTCTGAGCAAGGACAGGCCTTGCTGCCCATACCCCAGGTGCCCACCTGGCCATCCTGGTCCCTGCATGCATTTGTCCCAGCTCCTGGGATTTGCCATGGCAGGGACAAAGGGCCAAGGCCAGGCAGAAGTGGGGCCTGTGGTGAATGCAGGTGTCCCATGGAATTGATTGCTGACATTTATTAGTGTTGTTAGAATAGTTTCCTACCAAATGGATTGAATTTTTGTGGTCTTCAATGAGTTCTCCTCCCCCAAGTATAAGACATTGTTTCCTGCCTCTTTCCCTTTCTGCCTGTAGTTGAAATTTCCTAACTGCTAACACTGGTATTCAAATTAAAATATTTGTTGGGAACAATGGAGCTAAATTGGGCACAATTTTTTGTATAGTCTTATCTTCTCTTGATTCCATTTTGTTGTATACTTTCTATTCTCTTTTAAGGAATCTTGTACAAATACAGATTAAAGTGATGTCCTTTTAAAAAGATAGAGCAAAGATTGGCATTAATGGTTGCACCTGTAGGGAAGAGAGATAAGAGCAAACCAAGAGGCAGAACTGACAAAAGGCTGCTGTGAGCGCTTGCCTGGCCTGGAAAGAGGAGTGTTAAGCTTCCTAGACTAAGAGTGAAGGTGAAAGTAAAAATGGAATCTCTGAAGTGTGAGCAGAGGATCACAAAGGTCTCTCTAGCTGAGCTTCTGAGGTGTTTTGAACATCCTATAAGTGAGGAGCAAGCCTGGGCTATCTGCTTTCAGTGTTGCTGTAAAATGGAGCAGTTGGCTCAGGAGCTGAGCCCATCACTCCATTCTGTATTCATAAAAGGTTGTGGGAGTGTCTTGATCCATGCTGATGGTACTGCTTCCTTCAAGGTCTACCACAAATCTGGTAAGAACATAGGTAGCTGCAGATGCCAAGGGTTGTTCCTTTAACAGGCTGAAATGGGACAAAGTAGGGAAATTTTCTTTTCCTCTGTTTTTTTTTGGTTTGGTTTGGTTTGGTTTTTTTCCCCTCTCCTCTCTCTGTATATTGTCATGAAGCTATTCTCCTGCCTATACTTTATTTCAGAGGACTGTAGATGAACGGTAATACAGATATATGACCTACTAATTTCTCTAGTTGTGCTCTATCGAGTCATTTGGTTCTAGGAAATAGCTGGGATAAAAGCTTTTCACCACTTACTTTATTTGAAATAAATAATCTGAAGCTTTATTATATGTCCTGCTCTGTTCATCTTCCAACCTTCATCTTCTTACCTTTGTTATGGTAACTTTCCCAATGGATTTATGATTGCAGTTTCCCTTTTTCTGTCACTGTGTGTAGCCAGCAAGTGGCAACAAGTCTGTGTTATGTACGGCTTGGTGGGGCTGCTGCAGAGGACAGTGCTAGGCTAACTCTTCAGGGATTAGAGTGGATCATTAACAATAAAGACAAAGATCCCATGCCTTCCTTATGGTTAGATATCAATTAGCAGACAACAACAAAAAAAGGGGGGGGAAACCTGCAGCAGCCATTAGTTTGGGGCTAATGCTTACAGTAAGAAGAGCATCCCATGTTGCTTTCTAGCAACATAGGATTTCCCCAAATATAGACCTACTTTCCCCAAGTGGGACTGACTTTAGTCAGAGGAGTTAGAATTCCTTGTCAAAAATTCTTCCTGTTTCCCTCTCTTGAAAGGGGTTCTAAATGCCTAAGCAGTTTTCTTTCTCCCCCAACCCTCTTTTTTCCCTTTCAGATATTGGCAGCATTCAGCATTCAGAGGACAAGGTAAGCTTGTAGCTTTACCTTCATTATGTGTGCAGATAGAATCCTGCTATAGTAAAGGCCAGCTCAGGAGATATAGATGTCTTTGGAAACTATCAAGGTGCTTAAATTTGCTGTGCCCTGTGACTATTTCCCCTACAACCTGGAAAAGAAAGCAAAATGCTCAGACTGAACTCAAGGAAAGCAATGGGACTGGGAAACAATGTGCACAGATGCTGTCTACTGTGCCCAGAGTCTTGTTGTCTTAATAACAATAACTTAGGGGTGCTAGTTCAGGCCATATAAAATCTTACAACAACTTAAATGGGGAGTATCTCTCATCCTGAGAGATGTGCTCAGCCCTCAGGGGCAGATGAGGGTACATGCATGGCTGGGAATTGAGAGCTGTGACATTCTCCAGTTTGTGCTGCATTGCTTCCTTGGTCTGTGTCTGCAGCTGTTGGAATACTTGGGAGTGGTGATCTATGAAGCCCTGGACTGGGGAATTGACAGCCAGCTGGAGCGACAACTGAGTGGTCCTTTGGAGAAATTGCTGTGCCTCATGTTGAAACTGGATGATGAGCCAATGAAACCAGAAGTCACCCTGCAGGATGTTATCAAGGTTTCCTTATTCCCACTTAGTAAATGTAGCAACTTTAGAGGAGCTGATGGAACGGTGCAGTTAACCAAGGGGCAAGACAATTTCTGGGTAAAAGCTGGGTAGATTGTTGGAGAACATAGAGGGAGCATGTGGCTTTCCCATCAGAGGGAAAAGGCAATACCATCTTAGGTACTTGCAGGTGCCCATGGAAAAGAATTAAGAAGGAAGACTACACATGGCTCTCACACAGCTGTGTCTACAAAGTCCTTCTGTACATAGTCTCCAAATTCAATACCCAGAAGACTATGGATATTGAAAAAAAAAGTCACTTGTCTGTAGTATTCAGTTTCTGCAAAGGCTGGAATTTCAATGGCTCAACTCAAACAGGTATTTGCCCTCAAACAGAATTTAAAGGTATGAGAAACTTCCCATCCCTCTGTCTGATCTGGGCAGGGGAAAAGAACAGGGTTAAGTGACTCCACCTGCTGTGGGTTTTTGTGCTTTGTTGGCACTGCAGGCTTCCCCTTTCAGGTACTTATTTTAAAGCACACTCTATGGAAGACAATATACATAAATTATGCAGTTACTTACATTATCATACATATAAGATTGGACATTTTGCTTCTTTGTTCCTCTATATCTGCAATAGAAAAATAATATAAAGGGGCTATGAGGAAGATGATTTTTAACCATGGATTGAGGAAACTGAATCTTGCTTTATTCCATCCTCCCATGGTAGTTTTTTTTTTTCATTTCAAGATCTCTTTTAAATAGCTGCAATTCTTTCAGGCCTGTGAGGAGCACTTGCCCAGGCCTTCTGAGGCTACCAGACATTATGAAATGACCTGTAGGAATCTGTTTGCTGAATATATGGAACTTCAAAAGCTTGTGACCATCATCCAAACCTCCAAAGAGGTACATTTGGGATCACCCCTTAGCTGCTATTCCCTCCACCTTCACAGACCCACCAGGTTCTAAAGTAACCTTCCCACTGCACTGAAAGTGGAGCATGTAGATGAAGGTCTGTTTTCACAATGGGAATGGCTTCTGTCTCTGCACCTTTTTTACTTATTATAGCATTTAAAAGTTTAGGTGTTTGGGGTTTGTAGGCTTTTCAGATAAACATTAGTAATTTATATTGGATAGATACTGAACAGTGCAATGACCTCATGTGCTTGCTTCTCAGCGACTGAGAAAAATGGATGTGGAAGATTTGGTGGAAAATCCCATTCAAAAGAAGAAAAACTGTGGCGTAAGGGATTTAATTTCTTCATTATGGGCATGGGTTTTTTTCTTCAGCCTTAGCTCTCTGAGGCTTCCCACTGATTCTTCTATGAAAAGTAGAGATTGAATATATTAAACTGCTTAGGTTTTTTCAGGAGCTTAAGTAGTTAACGACTTGTCTGCAAAACAAGCTGGGGAGTGAACTTGAAGTTAAACTATTTCATATGTCAACCTCACGTGGACATTTATTCTACACAAATATTGTCTTTGTGGTCCAACTTAAACCACTTCTAAAAATGAAGTTGGAGGCAGTCTTTGGAGTAAGTGTCCACAAGCAATTACTCAGGCTGTTTCTTTCTGCAGCTGAGCCCCAAACTCCAGCTCTTGGCGGGAACTGACACCTGCCAAAAGCAATCTGTTCCTTTCTTGTAGCTGGACTGAAAAATCCCAGAAAACTGTTCTGTTATTGGTAGTACTGGGATGGACTATTTCACTTTTACTTTGTGGGGTCTATGTTGGTTCAGGACTGGCAGGGACTGAAGGCCAGTAGTGCTGTCCATCTTTATGGCAGCTCCAGCAGCTCAAAGGGGTGAAGGGGGATGAGGCTGGAGATGTCACTTATACATTGGGCTCACTGCCTTTCTGGTCTTTGCATTCTGTCCTCCCATAGATCTTGGACTGTATGTTTGGGGCAGAGAAAGCAACTTAGTCTGTTCTTTTCAAGGCCCTGCAAAGTCAGAGCTCAATCAGAAACAAATAGCTCTTCCTTCAGGCTGGAGCTCTGCCCAGCATAAACAAATGCACTGTAGTCTGGAGTCTGTGGAGGCAAACAGCAAGCCCCAAGAGACTTGTGGACTCGCTCCCTTTGTCTAAATAGCACTTGCTTTGAAGCATGCTCAAACTATTCATATGAAAATGTTTGTGAAATGTGTGTTTGGGCATATTCTCAATTTTGTGATCTATTAAAATAAACTGGCAAGCTATCTCAAACCACAAACTCATCAACTGCTATAGCTCTTTTCTGCAGGGAATACATGAATAAATACAAGGGCTCTGCTGTGTGGCCTGAAGGCCAGTGTATTTGGCCTCTGCTCCTTCAGGAGACGTGAATTCTGA
Organism: Chiroxiphia lanceolata; assembly: GCF_009829145.1. Lineage (NCBI taxonomy): Eukaryota > Metazoa > Chordata > Aves > Passeriformes > Pipridae > Chiroxiphia > Chiroxiphia lanceolata. Next base: position 97,778,120 of record NC_045638.1, on the reverse strand, counting down.
AAGCTGGATGCCTGTTGCAAATCCTCTGTCTCTAGTTTTCAAGTCCCTAAGCACCAGTTGATTGCATTGCTCTGAAAAACTCTTGAGTTTAAAATAACCAGGGTGCTAACTTCACTGGGATCCCACAGATCAGAGCTGATGCCTTGAGTGGTGCTAAGAAGCTAATGCTCTCTGTGGGCCACACTTTTTTTGTTGACTGCTACAAAACAGGTCTTCTGAAATGCAGACCACAGCCTGACAGCATGCAGGGTTGTACAGTTTCAGCAGAGCTTATCTGTACACGTTACAAGTTGATATTCACCTTGAAATCTAAGCAGATGAGACCTGCTAGAAACACAGCTGTCTTACTGCTCATCTGTTGAACTTAATGCAATGGATTTATGGTGTTGTAGCATTTTTGTGTTGTATTGCACAGGTGTGGGAAGTTTAGGTGGTATTTAACACTACATGGGATGGCCCAAGTAGAATAATTGCAATGATCCAGTCAGTAGGGAAAGAAAAGTATGACTGATGATGATGTCACCAACATCTGAAAAATGTTTGGGTGTGCAAGTTGCTCTGAAATGGACAGCTGAAGACAATTCTTGTCCCAAAACTCATGTGGCAATATTACAGTACAGAAGTCTCTCTTCAGGTCATGTTTTTCAGTCAAGTGCTATAACTATATGAAATACAACTCTATAAAAAGTAAAAAAAAAAAAAAGTGCTATTTCAAAACTCTCTAGTACTGATGGGTTTGCCCAGAGACTTTTGTGTGTTCTCCCACACAGTATTAAATATAGCCTAGGAGATAGGGCTTGTATGTGGTCACTCTTTGATAATTCTAGTTCTCTGGAGTTGAGGTATGACTGTACCAAAGCCAGGCTAAAACAATCCAACAAAAAAATCTCTCTCCTTGAAGGCAGCCATCAGTCAGAGCTTGTATAAGACTCTTCTGATATTGCACCAAGATATCTGAAGGGATAAGTTGAGAGAAGATGCTGTAAGTGGAAAAGGGAGAGAAGTCTAAGTCAGAAACTTTGTTTTGGAGGCAGTTTTCTGAAATGTTTTGCTTCCCTTTCACTGTTTATAATACAATCACTTGTTCTTACTTAATTTGCCATTGGGATCCAGATAAGCTGTTGATTTAGCACTTCCATTACAATGTTGTCTAAACATGTTATTGAGTTGATTATTTTTTTATCCTGTTTTTGTTGGGTTATACTGCATGCCTGAGCATCCTCAGATACTAATACAGGGAGAGGATGAGCAGATGTCAGTTTTTAGCTTGTGTCTCCAGGCTGAGACTGCTAATGTATGCTTCTGTGAAGTATGAGATCCCTTGTTTGTGGACACTTCAACCCTTGTTTTCTGAAAATTTAGAGGATTTTAATGGTGAGATTTGGGATTTCATTCGCAGTGTTTCCTAGGATTCAATAATGTGAAAACACTGGCACCTGGAGTGCTTGCAGAAAGAAAATGTGTCTTGCTACCTGGCAGCAAAAGCTGTGTTTTGCTGAAGTACATTCATAAAGTTAATGACAAAATTTGGGAATGAGCCTGGTGAGCCAGCTCTTGGTTTCCTCATTGTAAATTAATCTCTGCAAAGAGAAGCAATTCTCTGCTCTGGTACTGTACCCTGCTCTGAAAGTAAGTAGAAGCAGGTATTAAGGACACAACTGTGCATTTCTGAATAACTTCAGTTTCTAAGTGTGCCCTGTTATGTGGAGGGAGGGGATGCTGCTCAGTGTGTTCTAGCCAGCTATTGACTTGGCCCTTCCTGGTTTCTCCGAGGCATCCCTGTGGCCCAGTGTCATCAGTGAACTGCAGGCTGGCGTGAGGCTGCACAAGGCCAGCGAGCGACCACAGCGTTGTGTGCTTCCAAAAGAACGGATCCGCTCTCCCTTTGAATTGCTTTTGGATGATATTCAGCACAAGAGGTACACCCTACGGAAGGTGAGTGACTTGGAAAACATCTGCTCTACTTCATGTCTAAGCAGTGTGTGTTGAGACGTCTTCTCCAAAAGCTTGTCTTTCTCAAGGGCACTTTGAAGTCCAGAAGTGTCTGGGTATCCCTCTCAGTTGCAACTCAACATTAGATCACCCTGTTTTTCTACCCAAGTGCTTCATTTCCAGTAATTTTTTAAGTCAGCAGTAGTCACAGTTTCATGAAGCTGAATAGTAAACCTCTTCTCCCTCCAGGGGTCAGCCACTCCTTTCCCTGGAGCAGTTATGCTGCCCCGCACACAACAGTTTCATGGAACAGATTCTTGCCTGCTTCTGCTTTCCACCTTGGACACTCATGTCCTTCCAGGCTCCTTAAGCTGAGCTATGCTTGGCAGCATCTCTTACTAGTTTCCTCGCCTTCCCAGATGCTCCAGATGTTCCGGGTGTATGCAAAAAGCAGTTTTGAGACAATCCTTTGCTCAGTCTCAGGCAGAGGCCTCTAGGCAGTGTACTTGAGCTACTGCAGGAGTTTAGTCAGGGTAAAAAAAGTTAAGGCCCTCCCAGGGCCAGATCCTGTTCTGACTCAAGTGGCAGTGACTTCCAACTTCACCACTTGGTTGGTGAAGATGACCAGATACAAGAATGTCTGGGGTGTCTCTAAAGGCTTGAGATACTCTTTGCTTGCTGCAGCTTGATCTGGGAATGATGAGCAGATCTAAAACATTGGCATAAGGCTTTGTGGCATTGGCATGCTTTGCAAACAGACGTCTTGGGCAGAAGATGAGACACAACTCTTCTTGTAATAAACCCAGTATTACAAAAAGTGAAAACTTTGCCTACCACACTAGACATCAGCTTTTTTTCCTCTTTGTTTGTGCTGCTGGAGTGCAGCAGGTTTATAAGCTTCAGCTAAACCATGCACCTCCCTAAAGCCCCAGCTCTTGCTTGGCTTGACTGTGGTTCCAGCCTCCAGGTAAGGCTATGTCATTTCTTTGGAGATAATATCTTTATTGATATATAAATGAATAGTAGTATAAAGGAGACAGTGCATCATAACTATTTGTGTTCCTTGCAATGTACTGTATATCAGTGCACTGTGCAGTACAGAACCATAACTCAAGGTGGCAGGATGATCTGGGACTTGATTTTCTCTTTTTTCTTCTTTTAAAAAACAAAACAAAACCAACAAAACCCCCCACACTTTTCTTTTTGAGGAGAAGCACAAATATGTTTGAAGAGTAGTAGACAGAAATGCTCAAAGAAAGCAGAGTGCACGGGTCTTTGTGAAGGCTCTTAAACTAGGATTTTCCCCATCTGCAAAGCTATTTTAAAGCTTCTCTAGCAAACAGTGGTCTAATTTGCAAATGAATGAAAGCACAGCTAGTGTGGGAAGCTGTAGTGTTGTTCTACCTGCACTCTCACATGTTCTGAAGTTGTACACACAGGCACCATAAACCTCAAAATAACAATACGTGAACAAGGCAGCTAAAGACATGTGTGTACAATTGACTTTTTTGTCAGTTCTCCCCTATGCAGCTAGCACAGCGCTTGATGCCTCACATGAATATCTGTCCTGCAATTCTATCTTGCTATTGTTCCTAGTTTATGTAGGGCTGTAAGCCAGTCTCTGAGACTCTAGCTTACGCATACAGCTGCCCTGCTGCTGCAGTTTTTGTTGCAGTTCTGTTAACCCGTTCAATTGCTCTCCTCCCTGGAGCTGAGTTCTCACTGACGAACAGGATGTGACGATGGTGCTTATCAGGATCACTCCTGACATCAAAATCTGAATACAGTGTTTTCCAGCATCTTCATGAGCAGTTCATGAGCTGCTAGGGCTGGAAGCCTCTAAGGGCTGTGCAGCACTTCTGATTACCTCTAGCTTACCATTGGCAAATCTGTCTCCACTGAGAACCCACATAAGTAAATCTCATCATTCTACACTTCCCAACTCATTTTTTTTATGCCATCCCCACCTCCCCCATTGCCAAATCCTGGATTGCACTGTTCAGTGTGCCACTGAATGGCAGGGTGTACCAGGAGGAAGGAACTATCGTAGAAAAAACCCTATTTCTTAAGCATCGTTTTTCCTCTTTCAGGTGATCGTTGAGCAAAAAACAAGGACCCCAAAGTTGATGTAGCTGCTCCCAAGCCTCATCTAAAGCTGGTAGGTGACCTGGTGCTGCATCTGATGATAGCAAAAAAAGGTAATTCTGGGGTGACAGTACAGCTTCAAGGAACATAGAGGTAATACCTTAGCTACTGGTTTGTGTTTGGGAGGGGATATATTAACTTCTGAGCAGATCCTCCTGCCAAAACTGGGACCTAGGAAAATGGGAGTTGACATCTTCACAGGAGAAGATGGTCAGTCTCCTTACTTCTTCCACTGCTTCTTTCATTTGGAACATTTTGTGGTCCTGAAAGAACTTCTGAAGTTCTCAATTTCAAATTTGAGAGTCACCAAAGTATTCTGCTATGCCCAGTGCTGGAGGGTGTCTCACATGCAGGGCCCAGTGCCCTCTTGAGTGACAGGCACTTGTAAACAATGCCATTGCTGATGGATTTTTTCTGTCACCACTGGTCTCCTTGCTCTATGCAGTGGCTCTTTGTGGTGCTGTGCTTTGCCTGCAGGTGTTGGAGAGGCAGCTGAAAGAGTGTGTGCCATGTGAGACCAGCTGGCATGAACGGTCATGGTAGAAATAAAACAACCACAGAAGCTTCAGTCAGCAGCAGCACAGGAAAAAGGGAGCAGGCCAAAGGTACCTGCTCCAAAATAGTGGCTGGCCTTTGAAATGAAAGCCCATTTATTTTTTCAAGAACATTTATAATGCAAAGGGGGTGGCAATGCAAATTTTGTGTTAGAGGTGGTTTGGCATAAGAATAGTTATTTCTAGAAAATCTGTCTGTGGCTTATTAAGACTCAAAAGATGGTTCAACTTACCCATTTTTTTATGGATGTTCAAAATTGTCCACTAAGTGAGAGGGCAGAATTTGACCATCACCTAACACTAAAAGTTTATGTAACTATCATGAAAAAGTCTGGCCTAATCTCACATTCTGATTTATGGGTATCAAATTTGTAATTTTCTTGTCCCAGCACAATATGTCATTTAGTTAGTCTGTGGTGTATGGGGGTTTTTGTTCTCCCTCTCCCCTGCAGAAATGCTTTTGACACCAAATACAGCCTTGAACTCTCCAAGTGACAGTTTTTTAACTCTCCAAGATGCCAGTACTGAGTTTAAAGATGTCAGCACTAAAAACACAGCAGCTGGGACCAGGAGTTCAGGTAAGGCTTTAAGTGAAAGGTTTGTGGAGAGGCATTAGATCTGCAAACAACACTAGCCTGGAAGGCCAGGTACAAATCCTAGGTGTATGGAAATCTTGTGTCAAAAGTGAACAAATGTGGTACTGTTGGGTCATTGAAGTTCTTTTCTCTACAGAAGCACATATCATATTCAGACAGTTCTCTTTGTGGCATGACTGCAGGTCTATAGGTACAGCGTATAGGATCCCTTCTCTCTGACCAGTGCTAGGACCTGAGGAACTGGCCTGAAGTTGTGTCAGTGGAGGTTTAGGTTAGATAATAGGAAAATGTTTTTCACCCAGAGGGTGGTTGGTCACTGGAACAGGCTCCCCAGAGAAGTGGTCACAGCACCAAGCCTGACAGAGTTCAAGAAGTGTTTGGACAAGAGTGTAATTCTTGGGATGGGTCCTGTGCTGGTCTAAGAGTTGGACTTTTCTTGTGGGTACCTTTCAGCTCAGGATAGTCTATGATTCTATAGAACCAAGGCCTGCTCTGGTCTCTTAAAACTAGATCCTGCAGAAGTTGTAATATGCATGGGAATCTGGCCATCTTACAGTGAGGCATTTAATGCTAGGGGTATTGATGTATTTTGGTTTCACATGGTATGTGAGCTCATGGAAGGAAAACTTAATTATTTTTAAGAAGCAACTTGATTGGTGAATTCCCACTCTTCTGTCTGTGGAGTTATTTTGGGAGCACCACTCCTTAATAAACCAAGATGTCTTTGGGTTCTTTTACTCCTGGCTCAATCATGAAAAGCTTGACTTACTCGGTTCTGGGATTCAGTCTGAGCATATTCAGAAATTCTGTGGAACAGAATTTAAGCCCTAAAACATCATGTCTAGCACAGATGCTCTGGCATACAAACAGGAATCTGTTTTCTGTAAATATTTCTGTCTGAAATGCAGTTGCTTAACTGACGAAAGCGGATATGAATTAATAAAAGCAGAAAATCCCAACTATATTTGCCCCCATCTGTGCTACTTGGAGGAATGTTCAGCATACAAGAACCCTGTAGTTGATGTATTACTGCTAAACTAGAAGGACCTTCATATGGAGACTAATATAATCAAATTTGTTTTCTGCTTTCTAGAGAAGGTAGAAACATGCTGTTGAGATACAGCACTGGGTTTGAGTTGGGTTAGCGAGTTGGGTTGGTCATAGTCTCTTGAACTGTTCTCCAATGTTGCTGTGTGTCAGCTGGAGCCAAGATATGGTTCCAATGTACTCCATGGGTTGCTTAGGGAAGATTTTGCAAAGTTGGTTCCTGAACCGATGAAACTTTCATATAGTATCCCATTGAACTTGGGAGAGAGAGAGCAGATGAATTGGAAATTTCACGAACTTGGCTGGAGCTTCCTGATTGTGGAGTGCAGAGGAGGGTTAACTTTATATTCCAAGAAGTAATAGAAAGTTCCTAAATGTACTCCATTGATTTCTTTCTTTGCTTCACTTTCGAGTGGAGCCCTGAACATTTCTGCTCAGTCCTGGGTATCCTGGTTTTGTTTAGCAGCAGTACTTCTGCTGAAGTGGGCTTAGTGTCTTGCTTGCAGCTTATGACATCCTGTCCTCTGATCTACAGGAAACCACTTCCCAAGCTGCCTGACAGCGCCTGCCTTTCCTCCAGCAGGTCATCGCTAGTATCCTACAACAGCACAGGTCAGTGTACTTCCAGCTGCATGTCCAAACCAGGTGACAAAGTACAGTCAGTGGCCTGCTGAGTTCCCAAAGCCTTAGGTTGGGCTCACTGTACACTTTCTTTTCACTCTGATCACTTGGAGTTACTTTACAAGAAGAGCTCCAACACTAAGTAATGAGTCTGGGGAGGTGCCCTTAGAAAACCATTTCTCTGCAGTTGACTAAAGCCTGTGAAGTTCCTGCAGCTTCAAAACAATGATACCATGTCCCCAAAGGCCTAACTGGAATTTGCAGTAAAAGCTAAATGAATGTTTTGAATATTGAAGTAGAAAGTGCACCACTTGATTTCATTAAACTAAGTGGTGTTAATGAAGCCTCATCACTGCCTACTGACAAGCATAATTACTGTAACCTCTGCTTTTTGTGATCTGAGCAGATGGGGTGAAGGAGGAGAGACCTAAGCCTTGCAACCTTCAGAGGGCAGTGTAGTGCTCTTGAGTGTTTTTTGGGGTGAATACTTAAAAGCTGCCAGTTAGTTTTCTGCACCCTAAAACTCTCTCTTCCTATCCAGGTCTCACTGCAAATTCCCTGTGTCCCCCATGTCCACCCACACTAGGAGACATCAAACCCAAGAGTTTCCTGAATACTGGCCAACAGCCGCCTCCTTACAGAAGAAGGTCCAAATCTTTAGAGACAGGCCTTCAAAGCAAGGAACTTGTAAGTCCAACATGTGAGCAAGCAGCCCTGGTCTGATAGATCTTGTAATGACTAGAGTTTGCACCTTGATCCTCATGTAAGCGCTAAGCATGCTCTGTGGTTTTTATCTTGGGACATGTTGTATACTGATCTGAAATGGGTATATTGTTCTCTCACTGGAGACAGCTTATGAGGGGACTGGATGCTGCAGTGTCCTTGCAGTGCCTTCCCAGTTTGAATGATATGAAATAGTTGTTTCTCATACAAGAAGAAAAAATACCTCTGTATTACTTGAAAATGTCCATCAAGACTTCCTCAAGCAGACTGTAGTTGACAGTAGGACTGTCCTGCTTTCTCCATCTCCCCTCATTCTTTCTAGATTCTGATATGTTCACAAGTGTCCCTCAAGCTGCAGTAAAGGGATCAAGCAGTTGACAAACTGTAGATAGCACAGCATTGGTGACTTCTAAATAATCATGTATGCAGTACTGAAGTCATCAGGCTCTGCATGATGGTAGTGAGAGAAATGCTGGGGTTTGTGTGCTTCTGTGCAACTTTCTGAATTATGGCCTTGTCCTGTTTTGCCCTGACAAGGTGTGCTGTGCCCTTGCACAGCATCTCTCTCTGCCTGACCTTGGCAAGTCTCTAAACTGACCTGAGGACTCTGAGACCTCTTTGTTTAGCAGTGGGCTGGGGGATGCAGGTGGGTTGGGTTCCCCAGGTCTCTCCTGGTAGACCACCAAACTATAGTTGCCATGTGTGTGGGGCCAGTGATTCCTGGGAAAGAGAAGGCAAGACAGTGCTGTGCTGTGGAAAGGGATCTTGTACTCAGGAGGGGCCAGGGTGGCATCTGTTCTGTGGTCTGTTCCAAAGGGTAAAATTCCCCGAAGACTGGCTCTGGAGGTGGTATTAGCTGCTGTGGGGACCAATGGATCTGCTTCCTTTATGAGGTGTCAGGAACCTGCTTGAAAACTATAGCAATCACTAAACCCCCTGTAGTTTTCTCCACTAGCATCATCAAACAGTCAACTGATATTCCCCATCACAGGCAAAACTGGGTTTTGGAGACAAATGCTCCTCAGCCTTTGGGACCCAGTTTTGAGGATAACCTCCCCAAATAGCTGCTTTCTTCAGCTTTCTCCAATGCTTAACTTCTGCCTTTCAACAGGACTGTCTCTCTCCTACCAAGTGGCCATCACCAACCATTGCTGAGCTGATTGGAACCAGATATTCAGAGATGGTGCTGAAAGGGCAAGACTTCTTCCAAAGAGGTGGTGATGGTGTCTTTCTAAGAGCAAAGGTATGTTTCCTCTTCTTCTCTTTGTGCTATCCTTGGTTTTTCAAAAGCTATCTGGTTTCATAACCCTCAGTGCTGAACTGCTGAGGTGCCCTTTGCCTCAACTTATCCTGTTCATAACAGCTGATCTGAGTTTGGCCCTAGGCTGGAAACAGTTTTTAGTACTTGTGCAGTGATGGCTTTTAATCCAGTTTAAACTCTGTAAATTGCTTAGAAAGTAACCCAGCCTTTGCTTTTTACTTCTTGTCTGTGATTTCCATGCTAGGAGAGCTGACTGCTGTGACTGTTGGTGAGTTCTGAAATCCTGAAGTAAATAGTTGGGATTTGGTACTGCTAAAGAGTGAAACTGAGGCTCCCACACCCGAGTTGACCTAACGCAAACCACCTTGCTGAGCGGACTCAAAGGTCAGGGAGATGAGAGGGGCAGAGAATGACCTGCAGCACAGGACTGTTGGCTGTTCACATTTCTTGACTACTGCCTTACTCACTGAGTCTCCTTTAGAGGGGGTGTTGCAGCCCTTCAGAACAGATGTCCTGAGTACAAGCCCTTTGCAACACAGATGTGAGGAAGTCTGTGCTACTGGGCTTATGGGTCAGCTTCTTGCCCTCATTTATTTAGCAGTACAGACAGAGTCAAAGGGTTCTACTAGCAAAGCTATGCTACTTCACAGTCTGTCTGATGCTCCTGAGACTGAATTCTTGTTTTTATCTCACCTTACCGACCTTGCTTTAACTTGCCTGTTCTATGCGTATTCAAAAATGGCTCTTATCCCCTTTGTGTTCTTGCTGCTGAAGTTTTTTTAGCTTTCTCAAGCTCTATTTCTCAAGATAATATCACTTCTGACTGCCAGCTGTGTATGAATGTGCTCTTTTTTATAAAGTTCAAGCGACTCATCAGCTTCCTTATGACTCATTTTTTGCTTCAGGATTGAATTCAAATTTGCCCTGATTTAATCTCTTTGGGATTGCTGCAGTCTACCTCAAAGAATGTCTCTCTTCTTCCCTCTCTCTTAACTAGCTACTGTTACACTCTTACACAATACAGCTATTGTTTGCTCCAGAGCCTTTTTTTAAACTCCTGTTGTCTGGCAGCTGCCCCAAACCTCTGCATCATAAAAACACTGGCCTACAAGTAAGAATTTTTTTTTGCCTTTTTAGCTTTTAATTCCTGTGTCTTTGCTATCCTTTATTCGACCTCTGTTATTGTATATGGATCTAAAGCCTTTAGAAGGTTGGTTTATATGCTTGCTCTTTGACAGGCAGTGGATACTGTTGGTACAAAGATATTTCCCTTTTGCATTCACAAATAACTTTCCTTTCCACAGATCTGTTTCAGCTGCCATAAGCAGATGTTTCTTAAGTGGCCTTACAACTGTTACCTCTGCAGCAGGTGAGCTGGTACAAAAGGGGTGAATGAGGAGGGAGAAAAGAGTGAAAGAATAGTGCTGAAAATACCCAGTATTCAAAGACTTGTAGTACTGGATAGGAACAGGTTGCTGAGCCCTTCAGTTTTGTCGTACTGCACAAGCCAGGCTGAAGTGTCTACAGCTGCAGAGGATGTGGAAAAATTTGTCTCTGAAGTCGTATCTCAGTTTTAATTCTTAGTATTAAGCTAGCAATAACCAAATTTACTGTGCCAGTATTAAATTCAATTTCTCTGAGATCACTCTGAATTTTGCTCTAAAGATTGGATTTAACTTCAGACAAGGGCTTGAACAGGTTCTGGGAAAGGGTCTTCACCAGAATCTTCTCTTGAGGACTGAAAAGGAGAACTCCAGATCTTGTGACTGGGGAAGGAGTTGGACCTACTTGTATCCGCTTAGTTGTCAGAAACTTTCTGTTCATGGAAGAGGGAGAGAGATACTTCAGGCTCATTAAGGCTCACTTAAATCTATTTGAAGCAGGGGTGAAGCACTGAATTGATTACAAGCAGCAAGTAAACAACCACTGGAAATTGAGCAACTGTCTGGTGGTAGTGCTGGGTGAATTTTAATGAGGATTTGCAGAGAAAGCCTTGAAGCTATGGATGCTGACACATTTCAGATGAATTAAACAACCATAAATAGGAGAGCTGGCAAACTGAATGGGGGAGTTCTAAGCTTGCTTACTTTGCCATCAAGGAATTCTGCCACAATCACAAATTCTGACTTACTTGGGAAAGTCACCTTTAGCTGCCATATTAGTATCTGCTGAGCTTTACTCAAATGATAATGCTGGGAACTTTTTCTTTCAGTGTTGTCTGCTGTGACTGCTGCATCAAGGCAAGTCTAGTCTGTACAACAGCATATGGGTTTTTTACATTTTCTGTTTTCCCAATGCCTCACCTAGTCATAGGAAGCTTTCCTTCATCCCACTGATACCTCAAATCTTCCCTCTACCTTGTTTCTAAGAAAACAGAAGAGGGAACATTATGAGGTGCAAAAGCAGCAAGGGTGCTGCAGGCATCTCTTGTCATACTCAGCTAAAACAACTCTGGTGCCTCTTTCATCCTGTGTAAAGTGGTTGGGATTACACTGTGATCTATTTATACAAGGGTCAGAAAGTTCAATGCATTAACGTCTACCTTTTAAGTGCACTAATAAATCAATTGCATGCCATGCAAATTCTCCTGCTAAGCAGGAGGATGTGTTTCCCTGGGAACTCAGGTGACTTGCGTTGTGATTCTAGATGTCGATGCCCTTCAGAACGTGTGTACATCTTCCACTTCACTTCCTAAAACTTTTGAGACTCTCCAGAAAGGATGACCCAGCTACTGAAGAGCGAAGAGCTCAGAGTTGCTACATGAAATAGAGCACGGGCAGTATTTTGGGTAAGCTGGGACAGGGATGTTCTGGTTTTACCTTGAAAGATGTTACCAGTTACTATGCAAATCTACAAACATGCAGACAGCAGTATGTAGTAGTAGGTTGGTCAGCTGAATGTTCTGCTGAATGACTGATTTAGTCCCTGGTCTAACTGGTGTATAGTTCTCTGGAAGTATTGTGGATTTTAGATGACCAAAAGGGAGGATGTGAAGGTGCTCTGAAGTAGATTTTCCTGTCTAACTGTTAGGTTTTGGATGTGGATTTAGAAGTGTCCACAGTAGCCCAGACATGGAAAGTCCTTTGCAATAGTTTCAACTGTATGAGGATTTCCAGACTGCATTACATTCTATCCCCCACAGTTGGAGGTCTGTCACTACAACCCAGGCGTAGCCCCTTTATACCTACAAATCAAATATGCTAATTGTCTTAAGCATAACTGACTGAAGAGTAATGCCACAAATGGTTTCTCATTTTCCCTCCACACATATAGACACCCTTTCTTTTTTGTCCCCAGAAAACGAACTATTCCAAAGAGAGCTTTTGATAGTTCTGAGTGGAAAAGACAGACCATGTGTGTATAAGTGCAATATCTAAGACTGAAAACATACATTATCTCTTCTCTATGTTCTCGTCTTCCCAAAACAGTTAAGTGGAGGAACTGGTGTCTTTTTTTTTTTTTCCTTTCTTCTCTGAAACCATTCTTCAGTGTAGCCAGAATAAAGTCACAGCAGTA